>NC_090950.1:23594947-23903466 GCF_040807025.1 Struthio camelus
TCAGAGTGGTTTTTCATTGCTATTATTTAGAACATGCTCCTATGTTAAGTCCTTGTATGACAAATTTTAGCCAGTAGCTAATTTTTAAAGAGAAGTGATAAACCCCAGAAAGCTGAGGTTATATAGAGACTCCAATATAGCTTTAATTAGAGGGTTGTAAGCAGATATATGTAAACTATTAAAATGTATAATAAATTTGTAAATATAATGTAAAATAATGTAAAATGTGCATCCATTCCCCTTTGCTCTTAGACAGCAAGGTAAGTTAACTGAGTTTTGTTAAACCACAGTTTTTCCTTCCAAGGGGAAAGTCAAAACACAAAACGCAGTTGTGACTCTCCTCACGAAACTACCTCTCTACTAGTTTATGCAGAATTGGCCAATGACAGAAGGGTTTGTGCACTGAACTAAACTGCAAACAGTTTTTGCCTTTGGGCCTGTTCTGAGGTTCTCCCGTAAATAAATAAAATTATATATTCTGCGCTTACAAGCTGCTGCTGAGGTTCCCATTTCAAGTGTTCTTGTCAGCGCTGCTTTTACACATCTTTTTCATTCCCTCACTGCTCCAGCTCAAACCTTTCTGATTGATCTCTTCTTTCCCCTGGAATTTCTTTTCATTTAACTCTTCCACAGTAAATCCCAAACCTTGCTTCACTTCTGACCTTCAGCCTTTGTAAAGGAATGCCTAGTCTGACTTTTGTTTATTGATTAAGAAATGGTCAAATCTTTGTTAACTGTAAGGAAAAAAAAAGGTGTTTTTTTTTTTTGTTGGCTATCTTTAATGGAAGCTTTCACAATCCCTAAAGATGTCTTCTGTTTTCACTTCAGTCAAGTACTTTATTTTGTTTAAAAATCAAAAGCCTAAGTATAGTAACTGATGGAGAAGGGCAGTGTTGAATTCTTTGGGTATGTCTGATCTGCAGTGTAGTGTAGAGGTATCTGAGCTAGCACTGAATAATCTACCTTGGGTCCCACAAGTGATGTAGCCACCACATCAGCTGGTACCTGAGATAGCTCCAGCTTTCTCACATAGGCATCCTCTCTGAATTTTCATCGCTGTATTTCATGCTGTCACATCAGCCAGCAGCAGACCCTGAGACGCAGATCTGCAGGTCACAACCACGACTGTAGATGTGCTGAGCTATGGCCTCAACCTTGTTAGCCCAGCACCTCAACACTGACTTCAAGAGGAATTGAAGGAGCTCAGCACCTCGGAGGGTTGAGTTCAGGCAGAGCGATATTGTGGGTGGATGCTTCCTGAAGCAGTGGTAAATTCACTGAGGCCTTGATTTTTCTGCCAAATAAATGCCAGCTGAGGAAGTTACAGTTGCCTGGGGGCTTTCTTCAGTGAACATGTTCAACTAAAAAAAAAGAAAAATTCTACTGTAAGTTTTGCATTCATAAACTGATGTTCCCCTTTGCCTTCCTCCCTTGCCCTCTCCGACTTCTGCCCTCCCTCCTCAGCTGCCAAGAAAGTGCCCCTTTGTATGTGGAAATGCCCAACAGTTCACAGAAGTTAACTAGAAAAGACACATTCAGTCACTTTCTGTCAAAATGCCTCAACACTCTCTTTTCTGTCCAAAAGACCCTTTTGCTTTGGAAAAGCCCCCATTGAACACCTCCCCCTTTTCACCTCCCTCTTGAACTTACTCTGAAACAACAATGCAAAATAAATAAGTAAAAGAGGCACCCCTCCCTCCCCTGCCTCAAGCCTTTGCTTTTTTTTTTTTCTTATGTTGCAATCTCTGCTACCAGTTTTCGGCAGGGCACTTGCAAAGTCTGGACAAGTGCAAAATGCTGTCAGTTGTCATTATTTGCACAGAATTTGTATTTCTCCTTCACTTTGCCACTTATGTCCCGGCTTTATTTTTTCCATGACTTGCTTTCTTTGACTGCAGGAAGGATCCTACCACGCCATGAGACTCTCTGGGTCTTCAGGTGTGTTACAAGAAGGGGATCATGTCCCTCGTGCCTGTACAAGAGCAGAGTAACACATGCTGCTCTCCACCCATGAGAGCCCAGAGCTTCAGGGGCACGTGCAGTGCAATTCAGAATAAAAACGAATGGTTGCTCTTTCCCTTTCAGAACTAGCATAGATTATTTCTAAATCAAAACAGCATTGAAATTACCAGCTGCATCATTTCGATCAAGATTTCAAAGTCCTTTGGATGCCTGTCTCTAGTCAGAAAGATACTAAACATCTAGTTATGACTCCCACTAAACTGTGGTACGTTAAGACAACCACTACAACTGTTTAAACTGAACCTTTAGCTTTTATGCTGTATAAAACGTTCTGAGTCAGACTGGGGAACAGGGCCTGTAACGGGTAAAACAACAGATGTTAACCCAAATCCAGTGTTAATGGGTGAATTTATTTCCGGATTCCCTTTCTCCAGAAATTGAGGGGCTCTGTCCCATGTATATCATCTAGTTAGAAATTACTGGAGGTTTTACACAAGGATGGGCTCTTTGGAATTTGTAGCTATGTATTTTTAAAACTGTCAATAAACTACTTCCTTGGGACACAGAAGGGCAATAATGGGAGCTGTTAACAAAGTGTGAAAAGAAACGGGCAAGCAAAGGTTAATCACATGGCTGTCCACTAATGACCTCTCCAGCCCTGAATTTAAACCCTCCGCTACTTGTAAAGACCAATCACGTGAATAATTTCCTGTCTGAGGTAGTCTTTATGGTTAAGAATAAAAGCTGAGCTTATTGTGAAAAGAAAGTGCTCAGCAGGGGAGAAGGTTATTATTTTTAAGCTGATCTAAACACCTGGGTTTCTCAGTAGACCCTATTAAACTTCCTCCATTATGTCTAAATATTTCAATCATTCCTACCACAGTAGTAAATTAGTGTATTACTGCTTAAAGCAGATAAGCCGTAGCGATGGGGACATCCTAAGCTGATGCTGCTCACCCACCCTGAAGAGGGACCCATGCAGACTGGAATCATGATCGTTTCTTCCCCATAAATAAGGCGATGAGGCCTGATATTGAGTAATGGTCCCAGAATACCATCTCCTTTTAGTGTTCTGAGGTATGAGAGTTTATTATTATTTATTCCTGCTGCTAATGGGGCCACGGCATGGGCCATGCCTAGGGCACGGGAAGGCTCCTGGAAGTGGGACAGTCTTGGGCCGAGGATGGCCCTGAAGCTGTAGGTGATGGGAAAGCAGATGGAAAAGCTTGCTTCTATCCATGCTACGTACCTCCAGCAACGGGCAGGCAGTAAGCCAAGAATACTGATAGTAAATACTCCTGGTTAAAGGTTTAGCTTTTGCATTGCAAGTTTTGTGCGAGAGAGAAAAATAAATGTGCTGGCTAGCTGCTCTCTGTCCTCTCTCCCTCTTTTCTCTCCTCTCACCCCCACTTTATTCATGGGATTTCTTCCTCCAGGAGTTATGATCCCGGAAAATAATTTGCAATTAGGCTGCACACAGAGTGGGGGATGCATTGCCCCACCTTTCACCACAGCTCGCCGCTGACAGCTCATCAGCAGATCAGCACCCAAAGGAGCCAAGACCAGAGTACTTTCCCTGTCCTTCCTGCTATCCCAGGGTGACCCTTTCAGCATTCGCACTCCTTTCTCTTTAGCAGAGGGAACTACAGACCGATACGTAGAAACTGAACCTTCCTGAAGCTTCACACAACATGTATGCAGCCTTGATTGCGGTTTTTTTATGGGCTTGTGTATAAAGACTGCCAGCTCCTCAGCAAAATGCAGTTTATCTTAGGGTAAAGTGCAGTTACACCACTTACTTCAGTACTGATTTACACACATTGAGCAAAATTCCTGCAGATTCTTCCCTTTCCCAGCTTCCCCAAGAGAATCTCGTCTGCCATACTTAAACAAAAACAGCCAGCATGAGTTATAAAAGCAGTGTGAAATTCTAACTCTGGCCAATGCAAAGTGCCCACCCCGCAGTCTCTGAAGGGGAAAATATTATGCTGTATTAACCTGTTTAAAATGCTGCCTAGAGACTGTTTGATACTGCATGGATGGTGGCATTGCTTTTTCTACTTAATAAATGGAGTCCTTGAGTTTTCCAAGCGAGTGCAAGAGAGGAACTCTTCTGTTCTGTAAACAACTGTGTGTCCAGTTTCCATGCACGGATACCCAATTTGTGCATGCAACTGTAGTTATTGTGCATTCAAATGGGGCACACCACTAGTCACGGGCCTGGGCTTCTTGCCAGTTTAAAAGTCAGCCCTTCTGTATGTAGAAAGAAAAAGCAGTATCCAATAGAAACAGTACTCTGCATGCACTCAGAGCTCTTATTCAAGGCACTCAGAACAATGCCTAACTGTTAATCTTCCCAACACTGCCGTGAGGCAGGGAATATTTTATCTACATTTTATAGTCGGAGGAAACTGAGGTTAAGTGACTTGCCCAAGGTCAAAAGACGGATTTAATGACCAGTTCAGGATCTGTCCATGAGAATATGCTGCCCTGACACAGGGCTACTATACCTCGGGGTGTATGAGGAGTAAATGTGTCCTTCCTGTAATGCCCAAGCAGTGCTGTTTACTAAAGGTCTAATCCAAGGAAGTTCAAACAAAAATCTGCGGTGGTGCCAAGATGAGGGAAATATCTCCTCTGTGGTCAGGCTCTTTTTGTGTTGTAAATGCAGAGGCTGAAATTTCCAGAGATGTGGATGCCCGATTTCCGCTAACATTAATAAGCTGATGTGTCCAAATCCTGTAGGCAGCTTTGAAAGCCTGTTTGTGCTTTCCCTCTTCCTACTATTCAAGCATAGAGTAAGGTCAGGGCTTTCCCATACCCTCTCCCTTCTCTGCCGGTGGAAAAATTCTGGCCATACCTTCACTTACTCTGCAGTGAATGGATAATGTCACTGGGGATTGATTGATCTAATACCCACAAAAGGCCAGAGGAGAGATTCCCTCGGTTGCCACAGATACTGGATCAGGACCTTATCTTTTTATGGCATCCATATGACTATTTTTATATCTGAACATCTCATGGTTTTTAATATATTCCTCTTCCTAACCCACCCATGAAATAGAGAGGTAGCATTAATCGCTTAATCCCATTTTACAGATGATGAACTGAGGCAGATCGGACTCCATACTCATTTTAGCCTGAGCTGGTCAGAAAGACTCATGTCATAGGCAAGAGGAAGAGATAAGCACCTGCAGAGAGAAATTTAGATACCATCCTGGGATGGGATGCTACAGAGGATGAACGGTGCTTTGGAAAGTGCCTGTCTGTTCACACTGATTGCAAAGGGAGCCCAGATGACCAGGTAGTTACCATCTCTCCCTTCAAGACAGCTAATGCTAGGTGAGACAAATCCCGTCCTAAATCATTTGCCCAATATCATGGAGAAAGTCTGTGGCAAAGGAAGAAATTGAATCCCAGACATAATTGCTAGACTACTTTTCTTGTGGACAGAGCTTTGATCTCAGGTAAAGTTTTTTTGTTTTTTTTTTAAGGCAAAAAAAAATGCAATAAGTTAAAAACTACTAGCTACACTTGGATTAGCTACTGGGAATCTCCGCAGCCGGGCTTTTGAGCTCTGGCCTCTTTGGCTTTCGTATGTTTAGATGTTCGGGCCCTAATGAGTTGATCTCGTTGATCTTTAGGTGTCTATTCATATGCAAATCCTGGCATTCCACTTTTGCTAAATAGTCTTTGTATTAACACATGAAATAAATTTTTAAAAAAGAAAGTCAGTCTGTAGTAAATCCTCATACTTAGATTTGTTTGCATTTAGATAAATGATCGCAGATCTTCTTTACGTGATCTCGTTGATGTACCTCTGTAAGGAAAAGGAGGAGGAAAAAGACCCAACTTTTCATCTCTTCCACATCATTGCAAATGTTTTGTCAAAACAAAAATAATCAAAGAGCCAACAGACAAAAATTCAAAAACACATTATTGGCACAGCTTCTTTTTTTTGTCTTATTTTAAAAATTAACGCAGAAGCATCTCCATTCTAGTGTCACTAGGCGGTTCGTTTACTAAAAAGACTAGATCTCTTTTCTGAGGCTCCAAAATCATGGCCAGCAGCAGAGGGGATACCTTTGACTTCTGTGGAAGATTTTTCAAGGTGTTCACAGTGCATGTGTGTACATGTACGTGAGAGGCATGTACATTACAGTGCCATGCCAGAACACATCAGGCAGATTTGAGAGTGAATCCTGACCCCAGTCATCAATGGAAAGCGCTCAATGACTTCAAAGGGTCCAGGATTTCACCCATCATTTTTCAGACTCTGAAGCTTGCAGTCATTAGTAGTTTACTCTGAGTAGAAGTGGTGGCTGCAGTGCAGGAAAGTTATATAGCAACTTCATTTGGCTTTGTAACAAACGTCTACTATCCCTTTTTAATCACTTTCTACGGTACAGTTATATATATACTAGGTTAGCCACAGAGAGTAATCTGAACCATCAAAAACACAGGAAAACTGTTACAGAGCTTTCAAATATATCCTGGACGGTATGTCTATGTGTATATATTTATGGACGACGAATCTATGTATTTAAAGCTTTCAAAAAAAATCTCTCCCTTAATTTGAACAACTTGCTTGGAATTACAGCCGAATTTCATTTGCTAAAGAAAAGCTGTTTAGGGGCAAATGCAGGTTGCAACAAAATGTTAGGAACAAACTGTCCAGGATCTTCTTTCACAACAATCCCATGCACTTACAAATTCCCCTTTAAGAATAAAGTGGTAGTGCAAACACCTAATTAAAAAAACGGCTTGTATTCGGAGTTACTAATTAAAAATCCTCATGTTCCCCCGACTTTTTCCCCCCTCTGTGGAAATCTTCAAGTTATTTAATTGAAGTCCCATTTTGTCGGTGCAGATGCACGAAGTGTCTGAATCATCAAACAGATTTAGGGTGTTTTGATTGTTGTGTGTGCCTCATTGCTATTCCCAGAATGTCGAGCTGAGCTTATGCTGATCGGCAGGACTTAGAAGCATGAAACAGTAAAAGAGTCCTTTCTTCTCATCCCAGCCCCATCCCCCTTGCCCCCCTGGATTTACATTGAAACTTTGCCAATCTCAGATCGCACTCTGTCTGCTGCCTCTGCATTAAAATGGAGCCGGCTTGCCTGTTTCTTTGGCCCCCCGACTCCATCTTCAGATTCCCCTTCGCTGCCGTGAGACGTCTCGCGGGTTGCGTCGGTGAAACTTCTTTAAGATTTTAAGCAGATGATTTGGTTTGCTCTCTCTCTCTCTTTTTCAGTAAAAAAAAATCCCTTCTCTGTTTTTACATTTGTGCATTGCGTGAAAAGAAACGAGACAGAAGACATGCGAGAGAGAAGCCTGTTTTCGTCTAGAGGTGAAAACAGCCTGGTGAGCAGCAGGTGCAAAGCCCCAAAGCAGCTGCTTGCTGCTCTCAAGTTGAAGCGCCTTGGTCCCCCACCCTCCATGCCAAGAGCACTTCATATAATCCTCTCATGCAATTCACACTGTAATTGCAGATATCCAGACTGCTAGGGCTCATTTTATTATTATTTTTACTGATAACAAGATCTGCAAACAGGAGACCAGTCGTATTAATTAGTTGTGTGTCACTAGGCAGCTTCTGCAGAAGCAAGTTGGATTCTTTCCCTTTCTTTTTTGCTCTTTGGGGGCCGGGGGGCACATGACTACTTTGCCCCCTTCTACCTCTTCTCCTTTTACCCCCTTGAAGGCCACTCAAAGTAGCACATGGGGAACTTTCCTGCTGGCTCTATAGGTCCTTTCAATATCTTGCCTGCCTCATTCACTCCTTGAGATGAAGCCTGTCGGATGGGTGCTAGCAACGAAGATTAGTGTCTTGAGGGCCAGCTTGTTTTCTCAAGGCTCTGCTTGTTACGTTGCTAATTATGGGTCTATGGGATCCTTTGCTGATATCAGACTAAGTGGCATGGATTACTGTGTAATCATTCCCCACTGGCAAGGGGGGGGATCTGTTTTATTACTATTTTTATATATCTCTGGACAACTTTTCAGTAGCTTTTATTTAAGTAATTGCTCTTTCCTGTAATCCAGGAAAATTATTACGTTTTTAATCACATTATAAATTTCATCAAACACTAGTTAAAATATTACTTGTGGCAAATATGCACTTCTTTTCCCTTCTGTTCAGAGCGAATACAGTTCCTATGAACATGTTGTCTGTCATCTGCACCCCTTATGTGTTATCTCTATCTAATAGGACAGCGTCGTTTACAGAATGAAAAGACTGAACATGGATATTTGGCTCCAAACCTTTGTTTTAGATTAAGGCTTAATGAGTTTATGTTTTTTCTCAGTGAAATTTTCAAGCTAGAATACAAATGAACACAAGTCAGTTTGGTGACGTTATTTTTTTTCAATAACTTGAACAGATTTTGCAGTGCTGAAATGCACTACACAGAAGCCCAGAAACCAGGATTCTTTCTCTAGTAGCAGAAAGCCTGATGCAGCTGCCATGAAGTAAAGGCAAATTCCCTACTGACTCAGTGAAGCCCCTGTCAGTAGGGAAGGCAAGACTAGTTTCTCTTGCAGTGTGCTGGGTAACACACCCCGGATCTGAGTGGACAAATATGCCTCTACACAGAGGGGATTGGAGGGAAGATTCAGTTACTGGCTGTATTTAGTGAAGTTACTTCCAAACATACTCAGCAACAGATTTCTAGAAATGTTTTCAGTTTGCTTTAAAAGTGCATCATTTGCCTGGTCTTTGACAACTGGGTGATTTTTGCAAAAACAGACAGTACTGAGATCTTTCATTTACGCTGCAGCCCCAGGCTTCGGTAAACAAAACCATGTATTGCACTGACCATTGCAAAAAAAAAAAAAAAGTTATACAAAATTCAATAGCCTCAGTAATCTTCCTGGAAAAATGCTGTTAGAAAAATGGTGTTTATTTGACACTAGCAGTTTGATCCAGGTAAGCCAGACTGACACAGAACTGGAAGGGTTAGGGAATAGCCCTGTTTCTGGGATTAAATACGTGAATATGACCTAGGTGTAAATGAGAACAGTCTATGGCTGATTTAATTTGTGCCACACTATCTATGATGCCAGAGGATCATTCTAGCAATAGGGAACAGCCAAAGCATTGGCGCACTCTGGGGACACCTGCTTCTCATAGGCCACAGCCCATATGTCAGGACATTGAGTTTCACACCTTTTTATGGCTTTTTCAATCACTCTAGAATCGGTATGGCATAAACTTCCAGCTGAAATTTGCAGGCCAACTGTAGTGTTAGTGTTGTAAGAACCCTATGGCATGATAGACAATAATCCATCCAAAACAAACTATGCTGGTGCAAACCCTCATTATTATTACATTGTCCCATAAACGGACACTTGCCTGAATGAACATAACAGCCCTGAGGATGCTACAGGCTCTTGTGCGTTGCCTAGGAAGTTGCATGGCTTAAATCCAGTTTGTTTTTAGAAATGGCTTGGTTAGCCTCTCCTCAAGTTTCAGCCCAAGGAGCTGCTGGACTTGGAGCAAAGTAAACACACTCCAGGACTGATTCTCAGCAGTCCAGCCAGAAGTGCTTTTCCCAGGGGGGCCAACATGGATGTCCACAAGCTTTCAAAATAAGCATAATTCACGGTGACACCAGCACACCAGGACCTGCGTTAAGCATGTGTCAGAAGAAGTAAATTGCAGGCCAGCAGAGTGGGAGAGAGCAGGTCAAATGGTATGCTGAAAAATCCCCACATCGGTTCATGTAAAACTTTTAACCTGTTCAATTGGTGCAGTGTAAATGCTGTTAGCGGTACAACTGACAAGAGTTTAATCTATAATGTCAAAAGAGTGGCTGTTAGAAATGTGAACATCTCAGAGACACTCTTGAGGATGAGATTTATTAGGTTAACAAAATGACAACGCCTGAATATTTCCTTGAGAAATACATTATTCCATCTCAGCTAAAATTAAAACAGATCAAGTAAACAGCTCTGAAAGCTGGAAAACTCAATTTCTTGCCCATCCAATTATGCCTAGCTAGAGCAGCCAATACAATTTTCCATTATGGATGCTATGAACTGTGGGTGGTCCTCTTGACTGTACCGTATGAGCTGGAGCACTGGAGCACAATAAGGCATGTTAGGGGCTGTCAGTGCATTTTAGGTTCTCCTGATTCTCGTTCACTGTAATCAGACCACTGTCTATAATACAGCATTTGAGATGACCCTTTGAACAAAAATCCTGATTCCAAATACCCTCAGATTTCGGAAAAAAATCAGTTTGAGAGCAGAATAATGTTATTTAAACTTTTTTTGATTAGACACAATCAAAACTTTGGGAGCCAGTATATATCTTTCTTGTTGAACACAGACTGTGGCCCGACTAGGGCTTTCAGGCTTTTCTTATTCATCTGTCTTTATTTATGTATGGGTATGTTTTTATTCTGGTCTGCTTTGTGCCGTAATCACCTATCTTGCATTCTGGTTACTTTGCTATAATTCATGTGTTTACTGTATCAGTGCTGCTTGGGTAGAACATCGTAAAACCTTCTTAAGTACCCAAGAACCTCCAGCTCTTACAGAAGAATCTCTTTTTTATTCAAATCAAAGCAGTAAAACCCAAAGGGCATTTTTGTGTCTCCCTCTCTCAATACACACATACTTTCCAGTAGTTACAGTACTATACAATCATCCTACAGAAAAGAACTCATATTTTCATCTCAGCACTTACCAGCTCTTTATTTGACAGTGCAGATGAGCTGTGATAGCAATCCTTCCACAGCAAATCAGGAAGTTATGGTAGGGACCTGAGAAACCAGTTAAATAAAGCAGCAGCACAAGCAGGATTTTCAGAGGGTGAGAAATCTCACCTCACCTGCAGGGGTGGGGAAAATATTTCAGAGAGGTCAGCAATGAAGGAGTAATAGTTAGGTTTGGCACAGTCCCAGCTTGCTCCCAAGGGTCTGTGAGAGGTGGCGCGCTCCATCTAGGAGCAGGGTGGGAGGCACTAACCCCTGCGAGATGTCTGCAGTGTCTGGGAGGGTGTAGAGGCCCTTGAAAGCGGCAGCATGCCCTGCCTCTCATTTTGTGACACTGCTGCATAGGAGAATAATGCTTTATGCTGGAAAGGTTGGATTCAACCAAGATAGACGCAATTATAGCAATACCGCTGCAAGGCACAGAAGGTATCCCTAACCATATTAGTTACAATCATCCCAATAACTTATTTGGAGTAAGAATGGCTTTACATGCCAACGCGTACAAGTTTGTGTTTTCACCAGCCCTTTCCCTGTAGGTTAGCAGCAGTCGGGGTTGTGTGGCTGGGTGGATTATATGAGGGAGGGGTTGGCCCTCTCTGCCCTTCTTTAACTCACCCCCAGGGCATCAGTGCCAGTTACCCAGAGAGGTTTAGTCACGTGCTGGTAGAACTTCAGGTGCCTTCTCCATAGCTGCTCCTTCCTCCCCATATCATTCTCTCATTAAGCATTGAATGGCTAATCCACCTCCAGGTCATGCCTGGTCCTTGTGGTCTACTCATGATGATTTCAAACAAAAGTACCTTTGGGCTATGCCTTTCACATGGGAGGATGCTCTACAACCCTACACAAACCATCCCCTCTTCAAAACTCTCCTTTGAGCTCATACCTACCAAAAAAACCCAGAAGAGTGGGCAATGGTTAGGCCTCTACTGTGCTGACACCATCACCCAGTATGCTGCCAGGAGACCACAGACAAGTGATCTCTGGAGCTCCCTCATATCTCTGCATCTCTCTGCTGTCTCCTACTGTGACTGTAGCACAAGAGTAACCATCATTACCCTGAGCTTGCACAAATCCTTGTCTGTGCCTTGTGTTCTTAGATGCTATAGTAGTGCTACAAGACCTAACAAACTAAAAAAAACAAGTGTTTGGGCAGACAAACACTACCCAGTGTGGTTGTGTGTGAAAATACAGGTGCATTTAAAATCTGCTTGTGAAACTAAGACTGTAAGTATTGCTGAAAAGGCTTGAAAGCAGAAAAAAAAAAAAAGGTATCAGTCCATTAAAGCACAATTATACACGACAGGAACACACCTAAGGGCCCAGTATAGCACAGCCATTCCTAAACCGTTTTGAAAGATTTCAGCCCCTGCGGAAGGATTTTGTCTGTGCTGTACTGTCATTACCAGTGGTTGTACTAGAGCTGCATAGGAAGACCCTAACTAAAACGGGGACCCTATCCTGGTAGGCACTGTAAAAAGCCATAGGAAGATATAGTTACCTTAATTTCAAGGATTTTGACTAGATCTGCCAAGAAAAAAAGTGGCAGAGGGGGGAAAAAGGGGTGAAGGGCAGAGGTCAGTACCAAGGTCTTCAGAATGCCAGTCCAATGGCAGATCTGTTGCATAGTCCTGCCTCATGATGACCCAAACTGCAAGGCTTTGGTTTCCTCCCTTGTCTACACGCACATTTATAACACCTGCTAATTTTCTATTCTCACCAGTAATTAGCACAAGGGGCAGATAAATAGATTTTTTTCCTCTGCTGTTGCCAGCTTCTCACAACACTTCTGCAAGCTTGAATAACACATGTTGTATCTGGAGTGCTAAAGGCTGTCTCTTAAAGTGCTTAGCACCCAGCAGCTCCTACGGGAACACTTACCATGACTACCAGCCAGATGTTCAAAATAGTATAGTACCGGCTTGCTGAGATCTTCAGCCATTTATGCTGGGGTCTAAATGAGAATGAAAGAGTTTTGAAAGTCTGGTCCTAAATGAAGCCTGCAGGGTATTTTTAATATAAATTTGTTGCAAGATCTAATACTTCTAAGTCCCGTATTTTAAGGAGCATTCACAGGTGAGCTTTGGGGTATCCAGTTATAAAGGATAGCTGTCTATCAGGGAGAAAAGTAATCGCTTTTCTTAACAAATAGAAGTGCTCAACGTCTGTGCCATGAGGAAAAGGCTTTTGTAAAAATTGTAAATAGCAGCAATTTTCAGAACCAAGTTAAGGACCTGTTATCAAGCACTGTTCCCTCACACTTTTGTAACGGGATCCTGTTCTCTCTACATCCCTCTCACGCGTGTAGAATACAGAAGGGTAACCCCCAATGTTAGCAGAGCCCACACTCTCTTCCCCCCACCCCAAACCAACCCGTTGGCTTTTTTCATTTTCAAAAAAGTCCAACCCGGACTTTTTTCATTTTTATAAGCCAAGAGGGACTTGTTCATCATAGTTCATCATGGCTCTATTTTTTCCCCCTCCCTTTAATTGTAAGAGTGGACCAGCCCCAATAT
The DNA here is from genome assembly GCF_040807025.1 of Struthio camelus. Classification (NCBI taxonomy): domain Eukaryota; kingdom Metazoa; phylum Chordata; class Aves; order Struthioniformes; family Struthionidae; genus Struthio; species Struthio camelus. The sequence goes on from NC_090950.1 coordinate 23,608,146, forward strand.
TTGAAACTCCTCCTGCCCTGTTTCTTTTCATTCTCTCTTTCTTCCTTCCTTCCTTCCCCCTCGCCTCCTCCCTCTCTGTCTCCTACTCTGTCCCCTTCAGAAGCCCCCAGGATGACACTGCTCATTGATGCTTCTCCTTCATTAGCATTTCAGCAACTTGGCTCAGTAGTTTCAGAGACAATCCGTCATGAGAAAACTGAAGAATGTGCCCCATTTGCATGTTTCTGTGCCAGAATGCAACTTTTTCTCAGCTGTTCATTGTGTAATTTCCCCTTGAGCCTTCAACTTTCCCATGAAATCCCAGAAATCATATTATAAAATTCCAGACCAGCTGAAATGCTCCAAAGACTAGTTTTACAGACATTTTTAACCAACCTCACAGCTCTACAAAGGGAATCAAATACATAAGAAACATGGTTTTACTTCTTGTTATGAAAGGCAGTGTGCCCTAGATGAATAAAGTCCTTTGAAACTACAAGGAGGAATTTATGCCCATGATGAGAATGATCCAATAACTGTTGTGAATCCTTAGGCATATTTTTAACTTCCACTTGTCCTTCCCTAATTATTTTATTCCTCTTACAATTAAATGTTTGTAATCCATTTTGAGAGTCTTTCTGAAATGAATGGATATGCAAACAACTTGATTGAAATGCTTAGTGCATATGACTAAAAGTTACTGGCTCTCACACATGAGCAGAACAAATCAAGCTTTTGGTTAGTTGGTTTTCAAAATCAAAAAGTGGTTTATAAAAAAGAGACAGGCAGATAAAACCTGCTTCTAATTACTTTCTTGAGGGCATCTGAGTTTGTAGAAATAAAGAGTTTATTATATTAAAAGTGAGCAAGAAACTGAAAACTGGTGTAAAGCAATCAAACTACTTTGTTAATTAAAATATACCCCATTAGGAAAATTAGGCACCTGTTCCACAAAAGTTAGACAATAGAGCATCAGAGGAGAGCACTGCATTTTAACAATCTGGTTGCTAATTAAATTCTTTACTTTTTCGTGTGTACACCAATGACTATCATTTTTCCCATATCGTTTGTAACCTACCAAGACAAAACTCTTTCAATTATTCTGCATCTGAAAAATGTCAACTCATATTTCTTCTGTGCTTTCACAACCACAGCATGGAAAACACAAATATACAGAAATACAACTCAAAAATATATCTTTATAAATTCAGTGCAGACCCTTTTTAATATAGAATTCTGTTCCCCTCCAGCAGCCGGTTATGTACAAAGCATCCTTGCTGACTCAGGTAAATAGATTGAACAAATGCATAGGCACACCTACACTATACGACCGTACCCTTATATATACATTTGCAGTTTTATATGTGCATGTTGAAGTAAAACGTGCTAAGATCAGAACTTCACAAACAGATAAATTAGAGCCCTCCAGATGCAAAAGATAGGTTTTTTGGTGAGAAGCTCACACGGTGATTAGAGTTCGGTTGTGGAAGATTTCATTAATTATAGGTGACTGGTTTTCCTCTCAGAGGACAGCTCAGGTCCCCTAGCTCCCCCTCAGCAGCTCATCTTAAATTGTTGTCTAACCTTTCCCTTAATTCAGCTCATCTTGAGCTGATGGGAACTGCTTTCATTCCACCTCTTGTGGAGGTAATGAAACAATCTTCTTATTCACTTGGTTCCTCTGAGCCGGTGACACACAACAAAAAACCCAGGGCCCTGATTAATGGCCGCTAATTAGCAATGTTAATGACCAGGTGTCCAAGAGCATGGCCAGCTCCTCTCAGCATGGAGTGATCCCTCAATGAGGGCCCTGCAAATCCATCCCCAGTGACCCTTCCCCTCAGCTGCCAGTAATGAAGCTGAGCTCTCTCATTACACCCAGGAGAGGCTCAGGGGGAGGCCTGCGCCTTGAGAGCCAAACCTTTTCCTTCGGGTCTAGTGGGCCTTCCATTAATTAAGGTCAGCATTTTTGGTCCCCTATCCCCCCTTTAAAAAAAAAAAAAAAAAAAAAAAACAGCCCTCAAAGGTAAGATATTTGGGCAAAGGGAGGCTTAGCTCTTTTGGCATCTCTCCGCAGTGATAAAGACGCTTTCTTCCAGTATGCCCAGGCAGCCCTTCCTCCCCCGCCCGCAGGTTTCTAGTCATTCAGAGCTAACTCTACGAAATGAGGGTGAAAAGTCCCCCCCTCTGCGGCAGACCCTCCTTGTCAAACGCTACCTGGTATGTCTGATATTTAAGAAAAAAAGACCCCTACGGAAGAGCATAGGAGGCAGAGTGATAATTGCATGAGCAAAGCAAAAAAAAAAAAAAAAAGTACATCAATTAAAAAGCTAACATGCATTTCCCAATTAATACTTTAGTAACATTTATTATTCCTCATTTTAGATGTTTAAAAGGTGACCTTGTGCATAAACACAAAGTATACTTTGGGAAGTTATCTGGCTGCAGTTTGCAACTCATTTCATCTGGCAGCACGTAGCAGACACCACACAGCGAAGGTGATCTCGGCTTTCTGCCTAAGGCTCCGAGAAAGCAGAAACTGGAGTTTGCCTCCCTCCAGCTGTGGCCTCAGGCTGAACCACGGGCGAGCGAGCTGGGCTGCCAGCTGTTGTCTGAGCCTGTGATCATCATGACACGGGCCCGTGTCTGTCAGTATAGATTGTGCGCGATTACAATAGTTTATAAGTTGTAGAAGTCAATCTTTTATTTTTTTGGCTGAGGGGGCTTTTCAAGGAGGAGGAGTTATATTTGCATGCATGCAGCATGTAGGTAACAAAAAAATCCACCTCTGTAGAGACTTTTTTTCTTTTTTTGCTTTATTAATTTGGCAAATATAGGGTTTAGTTTAAAGCTAGCAGCTATACATGGGATAGAGAATTCTGCAATGCACCTACCTACAGTCTATGTGTTACAGCTGTGTTCTCCTTTGTACTCAAAGTTTCCGGAAACTAAAAGTTACCTTTAGGTAATCTAACTTTGACAATACAATTTTTTATTTTTATTGGAAAGAATATTCCTAAAAGTCCATAATTTCTCCAGTTGTGCTCTGCAAACTTACGACGCAATATTAATATGCATCTTGAGAGTGACTAGTTGAGGGAACTGATGGGAGACAGAAAGCCTTTTACCTCTAGGTCACGTCTTACGGGAAGTGACAGAAAGTTAATACTGTAGGAATGTCATTTGGTGGCCATACTAAGATAAGGGAGAAGCCTAGTTCATACCTTAATGTGTTAGTGCCTTTACAAACGCATTGCCAGTGTTTGGAGACGGAGCTAGACACCACACTGCACCAATTGTTTTCCTGTAAATCCCTAAAGGGGTGATAACTGTGAAATACCGTCTCCTCATAAATGACAATTATTCCTTGCTCTCTTGACTGTATGGGAATTACAAGCAGTGCTAACATGACAAATTAATATGAGGATGATAATGCATTTCTATTTTCTTAGTAAATTTTATCAGTCATAACAAAGAAAAGGTGCTACCTTTTGAGGTCCCTCGGGTGAACCACCAGCCCTCTGTGAAACACTGTTTGGCCAGTAACTGCATTTTGGGAACTGCTGAGTGGGGACTCAAATACAGGAAGTGACACTCCACCATGAGCCCCGCACTCCAGCTACTGGACTGCTGTGCATAAATAGATAATCACAATTTTCATTTTTGACTTCTTAGAGTATTTTACCAGCACCCAACTTGCTTAGGAAAAAATGTCGTAAGATTTACTGGTTTAGTTTTCGGTCAATTAATCGCTCTCCGTGGGATCCCTGGAGTTTCTAAGTTTCTCTTCCAGTGACCTCCTGAGCAATTTTACGTGAGTTAAGGCCAATAAGCGTTGCTGATGGAAAGAGGATGTAGTGATGGGGAAAGCGTAAAAAATAGAGCATAATATATAAAGCTTTTTGAAAATTAGGCCTCAACAGTAGAACAGGGATAAAAATAATCCTGCTCTCTGTACCTGAGCTCCGTACGGGTTGAAACAGCTGTAAGACCATTTCCTTTATTTCCCCCAGTTAGCTAGACTAAAGCAAGGACTGACCCTTCACATGCATTTCTGTAGCCTCCAAATCCAATGGAAAACCAGTTGCAATTGAGGGCTTTAGCAGCTCTGACATAAAGATAAAGATGAAGAACTCTGCTTTCAAATTATCATTCATTCGCTCATTCTAACATCATTTCCAGCACTGTGCTGTTTACAAAGGCATGGGTAAACAGAAAGCAACTCCTGCAAACTGTAAGAGCTTTTGTAACTCCATCCTACGCATCTAATTGATCAGCTGTGCCAAAAAGAACAAAAGTCTTTCTATAGCTATAGTTATTCTATTACAGGTTATGCAGATAAGGTTACAGCTAGAGCCGCTAGACACATATTTTCAGATAAACCTATTTCACTGAGAAATGTATACTCAGTATGATCAAAAGATTTTGTGAATGGATGTTGAGCTGATATTTTCTTTAAACTAGAAGATTCTGAACATGTTTTCTTTCTAAACTTACTTCTGTTTAACTAAAAACTTCTAGAAAGCTGGAAAATGTAATATTTTTAAAGTGTTTTAGCTCACCAAAATTTTGGATAAGTTTTTTTTTCAGGCCTTCATCTCCGCTATTGCATACACGGTTGAACTGAACAACAGGTTTCTTGAATGGCTTTACTAGCAACCCTTCTTCCTTCTGTGTTTTTGTCCTTCTTTCGGGCAGTGGCTATAATACCTTTTAAATATATCTTTACAATATTTTCTTCCTTCCTCTACAGCATGGATGAAGTAATTGCTTAAATAAAACAATTGAAACTCTGGGTGCTCATAACATATTGGTAGTTCATTTATGAAAAGACTCATACCCAAATTTTTCCCTTGTTCCAGGCTTCCACAGTCCTTTGGTTCAGTGTCCTACAGGGAAGGAAGAAAGGGAACACACGAGGGCAATGACCACCGTCCAGGCCAAACGTTGATCACTGACGCCAAGGGAGTTCGGCCTTGTAACAACAATTTTTGTAACAACAAGAGCTCTAAGGTTTGAAAGGTAAGAGGCGTTTCTGAAGTTTTGAAATCTGTTGACAATAAAGACCTTCATTCCCCTTAATCCTGTGTTATGCAACTGTTATTGAGTAAATTCTTCAGCAACAATAGCAAAAAGATCAGTTTCCAAAACTTCTGAAATTCTTTTCACGCTGACAGTACTTTACTTTATCCTATCTAGGTTCATGCAGGTTAAAAACACCCCCAAAAGAACAATATCACGGTATCTAGGAAGAGTGTGCGTAAGCGCAGAGTTTTGGGCCGAATACCTTGATGGCTGAGTTTAGCTCTTGGCTCATCTGACAATTTACTTTGCGAATACGCTTTATCAACATTTTATGAAGGTTTTTCTTACTGCTTTTTCTAATCACTTTCTGTTACCATCCTCTGCCTCAGTTTGCCCCCTTTCAAAATGTACACATTGCTATTTTTCAAATAAAAGGATATCGTGAAACCTAATTTGTTAATGTTTGCAAAGCAATTTGCAATGATTGGTTTGTAGGTGTGCTAAGTATAATGTATTATTAATGCACTAATCAGATAAAAATAACAACTAAGGAAGGAATGATGTGAATTCTGGTGAGAGGCTACTGGTAATGAGGCAAGAACTTTGCCCATTATTTATAAGAACTTAGCTCCATAGGCAAATTAAAACTGGGGCTCTGTCCTCAGAGTTTTAGGCAATCCAGGCTACATAATTGATTTGAGAAGAGCTACTCCAAGCTACTGTGTAATTACAGAAGCATTCACTCTTCTGGCTCCCCCTCTCCTTGTCATGTTCTACCTCATTGCCCTTTATGCTAAAGCCTTTGTTGATGAGGGGCGGAAGCAGTAAGGACAAATAAAGCAATTAGCAGGTAGAGGGAATGCTACCACTGTTTAAGGATAACACACAGCCTTTATTGGGACATTTACTAAGTAGAAGTCTAGAGCTTGGAGGACAGAAGGAAAGAGGTAATCCAGAAAAACAAGCAAAATAGAAAAGGCCCATTTCTCATATATACGTTGTATTCAAGAAATCTTGGCAGGAAGGAAATATTTCCAAAATATCTGCATCCAAAATGTGGTGATTTTGGTTTAAATAACTGTATTTTCAGTGAGAGTCACCTCGTTTTTTTTTTTTTTTTAATCCAAAGTCCCATCACCCGACTGTTCTTCTTTCCTGTTTCAATGGTGCATAGGCAGTAAGTAAACACCGAAATTTTTCAGGGTTAAAATCACGTTTTAGGTTGCTGCAGAGCCAGCCAGGAGAGGGAGCCAAGACCTTGAAGAAGCTTCTCTTCCTGGCTTCCTGGGAAGGAAGCTGAGCCATCTTGGCCAGGGCTCTACTGCAAAGGCAGGGCCTGAGTCGGTGCATTTGACAGGGAACGGACAAAAGTGACTAGGAGACAAAGTAACGCATGGTGTCCCTAAGCTCGGACACCAGCTGACTCATATGGTGATAGGGAGGGAAAAAGGAAGCATTTAAATGAAGAGTAGTGAAAATGAACAACTACTGTAGTTCCTCGCTTTTGATGCTTTCATTTGCTCATCAGCAAACTAGTTTAAGAGATTGTTACACTCTTGTCGACTCTAGTTCTCCTCCTAACTCACCACCATTTTAATTAGAGACAGATATGGAAAAAAGCACAGATTTGGACAGTGCAGAGTGTGGCAGACTGAGATTATGTCAGAATCTAAACTTGGATTAGGATTGCAACGCCAGGCCCTGAAATGCCAGGACGTGCTGCTGCTGCTCCAACGTCACCCAAGTGCTTGGTTGGAGGTTGAATTCTGATCTCCAGAAAAAAGTCCGAGTTACTCTTTAACTCCATAACAGGCCAGTCCAAGGTGCCAGGTACAGACATGCCTGAACTTCCAGCTAGCGTGAGCCCAGGTTTGGATGTGATCTCAGACATGCTGGGGTATTTGTATAAGTAAATGGTCTCTACCTCCATGTATTCAGTTCATAAACATTGCAGGAGTGCTGAGGCTTACCTCATTTCTCCTTGTGAACAAGGAGGTCCTGATATAGAGGTAAAGCTGACTTTTTACTACTAAAAGTCAGCACTGCTGTCAGAAGATACTATGGATACTTATGTCCGTGGGTACTATGACTATCTATGGTAAATAGCAGAATCACTGCCACTCTTAAGTAGAAAATCATATTTTTACCAAAACTTAGTTGGAGAGTAAAAGGAAATGACTATATATGATTATCTGAGATTAGTGGAAAAGCAAAAAAGAGCACAGAGGAAGTGAAGGAAAAAAGCACGGTTTAAGTTTTTCAGTGGAGAAACATGAGAAATTAAGAAGATAATCGCTATTTTTTTCATTCAGGCTCCTTTATCGTATTTTATTATTTTATTATATTTTTCTAGCTGAATATATGGAAGAGGAGAAGCTTCTGCTTCAACTTTTTACATTCTTAGTTTTCCATTTCTGTTTTTCAATGCAAAAAAATTCTTTCTAGAAATCCTCTCTCTTCTCTTTCCTCTAGTGGGAAGAAAAAAAAAAGGATACTGAGAGATCAGACTATAACGGAGAGAGCAATCACCAATAAAACAGGAACATTTAAAAAGTGTTTTTTCTAACTAAACTGAAAATTGCATTTCAAACTAAACTAAACCAAAAATTGCTTATTTCTGACTTTCATTTGACTTTCTCTTTGAAATGATAAAAAGTGTAACCTGCATTGAATATTTTGGCTTTTTGTTAGTAAATTTGTTTTTCAGTAGGAAATTTTTTTGTTCAAATATTTTCACCAAATTTAATTAGTGATCTATTACAATCATTTATTTTCATCACTAGTATTTGTACACTCAAAATCACAAATTAATCTGTTACTACTGACTTCATTTTGTCATATTATTTTGAACTGGTTTTTTTTCCCCATTGTGCAGGTAGCAGCTTCTCAGAAGTGCCTCCAAAATAAACTAAAGATGAATAGTGAAGAACTGAATTGAAAGCAAAAAGAACGTTTCCCCCATTTTTATCTTAAAGATCAAAGAATTTGGATCAGAGACAAATGTACTACACTTTATTTTCCAAACTATTCTCTCTTTATAGAAGTCTAGCAGCATTTCTTCAGGCCCTTTACCCAAACTATGAGACAGCAGCTCTCTTCAGACTCCTCTGCTGGGGAGCGAGGGGGCAGCCTGGAGATGTTCCAGAACAGTAGTCCCAAGGCCAGATACTCCACATCAGTGGAGAAACCTCTCTCAATATGGGGAGCTCAGAGGAAGCAACTTAATATACGTGCCTCAAGTGGGACATGAGAAGCATTTTTAGTCCTTGGGGCCCCTGCAGAGTAAGACCTACCTCAAGCAATACTGATACCAATTTACAGAAGAGAAAACGGAGGCACAGCGGGACACAGTCCTGCACGGAAACAGTTAGATAGAAATCTGAACCCAGTCCCCCAAAATCCCAGTCTGGTGCTCTCTCATTGAGCCACACAGTGCTGCAGTTTTGGGGACACCTAAATCTTGCCAAACTTGTTTTGTCCATAAACAGAGGCTACTTGCTGCAGAACTGTAGTGACTATTATGTTTCCAAGTGAGAATAAAATGCAGAACTTGCTGTATCACCAAAATGTGTACCTAGTCCATGGTTGAACAATACCACCTAGAGCATTAACGTGCATCCCCCCCAACTATCCAGTAAATCTTGATTAAAGTCAAGATGAGTTTCATATGTGCTATTAAATGTTCAGTTGCACTCTACAAGCAACAACAGAAGCAAATCGATAAAGATATGGTAGGAGACAATAGGTTTTGAGCCAAGGAGTCACTAAATTACGTTTATGAAGAGAGACTGGAATGATTTGAATAATGAACAAATTTGTACAAATCAAAGTCTGTTTGTAGGTGAATAATAAACAGAGGAAAGGGCAGAATTAGTTGAATAAATTATGCATTATGAATGATTTAACAAGCACTGATATCTATAAAGATAATGATTCTAATGTAAATAACAAGCCTTTAATATTTATGCAGCCTTAATAAGACTGGAGAGTCTGAAATGATAGGTAAAAATTAGAACAGCTGCTCAGTGTTTTTGTGGAAAGTAGATTTATCACAAAGTCACAAAACAGAAACAATATCATTCAGGCTCAGTCTGATACACCTTTACTCCCCTGGGACTCTCTCTGCCCCAGTGCTGAGTTCTGGGACTGAGTGAACACCTCTAATTCACAGCAATGCCATGAAAGTAAAATCGGTGCCTGCTGAATTCCCCAGATATTACGGAGCCCTCCAGCAGGGACAAAACTGGAGATTTCACTTTCCCCTCTGCTTTGAGATAAGGATCTATGTACCGACTTCATGCAATCACAGCAGCGAGTGGAGAAAGGAAATGAAAAGCCCCTTCCCCTCCCCTATGTGCACGTAGCATGTGTGGGAAAAAGCGAGCGAGGCTACAGAAAGCCCTGTGCAATCACAGCTGTGCTGTTAATTGCTTTGCCCTGTGCGCAGAGGCACACCTTGTTGCTCCTCAGCAGTAAGAAAAGGCCACCCAGCCCAGAAGTCTCAAGGTACTAGCAGAAAGGTTTTTCATATTCGCTTGCATTATTTTCATATCACTGAAATGCCCATGTGTTATCAGAGACATGACACGCTCCAGGCTACCACGGATGACAGCAGTACTGAGAGTCAGGGCATGATCGTGTGACTGAGAAAGCATTGGGTTTCTGAAACCCCCTTTTTGTTAGATTTAGACTACAGCACAGTGAAAACCTTGATTTCACAGGAGCAAATTGAACCAAACGCTCTACCACACACTCAGTCGTTGATCACAGTACCAGAAAGCCCCGCCGCTAGGGAACACTGGACCTTAGCAGCAAATTTGTCTCATTCCTAGCTAGTACTCTGATTCCTAAGGAGTTTTCACATGCACCTTTGGGAGACAAAGTTGCCATGTCCGTTTTCCTTCTGAGAGGCCATGGCATTTTGCAAAAACTTAGTTACTTGGAGGTCTGATCTGGTACAATTCCCTGGCTCTTCTAATCCAGATGCAAAACTGGCATGTACCAAGTGTGACACTATATCGAATTGCACAGGGCCTGCAAAATATGTTGTTTTTTAGAAAAAAATTAACTTGACCTGCAGGATATTAATATAGTGGCAACTATCCCTGCAGGATATAAAACTGGCACCAACTATAAGAGCTTCCATTAGTGCTGTAGGTTTCTAGTCCCAGTAATGGTCATTTCATCTGAACATGTGGAAATAAAAACAAACCATAATAGGACTTTAAAAGCATTCAGTGCATATTTGTCTATAAACACATCGTATAAATAAAAGCTCTTTTTGAAAAAAATGTGCCAAATGAATCAATGTGTATTCTGTTATGGAATAATAATATTCCATACCACATGTGTTGCTCAAGCAAATATCTTTAACTGGTATAATAGTATTTTCCATTTTGTGCTACAGCTTATATTTTGATCTGTTGGTTAAGGACCTGCCCCTGAGGAAGTCAATGACAAGAGTTCCCCAGGCTTAAAGGCAGAAGGAAAACGTGTAAATGATTTGGCTGCAAATGACAAAACAAATCTATTTTTTTCCCTTTCCCCTAGTGTGAGTGAATACTGAATGCTGAATACAAAGCCCGTTGAAGAGAGTGGAAAGATTTACTCTTTACTTCAGCAGCTTTGGATCAGGCCCTAAGCATGTATGTGTGAGATAAATTTTGACTCTATTGGAAACCACACCTCATACCTCCCACTGTGAATATGTCATCTTTCTATGTGCTCATGCATGCCAAAGCTTTATCTCTTTTGAAATATTGCCCAGAATCAAGCTATGTTTACCTAAGTAATAGGGAGATTCACTTATATGCAATAATTTCTGCATGGAGAGCCTGTCTTTCGGCTGTTACAAACTTTAGACTTTGTTCCTCGTTTAGCTTCTATTTTTCTAACTTGATGATTTTATCCAGGTTTGACAACAGGGTTGGTTTTTTTTTGTTGTTGTCCTTTTTTTGAAGTTACACACCTGGAATTAGCTTTTTCTGCCAAGAATTACAGCGCACCTGGAAGCACTAAATCATTTTTATCTGTTTTTAGTGGCTTTGCACAATGGAAATGCATCTCTTTAAATCTTACCTGCCTTTTACAAAACTAAATTGCAGCTCTAGACATGGCATTTTATGAGTATGTAGATACTGATATCATGAGATAATTGTGCCCTGCCAGTGTCTACCTCCACCAACCCTAGAACTAGTTAGCGGAGAACCACCTCTCTGAGTTTCTTTCCTCTTCAATAGCTCTGCTTACCTACATAACATATGGAAATGTGAGCATACACTTACAGCAGATTGTTTGCTATGTTTACACCAGTTCTAACACTAATCCCCATTAATGTTTGATATTGCTCCCAAAGAGTTTAAATAGATGTCAGGCCCCAGATCCATTGCATACACGTTAGGCATCATATATACTTCAAATAGAAAGATACTGAAACGCTATGGGGTTTCCTTTTTTTTAAGATCACGTTTACTGACTGGATTAACCACGTTAAGTGTATGCAAAGCCCTGCTACTTTCATGATTTCTGTCATCACATTTAAGGGCCCTATTTTCAAGGAAAACATAAACCAGTTTAACGTCACCTTAAGAGTCCAGCGTCTCGCTTCTGCTCTCAGTTTCTTCCATTTATTAGATATGTTTGTGGCTGCAAGGTGAAAGAATAGCTGGATGCACTCAAACAAGCACAAAACACCGTGACGGTAACTTTCTTCCTCTTAGTTAAAGAATATCACATGCAGGCCAAGCCGGCTGCATTTCTGCTGTGGTACAAAACCACCAGGCTCATGAGCAGGTTTGCTCCAGGCTCTGCGTAGTGCAGCTGGCAGGAACCAGGGTGTCCCCCCTCAGTCTGATACACATCTAGTTACTATGATCTGGTGTTACAGCAGAGACAGGTCTCGAGACCTTCACCCTTCATCTAGCCACACAGAGAAGGAAGCTGGGCAGGCCCGCTCCAAGCCAGGTGTTCCCTTTCCCTCTCACCTCCCTTCCCCAATTACTTTGATTTATTTTACATGAAGCTGTTTCTCATGCGGATTATTTTAGAAATTACTGTCTCAGGGGCTCTGCTCTGAGTTTGCAGAGCTTTTCTCTTTCAGACCACCTCTGCTTGATGCACTTAGGATGTAATCTCTTTGCATTTAGTATTGTTTCGCAGTATATGTTTATACAGTGCCCAGCACAATAGGACCCTGATCTTAGCTGAAGCCTTTCTGAAACGCTGTAGTACGAGTAATGGCAACAACATAAAGCTACAAGCGTCACCAGCGCAAATGAGCAATGCTGTCTGGGTGAGAGCACTTGGGGACGACAGAGAACGAAGAGCAGAAAGCGGATATTGAGACAGGCTTGCAACTGAACAAAGTTGATCTGTTCCAGCAGGCTGCAGGGAACTAATTCTCACTTCAGCCAACCACAGGAAAAGTAAATAAAAGCTGTAGACACAGCCATATCTATTAAAATATAGTGCTGTTCAGTAACAAAAGCAATTGGAGTCCACAATTAATACATTTTGTGGCTAGGGATAATTTTATGTTAAATCACTAAGCTGTGCCTTAACCTTCGCTAGGCTCCTTATATCCTTTAAGTAGTTTAAATTTCCAGATAACCAGCCGCAGAACCAGGTAAGCAGGCAAAATCAGTATGGCTGGGAAAAAATGTATCTGTCACACAGGTCTGGTTCCCACACACTCTGGTTACATCATTACTTAGTCTGTTAACTAGAAAACCAATTAGGCCGGAGAGCTACTGTCAGGTGACCAAAACACGAAAATGCCCAAGAAACCCTACCCGAAAGATGGGATTTCAGCAGAGGCCCTCAGATAGCTGACTCCTCTTCTGCTGCACTGCAATTTTCGTATTTCGTTTCACCTTTGCTGAGCTCTGAGGTCCCACAGATTGATCGCTGAAGCAGCCTTGTTCCCCCCCGCCACCGCCAACAGGTGCATTGAGAAAATTATTTCCTGCGTCAAAAATTACACAAAATTATGTAATAATTTCTCTCATTTATCCTGGACAATTTCCTGCTTCTTGCACACCTTTTAATTTTCAGTGTAAGAACAAGACAATAGTTACAGAACTGACGGTTATCCTGAATTCTCCATGGGCAATACTATGTTCATCTTAAAGGACAAGGGTGTGCAAGACCAGCACACAGCTAAGATTTCAGAGAACAAACAGCTTCAACAGCTATTATTTGCTGTATGCAAATGTTGAAGGCATTTCTCCATGCACAGAGGAAGTATTACAAAAGTAGTTGCACTCATCCACAAAAGAAAAGTGTGCATGGATGGCGGAGGCCAGCACCTCCTCTGCGGACAGATGAAAGCTGGCTTCCTGCAAGCATGTGTAAGAAGGGAGCAGGCATATACATCTCAATAAATACAGCTAATCTCTATACTACATCAGCTACCTAGCTACAACAAATGACACAGATATTTTCAAGATTGCATATATACTCCTGATTCTGGTATTGCCTAAAGAGCTTAGTGACTTTGTCAAGTCCTTGCTCATATCTACAGAAAACCTGCAAACAGCCAATACCTAAGCTCCAGGCCAAGGGCATTAACAAGGCATGTGCTCTTTCCCTATACTCTTGATTGTATTTGCTGTTTTGTTAGGACAATGAGAAAGGAGGAAAGAGTTGATTAAAAACTCTCCTCAAAAGTCTCAAGAGACTCAAGAGATGCAAGGTGAGGGAGGCTGAGGGCATGGGGTTCCTCACCTGTTTGAGGCTCATGCTGGGACACTAGCAGCACTACAGTTTGGTCAGTAGTACAATACTATTCGTTTAAAGATCTTTTCTTTTCCTGTTGTGTGCTCCTTCATTTATGATTGTCCTTCTTCTTCATTGTTTTCAGTAAATAATCATCAGGGAAATAACTAATCAGAAATACTTTCCTTCCTGATGATTTTGTTGAGCACATGATTCGATCACTGTACAGAGAAGAGCAAACTAGTCTCTGCTGGATGTCTGCCAAGTGAGGGAACCAGCTCTTGCATGTTTTCCAGCACAAGCACCTCATTATTAATTCATGCTCCAGGTCCTCTGTACATGCTGTTACTAATATTAGGTTTCGACACAGTAATGAGCAACAGCAATAGACTGACTATCTCAATATATTTTAAATAACGTTTGAAATATTAAATTTGAGTTTAGATTTTTAATTAGGACTTGGGCAGGGTATTGACAATCTTCCTACTGTTTTGCAGCCAGTAAGCAAATAAAATAGGGATTGTTCTGACCTGAACACTGAAAACCAATCTGATTTAGAGTACGGATCTGAAATATAACACCAAACTCTTTAAAGCATGAGGGAAATTTGGCTCCAGGTTCTGCAGCCAGATTTTGGCCCATCCCTATACTAAGGGAGGCTTCTGATATGGGACTACAGCAAAAGTAAATAGCTATGAGACCAGCTCTCATGGGTATACTCTGTAGCATACTGTCAGTGAGCTGCCTATGGACAGTTTGACTCTCTTAAGGATGCCACTGCTATTAAATAAAGGGGATACGGGCGTAGTAGACTATAGAGAAAAGGGGTTGTTTTGGTATAATTCTGTACCATAATGACATATACAGTAGGAAAAAAAAAAGGCAGGCAGGCAAGCTGTGGGTCTGAAAACCCTACAGGGCTTCAAAGCTCTTTCTACTGCTGTGCTTCAGACAGGAGCATAGGTCAGCATCCCTTCCTTGGTTGGATATACATATATTAAAGGGCTTGTTTAAAATTTAAGCTGGGCAAAGGGCTAGAGCCATTTTTGTGCATGTGAGCTGTGCACATTGCTGAATGCATTCTCTTTGAGAGGGAGTTTGCAAGGAAGATTTCCGAGTTCTGGAACTCACTCCTCCCACTTGGTCTGTTGGAGCCTGAATGCATTGACCTATGGGGCACATTGCAAAGCCTAACTATTTTCCCAGGATTTTTCTGAATGAATGACTTGAGTAGGTAGAGAGAAGAACATTTCATTTGTACAGTACGTGGAGGGTTTTAATTAATAATGTTCCCATTTGAATGTCTATTGTGTTTTTTAAAATGCTTTGTACGTGTGCCTAGAGCATCGTATAACTGCATTTTTCTTTCCAATTAAAAAATAAAAAACAAACCCTCACAACAATGTGGCATTGCTGCAACGGGGCACTGATCTTCTTTTCATGATGGCTGCTCATAGTGTCTAGCACAGCGTCTTTCATCTGAACTGTGGCTTCTAGATGCCACAGCAAGCACAATACAGATGACAGGTCTCAAGGAGATGAAGCTTTGCATTATTAGGAGGATTTGATACTCCAGATCATCACCGTAAAGTTGGACATGTTCTCGCACAGTCAGTGACATTAGAGAAGTGCCTAGGGACTTCACGGAGTCTTTACCTTTCTGGATTTGGAGCTCTTCTTGCGAAAATGTGTCTTTTCTTGGACATGTTGGGGATTTCCTACTTTTAGAACAAGAGAATCAGCCTGGTGAGTCTGCTCAGGGCAGAAGGGTCTCTTTGCTTGAAAAGAAAGGTCCTGATAGGAAGTGAAGTTGGTACAGGTCTCTACAGTTTGAGTTAGCATTTTTTGGTATATCTTTTTTTTTTTTTTTGGTAAAAAACTTTCTTGCTAAAAAAGATACTAAGTTGTGATACCGCAAAGTAGCGTTTTCATGTCTGCTTTGGCGCTTCCCTTAACATGCCCTGAAATAGCCGGAAAACAAAGACCACAGCTTTTTGTTTTAAAATTTCTCTGTATTTTGAAATTTCTGATAGAGATATTTATTGAGCTGTCTAGTTCAGCTGCCGGCCTGTGGGCCAAATCTGTCTCATGGAAAAGCTTCTACATTGCCCAGCTCTTTTCCTCTGTGGGAGAAGTAGGCAGCTGGTCATATAGCATGTGCTTCCAAAAAAACTAAGTACAACCCTATATGCCTAGTCCCCACCCATCCTAGATATGTTCATGAGGAGGTCACCTTCTGCTGTGTATGCATTTGTGGAGCAGGCATGGAGCAGATGGCGTCACCCTATCAACATAGCCATATAAGCTACGTTTTTCTGATTTTCAGTTTGCTGATCATTAAACTATGTATTTATTTAATTTCCAGCTGACCAAGTGATAAACATTTTGAGAAGGCAGATGAGGGCTCTACCAGCAAACCGGAATACTGTTGCACAACTTTCATTGCATTTAGGCTGTTTTCTTGATGAAGAGCGTTGCTGTGCAAAGACAAGCACCCAAGGGCTTTTCCCACAAGCTCTGTTTGTCCTTTCTGTTTTAGCTCTCTTTGTTGTTGTTGTTGCTGTTTCTTTGAATTACAGGAGAAAAGCACCACCCCTCCTTAAGGCCTTAAAAAAAAAAAACTCTTGCCACCTCTGCTTTTTCGTTCCTTTTCTCTGAGTAGGATACCAAAATTGATTTTTAATGAATTACTGCAACGTGCAGTCCCTTTCTAGATTGCCACATGGCCTCCCCTCCCATGATCAGGCAAACAAGGGGCAAAGGAGCTGCTGAACTCAAACCTGTCTTCAGAATCTTGATACAAAGTGCTTTTGAGAAACACTGTGGACAACCACACTTTTTTTCTTCCACTCTGAAAGCCCTGTGAGAATCCTACACTTAACTCAGGTATTGTACAAGCTTCCTTATGTAGTACTGTCAATGCACCACAACCCTGACCTGCAGTACTCTTGTATCTCTGTCTCCCTTAAGACAGACGGTATGGATTGTACTGAACTGTAAGAGCTCAAATTTGTACAAATTGTGCCCTTACATGAGGATGTAAAAAAGTCTTAGCTTACAAGTTACAAGAAGACGGCTGGATTTAGCTTTAAGCCAGGCTAAAACTCCAATTTCCAGAAGAAAAAGGCTGATGAGATGCATAACCCCACAAGTAACTAATCTGTTGCAGAGACAAGGAACAGCATCTCAGTCTACTACTGCATTTTTATATATATGATGCAGAACTAAAAGCCCTTTAATTATCCACTGCTTTTGCAGTCCATGGAATCCCAAGAATGTTTTGACTGGGAAAACCCCATGCTTTGCAGCATGAATTATTGCAAGTGCAAACACATACAAGAGAAGAATACACATTTTTAGATCTAAAAGCACCTTCTATATAAAAATGTAAACATGTTTAAAAAAACTGATTCACAACAAACTGCTCACAGGCAACTAAGAATTATATCCAAATGAATCAGGTACAATCACATATTTTAAGTATCTAATGCTCTCTATAGCTGTTCAGAGGCACTTGCTGCTTCTGGCAATGGGATGCCACCAAGCATATTTCATTGCAATTCCCCTTCCCCCTGCCTTTCAAACTACTTATCTGAATGCATGCTATGGTAGAGAATGTTATTACAGTATTATTGATTCCATCTTGTAAACACAGATTTGTAATGCAAAGTCCAAGACATATGATGGGCAATTCCTGCTCCTCTCCAATTACTTTGAGCGTGAAGATCTCTGGGAGTCAACCTTACAGCAATTCTAGGGAAAAACAGGAGGAGTTGCTGACTCCAGAGTCTACAGTATCCAGACAACACCCATGTAGTTTCTCCTCTGGAAAATAATCAGCCACACAGCTGGTGATAATCCAATACAGACAGGCAACTACCTCCCAGCGCTAGAAAAACAGAAGTGATAATGGTGGGAAATGTGTGCAATGGCTTACCGTGGATGTTTATCACAACCAAATGCAGATTGTTATTCTCCAGCTAAGTTGGACTGTAGTTTTAGTGTTCTCAATTCCACAGTACCCATGGATACTCAGATAGCAACTGTGGCTTGAAATGTCCATTTTCCATTTCATCTGGCTGAGAAGTGGCTAGATATACATCATATTGCTATGAGCTGTACAAATGCTGCTTCCAGATTCAACTGCTGCAAAATATTTTACATGAGTTTGAACAAAGAGGTTCCAGCTGGTCCAGACTGAAGCAACATGTTTGCTTCCTTCTCCCTTTCATCTTTAAGCTCATTCATGCTGAGAGCGGATATAATTGCTCTCTATAAATACATTCAGGTTAGGCACTAAAGCGAGAGAAGCGATACTTAAGCAAACAGACAAAGATGACACAAGGACAAATGATTACTAATGAGCAATAAATAAATTCAGCGCAGAAATTAAAGTTTCTGATCATCAGAAGACTGAAGTTCTAAAACAGCTTTTTTTCCTAAAACTAGGAAGAAAAGATAAAATTTTCATATGGAGTTTAATAAATACACGGACTTTGAGACACAGTTGTTCACAACAGCAGAGAAATGGATTTGTTAATCTAGGAGGTCCCTTCCAGCCCTACGGAAATAGTGAACACAAAGACTAAATCACTGCACAGAGGTTTTATTAGTCCTCTATATTATTTTCATTCTAGGCCCTTTGGAAGCCAACTTCAGCACTTTCAACCGAAGCTGCTCTTGCAAAAATCTCTCACAGATTCTTTTTGGCCAAATTTTAGATTCAACACCTAATCCTTTTCCTTGCTGACTGGCTAAATATCTTCCACCTGAGCAAGATCATCCTGAAGTCTTGTCCTCCCTAACTTCTGTGACTACCTGTGAAGGCTTTTTCTCATCTGCTGTTCACCACACCATGAGAGTCCCATGAGGTTCTGTTCTGGTCCTTTTCCCACGCCTCTTTACAGCTGACCTGCAAACATACCCCTATATAGCTGTCTCACAGTTATCACTCTATTCCAAACTATCTCCATTTGTCTTCAACCTCTGCAACCGACAACTAGCTCTCACCTGAAACTTAGTGCAGAGCACTAAATCACCCCAAGCCCTTCCAGTGACCTCCTTTTCTGTTACTGTGGACAACATGGCCACTGGCTCAGGGGCCTGCTGCCAAACTAATAGGAACTAGAGAGAACAGTGGTGACATTAAGAAGCCAAGCCAGAAGGTGGAGGCCTTTTAGTCAGAGCCTGGGCAGGTGCAAGATGGCTCTGCAGCTTGTTTTTAACAGCCTGCTTGGGAATCAGTTATGGTATTAACACCCATCCATCCAGAAGGCTGCTGCAAAGACCATCCTCCCAGCCATTGCCTTGACCACATCACCTGTCTTAGGTATCCCTCAGCTGCATTCCCCCTTTTATCAGCCAATACAAAATCCTGCTTTTATTTTCAAAGATGTTCATAAGCATGGTTCACCCACCTTGGTCAGCACTGAGACATGAGCTCCTGCTTCCAATCCACTCATGCAGTAACCTCCTACTCCCACTGACTTGCTTGATCTTCTGTTATGTTTATGTTCTGTTCCAAGCATCACCTCCTGGGAGCAGCTCTCTGTTAACCTTGAGTAATCTTATTATCCGCCTTCAAAATGCTGATGTAAACACGTCCTTGTCATGATACCTACAAAAAAATTACCACAATTATTAAGCTGTTGCTCTATGATTACTATTTATTATGCTGACCAATAGCATTTAATTGTTTCTTTGTACCTCTTCCTATCTTGTCTCATCTTATACATAGCTTGTAAATGGTCCAGGATAATGACTAGCTTGTCTATATTTATCCTGGATTTAGTTCAGTGGTATTCTGGCTTTTGACAAAGGCCTACTGATGCTCAACAATACCACACAACAAAGCCAACAGAAAAATAACACTATTAGTAGGTCAGAAACATCATTGTTGTGTTCCACCTACTGTCTTTCCCTTTCCAATACTGAATCTGATTCAGGGGCTTCTGGTCTTTATTTCTAACACCATTAATGAAACAGGCCTTCTGGGACTCCCTCTCTTTCTCTGACACGCCTCGTAATGATTTTTTCTCTAGAAAACCTTGGCACTGACAGTAGTTTGGATACAGAACTAGGAAGTTTTTAGTGAGAAGATCACGGAGGTGAGTTTAGGTCATTCATGAAGCAAACTGAATGCATCCTACTGCCTTCACAGTGCATGTAAGATAGAAAGGGAACCAGTAGAGCTGTGGTCCATTCCCAGGTCTCTTGGCCTCCTCTTGTGGATACTTTGTTGGTGAGAGCAAACCTCTTCACCCTTCCCAGAGTTCATTTCCTTTCTCACTTTGTCTTTTGATCGTCTTTCAGATTTCAACTAAAAGCTTCCTAAGGAAGGGACTGTCTCTAACAAGCTGTGTTTGAAGTCCCCAACGCAAGTACTTTTAAGTGCCACTGTGACCATCTTCACCACCATCTTTGATACAATTCAGCTTATACAATTGGGCCCTGAAAAGTGACCAGTCAAAAACTCCCTCTTGCTAAGACAAAATCGTTCTCTTACTCTTGTGGACAGCAACTCCTTATAATAAGCCGGTGCTGTATTGTCTTAAGTTAGTAGGGTGAAGGGGAGGAGAGAAACTTCCTTCTCATGGGGAGGAACGGGGGTGTCTCAAAGGAGAAGAAGTGCCAGGCATTGCGGGGTAAGGTGGGAAAGGGAGATATATCATAGAGTTGGGAACCTGCAGAGACTGCCGAAAGGGGCAGCCAGCAGCCAGCAGGGCCTTAGAGGGGACAGAAACAAGGATTTTCTGGGGCCTGGACAAAATCAACTGCAATCCAAAGTCGCTGACTGCAACCAGTCATGGAAGCAAGGACCTGCCTGCAAGGATGCTGTAGGCAGAGGTAGAGCTGTGTATGACTCATTTTTATTGCAATTCTAACCTAGCTGCTTTCATTTTCTCTGTTCAAAAGGTTACATTTCTAGCTTATAGTCTACATAACCTGGCTTACTGAGTTTAAAGCCTCTCAGTCTTCTCTGGGGAGCTCAGGATAAGAGAAGTTCTAGAAGGCAGATCCACCTCAAAGCTCTGGCCAAACCAGAGTCGTGTTACACCTCCGCACTACAAAATCCTTAATCTAACATTTCTCATGCTTGCCATATGCCATAATAAGAAGAAAGAAGCAGAAAACATATTAAATATAACTGGATATTGGTCTTGGTAATATTAATGTACCCTGTACACCAAAAGCATATTAGTGCCATAATGACTAAACTCACAGAGAATAAGTTCAGTAAGAAAATGAAGGAATGTGCCAACCAGTTCACCAGGAGAGGTTTGCCAATCTGCCAACAGGATTCAGAGACTCTTTCTGAGCTTTTTTCCTTCCCCAGGATAGCCTTTAGGTAATGTTCGCAGGAAATTCAAATACTTGTGAGCTGGCGGAGTTTGCTGCTTCACAAGCCCTAACAAACGTAAACACTTCTGTTTCAGCACATCTGCCATTGCAATACCTACAGCTTTTCCAGAACCAAAGGATTAACTTTATTGTGCATTTGCTCAGCAGATCTGGTAACACAATATTGTACTTCTAAGCAGACAGATTACTCACAAGTTTCTGGATGCTACATCTTTAGAAACTCACTCTACTTAAAGATAAGTGTTGAATCTTGTAATCCCAGAAATATCCAACTGATGTAAAAACCAGTTATACCAAGGGCCAGATGGATGCTATTTTTCCTCAGGTTATTTGGATATTCCAAAAAGTAATGGTTTTATTATTATTTTTTGCACTTTAATATCAAACAGATGCAGCTTGTTTGTAAAGACTGCTGTGAATCATTTTCTCTTTAGGTTTATAAAATAAAACAATAAAGGATGTGGCACAGTTAGAAGTTCACTTTGTATTATTTTACTGTAACAGGCAAATAGAGGCATTATATCAATATAGATAATTGCAAGGCTTTTTACACAGTATACAGTCCGTGTTAGAGGACAATTAATACACCTGGAGAGAAAACCTCTTTCAACACTTACACTTCTAGAAACCAGGAGTAATGCCACAGCCATGAATAAGTTATTTTATTCCAGGCAAGGGTAGACTCAAATCCAGAAAAAATATATTTATGTGCGTGAGTGTCTATGTGTGCAGCTATACATTATAGTAGGAGGGATCAGCAGAGAGACAGAATGCAGATTTTACATTTGTGCTGACTGAGCACATCAGACACACTATTAAGTAACACGAACCTTATAGAAGTATTTTCCTAGAAAGTGCTATCTCTTTTTCTGGCTTACTCTTCAAGATGGATATCATCCTCTCCTACTCCAGAGACTAATCATGAGAAACTCACAATCATGAGCTCTCTCAATTTCTGTCTGACTCCACGGTTGCTGAGAGCCCAGCACCCCTGTAAATCAGTCCTGCTATCTGTTACTAGCAAGGCCTAAACAAGCTAAAAATAAACATGCATTTATGTCAAAGGAAGTAAAATGTGACTGACAACCCTCAGAACAATTTGCTTGCTTATCAGTTAGGAAGCTTCTCCCGTAACCCTGGTCTCCACATTTGGTTGACCTCTTCTGTGCAGTCTTTTGCCCTTTAACCTAAGGGGAACATGAAACTCTGAGTGACCTTCTTTAACCAAAATGCATACAGTATATGACTGATTTGATAGACATGAGACAGTCTAATTGCAAAAGCTTTCAAATGAACTTTCTCCCTGAAGAAGCAGTTATAGAGTAGACATACAATAAAGATGTCCACTTGGAATGTGTTCCTTCCTTCATGACCAAAGTGAAGTGGCTGATCTGACAAGATGTTTAAGTCCTGCAAACAGGCATCCTTGAAACGTGAAATATTTAATTACAAGGAGTATTGCTATTGCTGCTGACTATTAATTTCACTCTGCCTCCAGTTATTTTATTCTATTAGAATGTGAGGACCTCTTCTTAATCAGATTACAAAGCACCTTGCGTTATAAAACCTTAAGCTCAGATGGTGGTAATTTTCCAAAATTCATGTTGCCAGGACTCATAATTGCCATGCTGAGTTTCCATTCAAAAGCAGTATTATTATTGTTGTGAAAATCTAAACATAAAGATTTCAGACACTACTGAGTGAAAAAAAAAAGTACAGTTTCCCAGCTAGAAAAACATATATTGACCTTATTTCTTAATAGAACGCTGCAGCCAACATGGATCCACTCCAGCTTAGTGTGGAAATAATCTTAACTGAGGAAGTAGCACTGTCTTACTGTGGAGGAAACTAGTTTTTATCTGACTGATTTCTGAGAGTTTGAAAATCCAGCCTCCAAGCCTGCTAGGTGTACACTTCAAAGGCACACTGGAGCTTACATGCCCAACGTGTTGGGCATCCTATATTTCCAGGGTTTAAACAGGACTGTGGCTGCTGAATACTCCTCTGAAGTTTCCAGTGCCTCACAGAACTGTGCCCAGAGAAACAGTGGACCGTACGCATGAGCAGAGCTTACTTTGCCGTGCCACTAGCCCTCAGCATGGTTGACCCAGATCTCCCAGCTTTAGAATAAAAAGAAATTTGGAACTCAGATGTGGCCACGTGAGTTTTAGAACCATACCATAACACTGTCTCTTGCTCCTTCTACAGAAAGGAGTGTCTCTTCTCCGTGTCTCCGAGACAATTTGAAACTCTTTTGTCAGATTTCTCTTCTACCCTTAAAAATGTTTCCCCCCTATGCTGAAAACATATTTTTGCATTTGAGTAAAGAGATCCGTAGTTCTGGATACAGAAGCTTCAATAACTCAAAAGGAATTAGTAGTTAGGCTTTAATGTTCCATCCTTCTGACTTCACCCACGTTTATGTTTGGCTTTACCGTTCTTCTACGGTTCTCTGGACCAGCTCTCCTCTCCCTTTTGCAAAACTCCAAATCAGGAGTAGAGAGCCAGTTCTGCATGAATATTTCAGCTCTGCTTAGAATGATAATACTAATAAGCTACATGTACTCCAGTAGCGTTTAACTGCAAGCAAGATGGAAAGCTAATGCGCCCAGCTGTAAGCACAGTAACTTACCATTAGTTTTATAAAGTACCTGATAGAGATCTGAATCTATTTTGCACAGTTGTGTTTTTCCATTTGGAAAAAAAAATTCAATCTCTGTGCCAAAAAATGTGGACAATGAAAACAGATGTGAGCATTTACTTTCATGGCCATGCAACTGGGAAAAGTGGTCGAAGAAACAGAAGTCTTCAAGGAAAAACTAAAATTATAATAAACTCATCTATAATATAATTATTCTTCTTGTTCATATTCTGGATGATTACTAAGCAATATTTTTTTTTTACCGTCTTGAACTCCAAACAGATTAAGGCAAAGGGACTAGAGTTTTCCATGACACAAGAAAATAAGCAAAACCTCTAGTGACAACTGACACCAAAGATGGCCTCAGCAGAGCTCTCACACAGACAGAATAAAAATACAGACTACTGCTGAGAAATATAAATGTTGCAACAACTGAAGCTTTATGCTGGCTTGAAGGCTCTACCTGATGAAAAGCATCTGCTTGAGCTACTCTATGGCCTCTTTATCATAATATCTCAAAACCTCACACCTTTTAAATGTTCTCATTCTGAGAGAAGCACTATTTATCCCTGTTTTACAGGAAGGCAGCTGAAGCAAACAGAGATTAAGGGCTTTAGCACCAAGGTATTTAGGTGCTTATATCCCCATAGCTTTCACTGGGAAGTTAGGAGCCTGAATGCCTTTACATGATCTGGGTCTACGTGACTCTCTTGAGGCCACAAGGCAATTCTACAGCAGAACAGGGAAGAATTTCAGCAGGAATTTTTATCCAAATTCAGTTTTAACTCTGGTCTTCCAACTACCAGTTAATACCCAATCACTAACTCATCTTTCTCGCGTTTTATATCATCCTCAGTTCCCAACCCTGCCCTCTCTCCCTGTCCGGGACTGCATACTCAATGGATGCTATAGCTAAACTGCCCTTCATGTCTCCTCACAAGCTGTGGGCACCTGTCACACCAATACTATCACACATGCTGTTGCAATAATTCAATGTAAATTGTAAAGTCTCTTCATCTTTTTCATATTAACTGAAAGACTTATTGGACGCAGAATATACAATTGTTAAGGACAGGGCTCACTGAGTTGAATTAGAAAAAGTGGCATCCTATAAAACTTTAAAGGTTCAAAAATAAAATACATACACGCATCTTCACTTAATAAAAGCTTCTGACATCACGAGGGAAGAATAGTGTATTCTCCATCATCTCCAAACTCACCTTTGACTTTATTTCATGGTATTCCATGGTGTTTACTGCTTTTGCTCTGCCTAGCATACACAACGAATATAGTATCTGTTGTAACAGCACAATAAGTATGCATTATAAGGACAAGTTAAAAGAATGTACAGTTTGTGTGCAGTGCTTTAATTCCATAATCTCACACACTTAGGCTTCTGGATGGACAAGGAGGCAGATTACTTACATTAGCAGCCTTCACCCCTTTTTGGATTTGCTACCCTTGTAAGTTTACCAAGAGAATACTGAATTTAAAGAGCTTTCTTGTCTTCCTTACCTCTGTGGGTCCTCTCAGGAGAAAATCACGGACTCCCAGGAGTCTGTTGACCCCGTGTTGAAAACTATTAGCTTACATCCATAAAATTAAGCAGAATTTAGAGGTGTGCTGAATCAGCAAACGTAGGCATACATTAGTTTGTTAGTTATTTGATGAAATTCATAACAATTTTTTAATAACTTCTTTGATGAGTGTTTGTGTATTTATTACTTGGCTCCATTACAGTTCTGTGCTCTTACTTGGGTAATATATGCTTTGAGATTATTTTCACTTTACCACACTGGTAACGTGCACTAATCATGTTTTATCTTGTTGTAAGTAAATAGCTAGGGTATTGCACAGAGCTGTTTGATCAGTGTAACATGATTTAAGAGGATGGTTATGCCTTTATTTGTCTCATAATCCTGCTTAATATTTCTGTGACTCATTACAGTAAGGTGCATGTTAATAATAGCTTCCACTATACATTTATATATGTGAAAGCTAAAACATCTGCTGCCTTTTGTTACAGTAGATTTAAAGTGTTACTATATTTTTTGATCAAAGCAAAACACTTTGAAAAATATCTCAGTATATACAGGATCACACGTATTTTCTCCCTCCATTCAGTTGTATCTTTCTTCAGAAGTGCTATCAACGCGACTATATCGCACGGTTTCAAAATCATGAGCGTTCTGGTCCTTCAACCTGCATGTGATACAAGGGCTACATTTTAAGCTTTCCTCTGACAATACTAGGAAAGGAAAGCTCTTGAAAATAGGAAGTCATCTAGAAAACAGCAAGTCACCAGGTCCATTTCAAGTCTCATGAGGCAAAAGACCAAGCGGTGTCTTTGCACACATAATGTATGTACAGACTGCCCACCAGCAGATTCCCTACATATTGGCTCTGTCCTCCTTTCAAAACTGGGGGGCTCTGGGGAAGGGAGGGGCCCGTGTCGTCAGAGAACGTTGCACCAATCCACCCATACGAGCCTCCAGAGTTTGTTCTTTCCTTCTTAATTTCCGTATTTTTGTTCTTTCATAGCTTCCCCAGACAAATATCATCCCCATGTCCATATAACTGCTGCTGCCTCCTGTCTTCGTGAAAAGTGAACATTTTATTTTGCAACAGCCCAGGCAGAATTTGGTTCCCTAGACTGTGCAAGGGTACATGCACTAAGAAAACATGATTTCTTCCTTCCCCTTTTTGTTGTGCCATGAGCTAAAAACCGTAAAATTCTACCACAGCATCTTTGCTGGATGCCAGTTTTATGGCCTCTTTCATGGCTTTTTGCCATAGCAAATCCACAGCTTGGCACTTCTCAGCAGACCCCATAGGAGTTATACATTATTACCCAACCCTTCCATGGCCCTACTGCTTCAGATTACAAGCATCTCTCTCCATCGTTTCAGTCACTTTCTCACTTTCTTTTGATTTGGTATGTGTGCTAATCTTGATTGTAAGGCTTTCAGAATTATTTTGGCACTACTGCAACCTTGAACAAGAAGGTGCAAAAGGGACTGTTTCATGACTAAGAAAGAAGAGTGTGTACCTTGAACACGATGTGAATGCAGATGTACCTTGCACGCGAACTGCCAGCTATGCATGCCTGTCTGCCTGCAAAATCTCACCTCAACGTTACTGAACAGAGACAGAACAGAGATGAACACTGAACAGAGATGAATACTGAGTTCAGATGAATACTGAACAGAGATGGCCCTTGCATTATTTCTTCTCAAGAGCCATAATAAGACAGTTAGGGCTGCAGACAAATGCAATTATTAGTCCTGAAGAGCACAAAACAAGCCTTCCTTGGACAGTTTGGTGTGTCCACCCTGATGACTTGGATTGGTCCTCTGGAAATTCAGCATTTCACTCCTGACCCTGATACAGCAATGTGTCTGTTGCACCTCTCATTTTGTCTTCGATATGAATCTGCTTAAACCCGAGGTCATGTTTTTAAAAGAGCTCAGTTTTTATTTAAGTATCTAAAAATATGTTTCAGACAGAAAACCTGATGACAGAAGTTAAAAGAATTTTATCTATTGACTTACGTGGGATAGGATTTTGTCCTAGAAAACTTAGTGCACAAAAGCTCTTTCAAAACCTGGGACCTCTCATCTGCCCACTGCAGTTTACATTGCAAATCTTGCCTGCTGTTGACAGAGATTGAATTTGTTGCTAGTCACAGTAGAAGTAATGTATTTTACATCAATTATATTGGATAATATTAGTGAATAAGCAATAGGAACACTGGATAACTGATAATAACAGCTCGTGCTTGCATAGCAGTTTTACATCCATCCAAAGAGGCTTCAAGAGAAAAAAAGGCCAAAAGCAAAGAGCTTAAACAGAGGGATCCACCCTAAGAAATATGTCCATCCAAGGGGATTATGAAAATGATACTCCCTCATAAAAGCAAGTTATTTGGATTCGTATACCTACTTACCTGTTTGAAATGTTTCATGACAGGTCGTGAAAAGTCATTTGGATATCCAACCTCTTTTTAGAGATGTTTCCATCCCTAAAAAACCAAAAAGAATAACAAAACCCCAAAAGAACAACAATCTTGCCATGAAATAGGATGTTGTTCAAATTTCAGCATGTAAGTTCTGACTTTCAGTCATTACTCCTTGTGTGTATAATGTGTTTATAATGTAGTCTCTTAAGATGCAGTTCACTACCATGCAGTGATCACATATAACCGTGTGCATCGGGATAAGCAGGTACCTAAATCATTAGATGGCCAGCGGTATTATTGATCACGTTTATTATTAAAGATTCACTATAGAGTTTACCGTCGAAATACCCCACTCTTGCTTGCCAGCCCAAACTTGATCTCAGCTCTATAAATGTCACTCACTTTAATAGGAGCAGAATCCAAAGACTGCTATTTCAATGACTTATAAAAAGCAGGCCTCTCTTAATTTCCAGACACTGAAAAAAATATATAAAACCATGCATCAAATCAGAAGCAGAATTTCTCTTCCGCAGCTCAAAGCCAAAAGTTTCAAGTTCTTGAAAAGTTATTAGATCTGGCCCCCTAAAGGATGTACAAACCACTTTTTCACCAAAAGTTTTACTGTAAAAATTGGAACAGGCACTAAAGATAGTATGACTATAGATTGGAATTTACCAACATAAAGCCATCTAAAAAGGTCAATTTATATCCAAGAATGTGCGTGCATTACTGTAGGTGATAGCTACACCCTGTAATATAGAAAGGTCATAACTGAAATTCCTGAACAGCATTCCTTATCTTCTTTTCTGGAGAAACTCCCAATATATTGATCAGATTTCTCAATAGTTTTAAAGCATACCTTTCTCAGTTACATTATTATTTACATTTCAGCTCAGCTGAACATAACTGTTTTTCCCCTGCTGGATGACATGCCAAAAGGAAAGCAATATATACCACCATCCTTTTCAGTCACATCAGGAGTATTACTGTTTTCTGAGATTAATAATAGTAGGAGAACCTTAGTCATTCCTAGAATAGTTTTAGTTCAAAAATTTTTTTTTCTATGTTTAATCAAGGCACTACTTACAATGAAATGAATCAAGTAAGAACCGAATTATTTTCTCAGGTGTGTGTACAGTACCACAGTGATATCAAATCATCTGTGAATAACCTCCACTAGCTCAATCCAGATGTTCAGCATCCATACAACTGATTTTGTGGGAGTTAGAGAGAAATCCTGACTCTACTGACCTCAACAGCAAAGAATTTCACTCAATAGCGCTAAATGATTAAGCTGAATATTAGAAAACTGATTTACAGACTACAGACATGTATTTAAAGCTTTTAAAATAAAGGGATAAATGACACCTCTTCTCTGTTTAAATAGCCCATTCAATGCTGATTGCAGCTGTTAAATAAGAAGTGTCCTCCACTGATGGATGTTATTAAAGACACATCTGCCTGCAAAGACCTTTGAATTGTTCATATACCCCAGCCAAATTAGTTTAGCTTACCATAAAACCACTTCCTAAACATTTTCTAAAGTTTTGAAATAGGGATTCAAAGGTGCAGAAAATAAATGACCCTCTAGGGTTGAGTTTTTCCTGATTCACTGATAACTAGGTGATTGTTTACTCGTACATCCTATTTCTCCCATATTCTGTGCCAATTCAAAATTGTTAGCTGCATTATTTTTTTCTAAGTAGGTACTGTTTTTCCACAAACTAAATGAAAACTCCTTTATCCGCAGTGACATCGCAAGCAATTGCTAAGAGAATAGCTCTCTTGTTTTGCCCCATACTGCCCCAGGACTTGGGATACAACACTTGTGATCTTTCTCATGTACTGATTATAAAGCTGATAAGAAAAGAGAAAAAAATCTTTTAATGTGGTGAAATCACAATCCCTTCTTGAACTACTGGATAATTTAACCCACGTTGCTAATGCAGATGTATATATATTTATATATCTTTTTTTCTTAGAATAGGAATTCAAAACAAAAAGGAACTAGACTAAACAGAGGGACTTGCAAGGTGACCACATGATTTGGGAAGAGTTTCTAAGTAGTATTTATAAGTTATCCTTGCTGTTTAACAAACATCTCATTTACTCAGAAGAAAAATACGGCTACCTGTGAGATGTAGGGAATGGACAGGCACACAGATTAGTGATAATCATTAAGCTAGTAAAAGATATCACTCAGGGAAAGACTATGGAATGAAGGGAACAGTGGCAAAGACAAAGATACAGGAGAGTAACGGAGTTTTGACCAGGCAGATGTTTGTCAGTAACGAGGTAGATCAGCAAAGGACTAGAGCAAAGGGGATCCGAGATGGCATAAGAAGAGACATTCAGAACTCTGCAATGACTGGAGAGGATAGAGGTGAGGACCGTGGAGTAAGAAAGAGATACTGCAGTATTGGAGGTAGCTAGAACTAAGGAACAGTTCTCTGAGGACCAAAAATGAGCTGAGACCAAAAACGTCTGCATTTTCAGGAGGAAGAGCCAGAAAAGAAGGCTAATTAAAACAGAGGTAAGCTAAGAACAGGGGCAAGAAAACTGAGACATGAAAGAAGCGTAAATACTTCAAGTATATCTGAGTAGCTAGCAAATGAAAGAAGTCAAGAAGCCACAGTGCTGGTCACAAAGCAGGAAAGATACGAAGAGGCAATCAGAAACGATGGACATCAGCGGTTTTTCTGAACAGGAGAGCAAAATCCTTAATGCAGATTAAAGGAAGCATAAAGAAAGAGAAAAGATTTACTGACTGAGTATCATCCTCAGCTAACATATGTCCTTGCCTAACTGGAAAATAACTGAGATTCTTCATCTTACATGATGTCTTGAACAACTACAAGCAGAATCTCAGCTCAGAGAAGAGCCTACAGACTGCAAGAATATCTAACAATATTTTTTTAAAATCTCCTGAGACCAAAAAACAGAAATTTGCTTGGGATGCCAGAGAAGGTCGTTCTGCATGTACTCTGGGAAACAATCTACACAAAGTGTCATTTCAAGAAGAACTTATACCCTAAAGTGAAGTTAAAAATGAAAAATTTGCACGGTTTATATGGGTAAGCTTGTGTGCTTTTTTGCTAACTGTAAAGATAGGTTAGATAAAATAATGGGTTTCACTTTTGTAACAGCTTTGTGATTTTTACTGAAGCCACAATCCTGTTTTTGCTGCTAATCCACTTTCACACAATTTATTGAGACATCATAAATGCATGATTTAAACAAGAAAAGATAATCTATGATTGAAAAAAGTCTTCTTTAAGTTTACAAGGTCTCTGATAGATTTAGATCATTGCTTAACTGAGAAATCATTATTATAATAATTTACATTGCAACAGCAGCAAGAATGTGCTTCCTCCAGGGAAACTTTTTGCATGGAAATACAACCTAAAGATCATAGAGAGGGTGTTGCTATACTAGATCTAAGCACAAGTGTGCTTTCTGCAAGAAAAGTATTTGTGACAGTATTATTCATGCTACACTTAAAACCAAGACTCCCAGTAAGATTGAGGATTCGTTATGCTAAGTGCCAGAAACAAAAGAGAAAGAGGGTTGACAGTCATGGTGGGTAACTCGACAAAGAGGGAATACGGCAAATAAACAGAGATGAAGTGATATTTTCAAGGTCATGAAGCAAATGAGAGTCTCCAGGAATAGAGTGGGAATATGGCAACTTTAGTGCCAGTTTCTAGGAATGATTCAAGAAGCTTCTCCTCATGCTTGATACATAGAAAATTCTCTCCTCACAGCGTTTCCCTTAGCCAAATCATTTATCTATTCCCTACTTTCTCTAGTTAAGCTCTCTCTTCTTCCTCTTTCCCTCTCTCCTTTACCACTCATTCCTGGGGTAGAGAAGTAGGAGGGAGAAAGAGAGTTGGTCTCATCTTGGTAAAAACTTCTCCCTAGTGGGGTAGCATGTCTACAAGGCACTGGAAAGTACCATGCTCCTATTCACAAAATGTGTAACTGCATATACAAACACAGCCAATTACTCATCTAACTTGCCATTTTGCACAGGCAATTTATACCCTCATAGCCAGAGCAAACATTTGTATGAAGTAGGTGCTCTGTTACGTGAATGTAATTTAGAAAATCAGATCTGCAGTGATTTGTTTATTTAGTCTTTAAAAAAAAAATCGTCAGCTTTCGTATACGTTCGTGACACTTCTCTTATACCCTCGGTAAAGTTCGTGATTGTTACTGGCAAAAAAATCAAACATTGACTGACAGTAAAAGCCAGTAAAATATTCACTTGTCAGTAAAAATGGCAAGATAATTTAGAACTTTTCTTTGCTTTGGCATAAGTTCATGGACTATTTGAGTACTTTTAATATCAAAGGGCTTTATTTATCATAGTTGAAAGGACGGGTTCTGTAAAAACTGACACGTTTGACCATAAACAGAAGTGCTAAGAATCTCAAATCATCTTGAAAAATCTACTCCAAATTGTATAAGTTTAAGGAAAATTGAAAATCTGTATATGTCTGGAAAGACAAAATGCAATTGAATGATGGGAATCAATATTCTGAGGAGCATAAATGAAATTATGCCTATCACTTAAGTATTATCCAGATCAAAAGGTTACAAAAATTTGTAAAAATTGATGTTACAGGGATGCTACATACCACTTGCTCCTCTGTATAACTATGGTGGGTATCTGCCCATATTTTGAAAAGTGGCTTAGAATAGGATACTCCTGTCTGCAGTCTAGCAGTCTAAACCTTAGGTGTTTAATCAAACTAATCAAATCTCATCACTGAGACTCTTCCCTTATAGGCAGTGGGATGACACAGAGTGTGATTTATTCACCTCTCAGATACATCTCCTAGCCTAGAGGAATTGCCCCTTGAAGCACCATTTCCCTCCGCTGACTCTACAGGGAGCCTAGGTGATTAGCTTAGGCTAAATAGGTAAAATTAGATGAGATTATTTTTCCCCTTCTCATTCAGGTTCGTTTTCAAAATCAAACAATTTAGGAACCTCTGTCCTACTGATAAGGCAAATCCTTTGAGAATTTGCTCTTAAACATTAAAGCATGGGTTATACAGGCTTAAAAGACAGAGGCGATTACTTCTAGGCCTCACTGCCTGTATTCGCTGTATCCACCACATGAATTAACATGGCAAAGTTCATTTTTAACACCACTGCTTGACTCATTACCACAGCCCTCCTAGTAAGGAAGGTGCTTCACAGGGGACCTGTAAAACAGCTGCCCTCTGGGTGTCTTGTTTTGGCAGCCTTTCCCATCTGTTTTACCTGTCTCCTCTTCTGAATAATTTATTTCACCATCTGCATAAGTAGAGCACCTGGCCTAGGGCTAACTCTTTCACTTAAATTATTCAGAGCCAAAAACTCTTTGGTTTATACTCAGATAATGATTTATACTCAGATAATGTCCTCAACAGGACAAAACCCTTAACTTGGGAGCAACTGTGAACATTTCTAGGCTCTGTCTGTACTCTGTTAGCAGTTTAAAAGGTTGACTGTGTAAAACACACAAAAGCACCGCGGAAATCCTGCATCCTCAGATGTTTCCTCCAAAGCCTCTTTCAGCAGGTAAAACTTTCCAAAGCAGGGCTGTTTAACATCGCTGCCCCTCACCCACACCTCAGTCACACGGGAAGCTGCAGGATGCCTTCGTGTGCGTACAATGCAGCTGTTTTGTCCCTAGTCTTTATGCAAGAAAAGCACCCATTAAAGCCACCGAAAATTGGCTGCTGGGCTGGACTTTGTGCATGTCTCCTCTCTTCACAAGCAGGTTTTTGTTCAGAAACACCAAAAGCCACCCCTGTGCAGAGCTCCAATCCATGCTCCACACTCTACTCATCTCCATCTTGCAAACTCAACAATTAAAATAATTCCTCCCTCCTCCTGCTCATGGCAGCACAGAGAGCTGCCATACCCCAACAAAAAGGGGGTGTACGAGGTCTCTGCTTTGCATGGCACAAAGCAAACAGCCTGATCTCAGACTGACAACCCGCTGGTGATTCTGGGATGCAACCTTGATTATCCCATGTCTGTATTGGCTGCGGCTAAGCCAAAGGTTCAGCTTTTTTTAGGCACTTGTTCCATTCATTGTCCCACAATGGCATCACTATTATTTTACTCTTCTAATCAAGCTCACAAAGCCTTTAATCAACAGATTTTTCATTCTTTTGAAACTCTTCTGAATCTGTTTAGAAAATAGTCAATACAAGGAGAGGATCTGCCATCTTAGAAGACATGTTGGCTTCAGGAAGTGCCTTTATCACTAAAGAAAGTATCACTTAAAAATCACAGATATATGAAGAGCATAATGTGAAATTCCAGACCAAGGCATGCCTTGGGGCCTTCTCCACCTCAGGTTCCTTGAGTGAGAGTAACAGATTGTCCTTGGTGGGGGAAAAAATGAACAGTCTTAGTAAATGAAGCAACAGTTTTCAAAGTGGCTGTTTCCAAACAGCCTTGTTGTGAAAAATGATAAAACTAATTAGTGTCATTGCCATCCAGGTTACTATGGATTTACATCAGTGTCACAAAGACAGGTATGGAAAAGAAGAAAGAATCATTTAAGTGAAATCAGTTTTGAAAAATCAGTAACTTGTAACTTGTTCTGAAGTCAAAAGAGCCCAAATATTTTGCACATTCATTTTCCCTAAACTAGCATAGATGCTGTTGATAGAATAAAAAGGAAACTCAGTAATCTTTATCAGACCTTACTCGGACAAAATTACAATTAGTTTGAGTTGGGTTTTTGTCTTCACAAGAACCAAAGGATTTGGCACAATCTGCAGTAACTAGTATTATCTATTTACTGTAGGGATTTCCATAATGCCTGTCACCATAAGTCTATAGGCACTATATGAACTGTTTCATTTTCCTCTGAGAAGTTTATCAAGTATCAGGTATTTGCTTTTTACTCCAGCTTCGGGAAATCAGGGTCATGGATTTCAAATGAAGTGCTTTGTACTCTCCAAGGGCAGTGAGAAAACACAATAGTACAGACAAAATCTAATCAAAGTATTTTGGCTTTCTGCCTCCTTTTTTATTCTACAATGGGAAAAAAAATTCAAGGTGCGACTTGAATCCCTTCAGGAGTTCCCTTCCTGTGTACGCTGTCTCTCGCCAGAAACGCGAGACTGACAGAATGATAAAATGTGATGCCAGGTCCTCTTGCCCATTCAAAGACCCTCCCTCAGGTATCAGGTGCCTTCCCTGAGCTTTGAGGTCAACCAGACACCTCCCCCGAGGCTTACCTGGGCTGAAGGATACATCTACCTGAAAATCCGCTCAGGTCGAGCAGCTGTTA
This sequence comes from Struthio camelus, assembly GCF_040807025.1. Lineage (NCBI taxonomy): Eukaryota > Metazoa > Chordata > Aves > Struthioniformes > Struthionidae > Struthio > Struthio camelus. Next base: position 23,643,129 of record NC_090950.1, read on the forward strand.
TCTGAGCTAGGATCAAAGTGCCCCTCTGCACTCCAGAAAAACATCTTCCAAGCTGGTCTTCTTTCTTCATGATTCAAATGAATGTTGAATGAGTCTCTGGGGACAACAGTTGTTTTGCTGAGGAGCTAGCTGTCAGAAATACTTTATCATGAAAGTTCAGTTCCTTTTAAGGCCTTTTATTATTAATAGCCATCGCTGCAGGGAAGCATTGAACACAGGCCCTATTTACTGTACAAATTGACATATTATAAACTACAAAAGCCATCCTGGTACTTTGCTACTTTACCTTGCCTTTCAGTAAGCTAATCCTGTGGAATCCTATAACCTTTGTGCTGCTAGAATACAGAATATGAATTTTGGTTTAGCATGGCCAGGCTGGACTGCTCAGAGTAGGTAATTTGTTGAGGGTCATTGTCTTGGGAAGCGTGTGGATGGCTGTGATACCTGCAGGACGTCTGGACTTGTACACAGAAGGTGGGGTATTATGCTCCATAGCGACACTGAGTCCATCTCTACCAAAAAAGAAAAACATTTATCCCTCTGTGAACAGGCCACAGGACGTGTCATGTTTTTGCCCCAGATTTCCAGTAGCTCCCACAGTTTTCTGTTGCTGGCTGAGGGCATTGGAGCTCATGTAAAAGAGCATGGGCTGCATCTTGTGGCTGTCAGCAGGAGGACAGCTGTGGTACCGTAAGCAGATGAGACTTTGCAAGGCTGGGATTCAGTGCGATGTTGGACTAGGAAGGAACTCGTGGGTCAAATGTAGCTCCTGGCTTATGCAGTCCAGCACCGCGGCAGGGGGCAAGGCTCAACTCCAGTGACCACCAGCAGCATCAAGCTGAGCAGGTATTAAGGACTCTCATCATAGGAGGACAGCTGGAGGACATCTAGACAGCTGAAGGACCTATTTACCCCATCACCCCTGTCAGCAGCTCCCCTGGGCCTTGAAGAACACAACCACTTTACCTTACACCCAAGCAAGCTGCAGCTTTTCCTCTGCTATGCGTGAATGGGATTACGAACTTCTTTGGGCGAATTAAGCACGCAAATCCTGCTTGCAGAAGAGGCTCAAAAAAAGGCCCGTATTTTTGGGCACTGAGTCTGCCCTTGTAAATATCACCACCTCTGGATAGAAAACTCTCAAAAATGAACTCTACAAGAACCAGAAGGAACAAAACCCAGCAAGATGACGACAGCCTGGAGGCAGGGCAAGTGATTAACAGGGAATGTCACGCTAAAAAAGACAGATTGTTTCCCTTGGTAGCAGGCAGATCCTTGGCTTTTTACTTTCCATCCTCTGCACCTCAGCATGAGTCTGAAAATTCTTCCCATTCTTCTCAACAAAGTCTTAAAATCATGCTGAGGAGAGATGCTGTTTCTCACAGTCCAGCGTGCAGTGCACTGTGATATACTGCAAGGGGAAAGGGGGGGGAGTCACAAAGTCACAATTCAGCAAGTTGCAAAGTCATGACTCAGCAAGTGGTGCCTGAGCAAGCAGCAACCTAGCAAGTCACAAAGCATCAGTTCAGCAAGTCGCTACGCAGCAAGGCACAAGGCACACAGTGGTGACTCAGCAAGTCACGAAGTCGCGACTTGGCAAGTCGCAAAGCATCTCCTCTGCAGGAAGCGGTCAGCGGGTCACAAAGAGGAGTCTCAGCAAGTCCAAAGCAGCTAAAAGCAGTTCTAGATACCAATTTGAATGCAAGGGCAACAATACCTAAAAGTCAGTACTGTACGGCAGATGTTCAGTGGCCCATGTACGTGCATCGAAGGGCTCACAGTGCCTGCATGCCCGTCTCTAAAATCACCCTCACAATTATCATAAACAGCAGCACCAGAAGAGAGCTCGGGAGTTGGAGGGACGCGATGATTCAGTTGTTCCTGCCCTCTCTGAAGTGGTCTCTCCAGCACAGGTTTGAAGCACAAGCAGAGGGAGGGCGGACAAACGAACCATTTTGCAGCTGTTCTGTGCAGAGAGGGTGTCATTCTCCCAGGCTGTCAGTCTGCTGTCTCTCATGAATATTGTATTCAGCGTGAAAAGGCAGAGAGCAAGGGGGTGGAATCTCCTGCTTATTAAAATAAAGCACATGCACTCAGAATGAGCATTCAGATGCCATTCAGATTTCAAAGTGGTTCTTCTAACATACAGTATGCTAAAGACTGGTGCTTGTACATTTGATGGATGAGAAAAAAATTGCAACAGGCAAGTACCGAATATAGCCATGACTTTTCTTAATTAAAGACATTCTAACATCTAAAAATGTTAAGTGCTCTTTTCACTAAAGTCCTTAGCAGCAACGGAAACTGTCGCAAACTTGAGCCTTTTCTTAGCGAGAGAATATATTGGGACTCTTCTCGATACAATAAAAAATAAGCTGTAATTTTGTAACTAGCCTTGGATAAGCTTCTGAGAGGGGCCACACACCAGATTAGATTATTTAGATTTGTTGTAAGAATAGTCGACATGTGTTCCTTTCTCATTCTCTGTGCAATCTTTGTTGTAAAAGTGGACTCATGTTGTGCCAGTTAGATGAATATTATAACATGAAAGGGCTAGGTTTGTATTATTTTCCACACTCATTACATTCACTGATGTGGGAATAGAGTTATAGGCTGAGCCACTTCTTGTCTTGGATAGCCAGGATTAGCAATACACAATACTTCACACTCTGAGGTAGATGTGTCATCTATGCCTTGGCATCAAATAGCACTGGGTCCCAAAGGGTCTAAACCTTTCTTTAAGGTTGTGAAATAACCTTCAGGTTACTGTAGAAGAACTTAGCATGTTCTTCACACTGACACCTTTTGCTCTTTCCTTAACGGGACATGACCTGCGAGTTCATGCCCTGCTGAAAATTCCCCTGGGAATGTGTTCCATGTTTCTCCTGTTCAAGCCTATATTCAAGTCTATGTTTCTATGACTCTCATTGTCATTGGACATAGCTTTCACTATGCTTTTAATGAACCCACAGATTTCCTCCTAGCTGTACATTCTGATTGAGCACACCACCTTATTAGCTCATAATAATACTCCCTCCCAAAGCCATAACTTCCAACTTTGCAATATTTTCAGGTAGGTGATGCTATTTTAAAAATCAATTATTACATAATTTTATTATTTTCACAAGGCATTTTTCTTAATCTAATCAGTTGCAAGTGCTAATACAGTACAGTTTATTCACTAATATCAAGATTATTGTTTCAGGTATTTTAGGTGTAACTTGAACTCAGAAAAATGCCTAGCTATTTACACTTCTACCAGCCCTTAGAAAGCATTTCTAAATAATATAACAGGAAAGTAGTTGATACAATGGTTAGATAACATCAAAGAGTGGGTTGGGAACACAAACCACGATCCTTGTGAAAACTGACTCCTGGAGAACTGGCCAAGAGAGTTCTAAGTCATTTCTTCCTTTTTGCTGAAATACAGTGTTTGTTCTCATTCTTCAAGTAGAACCTGGCGAGTCTGTATTTGCACTTGTTGATCTTTCCCAACATAAATCTCTCCATTGTAGTCATATCAACAATATGTTTTCTTTACTTTACTAATAAAATTTCTTGTAATGTATCCTCTTTTGGACTTTGCATGCAGTATTTATCATGGTTTTGAGATTACAGCTACAGAACATTTCAATATAATACGGCAAAGGACAATGAAGCATTGCGCAGGTGTAAGATCTCTCTGATCTTTTTTTGCCGTCAATTAAAAATAGCCTACAGGTGTAAGATCTCTCTAATCTTCTTTTACCATCAGCTAAAGAGAGCCGTAAGATTATTGGAATATGTTCTAGTATGGATGATGATACATCCCTAACCAGAAAACATATACTACTCTTATAACCTCTTTGATGTAATCCACTAACAGACCTAATCTATCACTTTTTTGGAAACATGCTTGGATATGGAGCCGCTCCTACCCCATGACAGATATTGCAATTTCTTTGAAAAAACAGCAGCAAAGCCTGGGATGCTAATCTTCATATATGTAACTTTTGATGTAATATCACATTAGGTAACTAGCTATGGTAAGTATTCCAGTTCAGTTCTCCATTTTCAGAGAAGAAGATTATCTGAAAACCTTACTCCAACATAATATATTTATCCATGTTTCACTTACACTTTCATAGCATGACAACTGATTTGGAGAAGGGAGTGGGGAGGATCACCTCTTGCTCAGGCCCACTTAAGCCTGAACTGATTTTCATGGGTGTGCCTTTCCAGATGTTATTTTGGAGGTTTATGTTCCTAAATTCCATTGTAATCACATATAAGTACAGACATGATCTTATCCAATAGATGAGTCTACCTGTGTAGACTCATGTATTTGTGTATATATATGTATATATATGTATACACACACACACACAATGAAAATACTCAGACCAAGTAATGGCTAGCTGATTCTTACTGACATGTCATAAATCAAGACTGTATCTATCCCACATAACCTCACCTAAAACTCGGGAGTTTACTACACTCAACATCATTTAGGATGATGTCAGCTGGGATGTATTTGAATAGAGTAAACATTATTGAAGATCTCACAGATTTAGCCTGGCCACACCATATATGAGATGTAGATTGAGTTTTGCCTCATAATCAGATAGGATAAGAAATCATGAACTTTGATAAATCCTATTTGAAACAAACACTGAATAATCAAAATTCTCCTCCAAACATGAACAGGAAGTGCTCCTTTTACTCATATCAACTTGTCTACACTGGCAATCTAGAATTTGTCTCACAACTAATGGAAATGCTTACTCTCTAATAGCTAGAGAAGTACCTTTCCAAGCCAAAACTAGAAAGTGTAACAGCAGTACATAATCATTCATAATCTGATAGTGCCTACAATGCAGTTGGCATTACAAAACAAGACATAGGTCCTACATGAAGACTTTACCATCTAAGAAGGTAACCCAAGCAGTGATGCAGATGAATCCACTATATACTGCTTAAAATGTAACTGATAACTACCTGATATACTAAACCAAGCTAGCTGGGTACCTGGAAACACAGTAATAGATATTTATCTCAAATAATCCATTTAATTATTTACTCTTTTTAATCATGATGGAAAATATATGCCTGTGCTCATTTCACAGAATATGCTGAATGCACCAATGGTATAAAAAATATTTTTAAAGTAATCATCCACTTTTGCTTTTGGAAAATTAAATATGAAACTTTGAATGTGAAACAAACAAATAAGACAATTTAGAAAAGATTAAAAGCAATTGTTCTGTTACCTTGACAACACAATCTAGGTGCACCCAATCAGCAAAGTTGATATATTGTTTTGACATACATGCACATATTTCTAACATAAATAGCAACAGAGACTTAATAACAATAGGTTTTAAAACTAGAAATCGATGTCATTTTAAATGTGTCAATCAAAGAGAACCCATGAAAGTGTTTCTTCTATCAAACTGACATTAAGTATACGCTGTAATGGTTTTATGAGAGATAGCAGACTTCTGACAGGTCATACAGGAGATGCAAAATCTGTAATTACATTCTAGCTTCTTGGATTGTGTCCTTTAGCATGTCTAAAAAACTTTGAGAAGAAAATTAAACTTGAAGGCTACGATATATCATTCATTTATCAAAACAGGCAAAAAAAGGTATGCAGCATATCTGAGAGTGGAGGTGAAATATTAGACTGAAATAATCTGCCTAGCCCTCAAAATAGATGCACTTAAACTTCTTATGTCTTATTTTATGATCAGCTGCTGCCAGTGAAATTCTGCAGCGTGCATTTTCAAGGATACTAAAAATTAACAATAGAAAAAAAGTACAGAGGAAGATCGCTAATGGGATGCAGAGCCTTTTACCTCTTGGTCATTGGCTTGAATCTGGCCTGTGTTGGCAGTAACAGAAAAACATTACTTTCTGACAGTTCACAAGTCTGTATGGAAGGAGTGCATCAGTGATCCTAGTCCAGACCCTAATGGATGGTTGCCCAAAAGCAACCATCTGAAACTCAATCCTGAAGATAGTCTCAAGAGAAAACTGGCATCTCTTCCCTGTCCTAGAAACTGTTGTCCCAAGCAACTCCTGAAAGTGTTTAGCTGGTCAGCGTCAGACCATGTTTCCATAGACTCATTTGAATCAACATCGTGATTAGAGTGAGAACTTCAGTTCTAACACTAAGAAACATTTTCAAATCCCAGTAACAACTAAATACATTTCAACACAGTTGTATATTTCTTCATAGGATCAATGTTTTATTAAGAAAACTAGGGTTTACCACGTCCAAAAAATCCTCCTTAGCAAAAAAAAAAAAAAAAATTCTATACATCAGCAGTTAGAAATGATATACACATTCATAAAACTCCCAGATACAGAGACAAGCACCTTATTTTGTCATTGGGTGGATTAGGTTATCCATTCTGGCACATCATCTTTTTTTCTTTTTCTTTTTCCAGATTTATATGACTCTCATCATAGCAAATGCTAGGAGTGAGGAATTTCCAACTGGAACACATTGAAAATAAAAAGGAAATAACCCACCATAAACAGCACTGAGAAGAAACAAGTGAACATGCAGGGCACAATATGCTTCATTGTCAGAATATGAATGGCGTACTTTTGTCTAGCAAGCTATTATCTTTCTTTAAGAAACACTGACTTTTACTCGGAATTTTAATCTACATTTTGATTGATTCCTTTTTTAGGACGTAAGAGTGATGGAAAGGACCTGGGATAAGGACAAGGAAGAACAGAACAATCCAAAAAGTTTCCAGTCATGCTGTCAGAAGTTGGTGAAAACATCCTGAAGCTTAACTATTTCAGTACTGTAGACCTGCTTATTACAAGAGACAAAAGACACTAAAAGTTGCTTGTATATCAAATTCATGAGCTTTAAACTGCCAGCCTTCTGGTAGAATCTGTCTACCCAAAACCAGCTGAAGTGGGGATACTGATGACTACAGTCAGGACTTGAGAGCATTACAGAGCAAGCAAAAACTACACTAATGTAGTCGTTAAAATACATGCTTACTCATAAGTCATCACATCCAATGTGATGCATCCATCATATTTTATGGAATATGAGATGAGCGAATGCAAAACCATGATAAAAAGTGAACACATTGCACTGAAAAATCTGTTCCTAGGAGTATACTTACGAGAATTTGATTAGCAGGTCAGTTTGGACCTGAGATTTATATGCTGTACAATACGTGCTTCCCCACAGCGAACATGCATCCTGCGCAGATATACACATCTAGGAAAGTCCGATTTCCTTTGGGATCAGCATTTAATTCCTCTCCCTGGGTTCTCTCCTTCTGATTAAATGCTTTTTGCAGCCCCCTTTGTATACTGTTTCTGTCTTACATTTGTTTCAAATATGGATCAGTGCAAATAGAGTCAAACAGGTTTCTACAGAGAACTAAGACCTGGGACTGACGAAGGTAAACCATATAACTTTATAGTTAGAAACAAAAGAGTAGCTAAAAGTGGAGCAGAGTAGCGTCTCCTACAGCCTGAACATTCTTTTCCATAGAACCCAACAATCTCACATAGCAATTACTCTTTTTTGAACTATAATATTAAAAAATATCTATACCAAGACTTGATTTAAGGAGTTCCTATGGCAGAGACTCCACTACACTCCTCAGTATATTGTTTCACAGGTTAATTATCCTCATTAAAATGAGGACCTCATTCCTCTTCTGATTTGTTTGGCTCCAGTTTTCAAGTCACATATCATTCCATCTTTTTCTGTGAGATTAAAAATTTGACTAAAAACACTTTTCTTTGCTGTGTAGCCTCACACTGTGGCACACAGGCTTTGCTGTGTTTTCTTTGCCTGCAGTCACCTCTTAGGTCAGGCAAGGAGAGTGAATACAGAACAGACCCCGTGAGCAGCAGGTGAAGCACATATTTGAGAGAGCAGAAATTCAGCAATTTGACCAGAACATAATTTCTCATAACCTACAAAAAGATGAATTTTTGTAACAAACTCTAGTCCACGTGTTTTCTAATTTTATCAAACATCGCAAACATCCCAAAATCTAAATGAATGCTGACCTGTATTTCTATAAACCTAATTACAATTACATCTTCTACTGTCTCCTCCCCTACACTTAATTTTCCTCCCCACACTTCAACATCTTCCATTTTCTGCTTTTTTTCTTTCACCTATTTTTTTTCTATATTAAGAAGTAATGAGTAGCTTAACAGAGCTCTCCCTCTGACTTGACTAGGCCCCTTTTGATGAGTCCTTCTCCTCTAGAAAATTGATCTTGCAATTAATTGCTCTAAAAGCAAAGCCTCCAGAACTGATGACTCACTGCAGGAGGAGAGACCAAACAACACTGCTGAGCAGCAGCTGTAAAAGATGAACCTAAGGGGTCTAATAACAATTCTAAGTGCCAGCAGAGTCAAACTGGCTAATTGACTGTATATATGAGTAACAATAAGCACAGTGGCGCTTATCCAGCCTCACTGCCTTTGTCCCTAGCTGCATCCACAGTACAGGATGCTGAACTGCAGAGCTGAACATTTTTCTGGTATTGCTTTGTGCTATTGAACAAAAAATTCCTTTCCTTAAACTCTTTCCCCAGTATCACTTGCTTAAGCTCTGCTGTCCTGGGTGTATGAGTGCATGGGAATCCAGTGCTGTGGTGTTCACTAGTTATTTCCACTACAAAATCCCTCAAGAGGTTCCAGCTAGGAATGAAGACCTCCTTGGGCTGATTACACTACCTGGAGACCAAAGATGAAAGAGGCAGTCCTATCAGATTCAAGACAAATCTTGAACTTGAACATCAAGGAGGTCAAGCCTTTGTTATTATTTAAATATAACTGTACAGACAAATGAAATCTTCCGGAGAAAGTGAGTGTAAAGGCACACAGGAAGGAGAGAAAGCTTTAATACTGTACTTAGGGAGAGATTTGGAGCATACTGGCCGCTATTCTGTTATAGTGTTTTTTTCTGATCAAATCAGAACCAGAACAAAATGCCACATATCCTTCTTTATATTATAAAGGGTTTTTTAAAGGAAATAGAACAAAGAAATCTGAAGAAAAAACAGGCCGGAGAGCTATGAACCACATATATGCCTATGAAGTTTGCGAAGGTCCTATCTTGTACACATTCCCAAGATGAGCACAAAGAAAAAGAATAGGTATGTACACTGCCGTGCTGGAGTTCTTCTCTGGCTTTTCCAAGCTAGAAGATTGGGAAAATATCCACCAACGTTAACTTCTAGATCTCTCATTGAGTTGTACTGAAAGTGCAAAGAAAATACAATAACTCAGTCTTTTGTCAGCGGTAGTTTTGCTCCATAGTTATAAACTATATTTTCTTTCTCTCTGAGACTCTTAAATACTTTGCAAACACTGACTAAGCCTTGCAACCCCATTATGAAGTAGAGGACCACTGTTACACCCTAAATTAAGACAGAGGAAAAAAAAACCTCTAAGGGAGACAAGGAAGAAAACTAAGATTCAGGAGATCTAGTGCAGACTTCCACTTTCACCTCAAGCAAATCAGTTAATCTCTTTGGCCCAAAAAACTCAAGAGTGGCTATCTAATCAATTACAGTAAGATGAAACTAGATAAATTTGAGGATACATGCCTAAATTCCTGTCTGTTAAGGGCAAGAACAGATGAGCATGCTGAGAATAAACTGCCCAGATATAACACTGACTGCAGATCCAGAAATATCCAGAGTTATTATCTACAGTAAGATTCCTGGTAGTTAGACTCACTCTTTTAATCATCAGATCTTATAATCTATGATATTACTGTAAAATAGTAACTTTCCTAAGCAGAAACATATCTTAATATTATGAACATGGGGTTCTCACTGATGTAATTTATTTGTCTTTTCTATGAATCAAAATGTAACCGTGTATAATAGTTGTAATTATCTCACAAAAAAAGAAGAAACTCAAAGAGCAACAGATCTCTTAAAGTGTTATCTACCCCTAATTGTAATCTCACCTTAGCCAAGGGAACAAGAAATTTTACATTCAATGGTGAACACCTGCCTGTTATTTTCTGACTGCATACTTCCCACACTTTCTCCTTCTCAAACTAATTTGTTACATCCTGCACAGCCCTGTATTTCCATAAAGTTGAACAGTGCATAACACAAGATGTGGCCCAACAGAAATGTAGGTCAATTTTTAACTGCATTTCCTTGAAATGGAATGGACTTGTATTTTACATGCAAAAGAAAAAAGGAAAAGAATTTGCTTCTAATAGTCTTCGAGAGTCTGCTGGACCCGTTAGCTTAAAAAGCTTCCAATATGGAAATAATGGGACATGCTAAAACATGTAAAACAGAACAGAAACAGTGAGATAAAAATGATTCAGAAAGCGCGATGGGTCCGAGGAGCCATGGCAGTTTGGTGACAAAAAAGAAAAAAAACTCCTAGGGTTGGGAGTTACTTTGGAAAACTAAAAAGGCTTTGCATAACTGGGCTTCTAAACAAGGGAAATTAAGTAAATAAATATGCATTCTGTAACAAGCAGCCCCCTTAGCCCAGGCTGTCTGATCAGCCACTTGCTCTCCTCTTCCTTTCATAGGCCCTCCTGATGGAGTAATTCACTGCAGCTGAGCCCTGCCGTGCCTGGGCTGTCTGGTAATCCCTGAATGAGAGCAAACACCTGTGATAGTTTTGCTGCTGGGGGACAAAATATTAACCTGTTCCTTCCTGCTCCGTGGGGGATTTATATTTCAAAAGGGGCAGGAATACACAGACATACTCTTGCTTTTAACAGCAAAAGTCAAAAAGCTGGAGAGGAGAAATGGGAATTCCCATCATTAAAATGGGCCATTCTACTGCTATAAGACCGTCCCGTGGAAAAACATCCTACCACAGATACAACTGCATAGTCCGTATTTTGTTTTGAGTATTTCCAAGGGCCATGGACTGCAGGGTTTCTGTTACAACTTCATAGTCTGTATAACTTAACATTTTACTGACAACTTTGGATACCTAAGAATTATCCTCGTTAGCTGTAAATTACCTACCAAGAGTAAAAAACCCCAGCGCAAAGCAAAATCTTTACCAAAGGAACAAAGTTAATTATTCAAGTAAGGTTTTGGGAATACTCCATCCAGTAGGCACAGAGTCCAGAGGGAGTTACAGGCAATACACAGGTTAGTAAAATCCTCACTTGCTTCCAGGAACGCAGTATGTAAGGGAAGTGAAACATTTCTATTGTTGCAAATTCCCCACGTTTACAACATATGGTACAGAATCGGCCATTAATTCTTTCTGGCCAGTCAAAATCCCCCCACCCCAGGCAAACACACACTGATTTCTCATCTTACACCTATTTAATTTAACTGAAATAAAATACAGGACAAAGTGATTGTCAGAAACTGCTGTCTCTGTCTGATGGGTGGAAGTATTAAATTAGCAAGCTGACAGCGAGAGCGACAAGCCGTGCTTCTGAAGGTCTGAAACTCTAAAGTGTGTCAGGTACCTGGGGGATTCTTTGACAAAGACGAGAGGGGGCAAAAGGGGACTGTTCAGGTTGCAAGAGTGGGTGGGGAGCTCTCGTCCCTTAAATACGATGCTGTGAGAACGCAAACTTGGCTGCAGCGCCAGATCAGCCTTCCCAAATTAGCTGACTTCAGCGACAGCAAAAATACCACCCTGTCCCCTCAGCAAGGGCTCTGAGCCCTGGCTGGGAAACGGGAAGCCTGGCCGAGGCCCCAGGCAGGTGCTTTCCGGGGAAAGCTGAAAGGCAGCAGGCATCCATACACAGCATCATACTTTGGTGGCTGTAGGGGCTTAGGAGAACAAGGAGGGTAGTCTTCCCTTTTTGGCGAGGGAAGTCAGTAGTAGGCTGCATGTCACCGAGGCAGATGGGCTTTTGCCCGTTGAGCTTGGCCTGGCAGCCCTCCCTGCTTGGGGCTGTCTCCTTGCACCCAGGAGACCAGCTAGCAGGTTAGTGTCTTCTGGTGTCTGGCAGAAGACACCTCCACAGGACTGGACTCTCAGAGAGTGCTCTGAAAATCAACACACTGAAAATCAGGTCATTTTAAGATAAGTCAAAATTAGATCTGCCAAAGCACCAGCTTGTTTTGAAAGCCTAAACCCCAGTCCCTTGGTTACGCTTTCTGTCTCCTTGTTCCTGTGGTGTCTTTCAACACCTTCACTAGAAACAAAGCCCTGGATCTAAAACCCACCCAGACTCTGTGAGATTCACATACTGAACCTTTGGGGATGAATCAAATCAAAGAAAAAACAGTTCTGTCTTCCCAGACTTCAGGGTGTTTGGAACCCATGTCCCTCTGTATTCAGGGCATATTTATTCAGTCCTTTCAAAATGAAACTCATGTTCTTTTGATTTGTGGGAGGGGTGGCTGCAGCCTGGAACAGAAGCCTCCCTTTTATTGTTGCACAAAAATCTAAAGAAATTATAACAATTAGTAATATTAAAGTACCAAAAGGAAACGGTTTCATCTGAACCCACAGGTAAGGTTGGGCTGACGCATCTCTATAGCTGCAGGGTCATGTTTAGGTCACCTTTAGAGCAGGCATCGGGCAGGTTTCCAGCGCTGCACCTGGTTGTGCAGAGCTTCTGTGGACAGGCACAGGTAGCAAACAGAGCTCTTGGCTAGTCCCACAACAGCATCTCACTACAAGCCTCCTTCTTTGAACAGCTGCTTCCATCACTGCTCTTGTTTTATCTCCTTGAGACCAATATGACAAAGCAAGTTAGGAACACAGCGGAGCTTAGCACCACGCTTCTGTGCTTCCGTCACGTATCTTCTACTTAACTGCATCCTTCTAGACCATGCAATAGGTTGAGTATTTTGGGGTGTACAAGTTTTCCCACTGTCTCTGGGATGCAACAAACTGGAAGGGAGAATGAGTCTCATTTCTGATTTCTCTAAGCTGTGGATAAGTTGAAATTTACATACTTGCTTCAAAGGCAGAGGTTAAAGTCAGAATTTTTAATTCAGGATGCCCCATTTTACTGATTAAAACATGCTCATTCAGAGATAAGGAATTCCAGCAATCCACACCTAAATCAGGTCACTGACTCATGTGCATGCATTTAGGTACTCAGCCCCAAAATACAAAAGGCCTAACTGAAAAGGGTGGCCTAAACATCTAAAAGTTTTCTATTTTGCTGGTAGCTTTTGACTACAAGTGACTCAACTTTATGCTTCATTTCCGGATACCTGCCATTCCTGAAATCATCTCTTTAGTTTCACATTCCTTCTTTTCCTGCAAATTTCTCTTCACTCACTTCTTCCAGGCACCTTCAAACGTGGTCCCCTGCCAGCTAAATTCAGCTTTGAACTTTCTCAAAAACTTACAAAAGTCAATGGAAAGACTTAGCTTTCGGGTGCTCTGCATTAGTGCTGTCTGAATTGCTGTCCATCATTATCTGTTAGCGTTTTTAAAAAAATTACTTTGAAATAGAATGCTCTTTGAAGAGTTTCTTGTAGTAGATATGATCTGTGCATTAAACCATTGACATGATAGAAGTTGAATGAGCCTAACAGGAGATTTGGAGGACACTCTACCCTAAAGAATTTCCTTCCTCCACGAATGCTAACCGATGTTAAAGGGCATCAGACGCAACACTGCGTTTCTTCCTTGCCCTGCTCCACCTCCTGCTATAAGGGAACTATATATGCAACGACTCCCTGAGAGCCAGCGTAGTAAGGCCATAGCATTCTTACCCAGCTCTAATTTCTTTCTCGATCTCAGGAGACATATTCTGGCATCTTCAGTTTCAAACTCAAAGCTAAATCTGACCTTGACACACACCTAATATCAGTCATTATTCTGTGAGTTTCTCTTGCCTTTCTTATACATATCACTGCCATTAGAATGCTTACAGCAGCCACAACATAAACTTTTGCCAAAATATGCTACACTATACTTTAGAACAAGGCCTAGAGTTTTTTGACATGGGCATAAAATACTCTTTTGTGAAAAATAGGCAAATAAAAACGAAGCCCAAGCTGTTTTTTACCATACTTTCAGATGTGATGCCTCAAAAAGGTAGAATAAAACTTTGTTTAACTTAGGACATTTTAGGTACCCCAGGAAAAGCAACTGGTAACTAACTCATTGATTTCTGGCCTAGAAATCTTACTGAAAGTGTCAAAATTCATGTGACACTCCCTTTTGGTTGTGCTTTGCATTCTGTTTACTCAAGTTTCTGTGAAAGGATTAAGAGCACATAGATTTGGATCATCCTCATTTCATTTCAAAATCCCAAATCATATTGGAGTCCTCTTGTCCATTTTCATAGTAGGAGACAGACTTTGGCCTGAAAGGTCTTCACTCAAAGCAAGGGAAGGGGCATGTGAAAAGAGGTATTATTGTCTCCATTTTATAGTAGGGCCCCAGAAATTCTAAGTGACTTTCCCAAGGTTACTCTAGATATAAAATCAGAAAACTAAATCCAGTTCTTCTAAGACTCAGCCCAGTACGCTAATCACATAAGTATCTTAAGTAGTTTGTAATCATAGGGCCTTTCTTCTACTGTCTGTTGTCATATATGAGCAGTAGGTTATTTTGTTAGCTGTTAACAGAAAGACTTGTTTTTCTTGATTTTTTTTCCATTTTGCAAAGACCATGATATAGTTCCAAAAAAAGACAGAAACCTGTGCAAAGAGCTATGCTTTGGAGGACCCAGGGAATGCCTGAAATTCTAAGTTTAAGCTTGGTGGTTAAAGTCAGTCCTTCAAACTTTTAAACTCGTTCCAAATTTTCAGAGCGGCACAGCATGCAACTGAGAGAATGATTTGACCCCAAAGATCAGGATGTTGTAAGTATTGTTCAAGAAAAATCCAGTTGAAAAAGATTCTAAAAAAGTATCAGGGGCACTTTTCAAGTCTTTCTTTAAAAATAAAAATCATAAAACTACCTTTGTTGACTCCTGCTGCTAATGTGCTTTTAGTCCAGCATTTGGAAACAATATTACTTTGCAGAGCAGGCAGCCACTGTCAAGGGCAGTTTTCTCATCTGTGGTCATTTATTATGTATTGTTTGCTTAAGAACTAATAACGTGCATGCTACACGATAACTAGAGAAAACATACCCCTGGCTGCAAACATAGAGAGAATAATTCAAAATGCAGTTCGTAACTTTGGTGCTTTTGAAAATTTTACTTAGGGAACTTTTAATTAAAGCTAGAAGTAAACATATAACTTGTTTTACCATATGCAGTTACTTCACAGGCATTTATCAGAGCACATATCTTTAGCAGCTACTATTCAGTATAATAGCGATGTCTATCATTGTCTTCTTGCACCTCTTTTCAGGCATTTTGAGTGTGTTATGGAAGAGCAATTTCCTTATGCAGGACCAAACTCTGATCAAATTACTTAAGCAATAGTCCCACTGAATACAGAACTGGATAGACCGGGCAAGGACTCCTTCTGTCAGGAAAGATCCAGTCCGCCCTTTTTGCCTACCTGTGCTGTATATAGCATCAGTCCAGTGCTATATCTGGAAATACACATGTGGATAAGGATGAGCCCTCTGAAAAAATTGGCCAACTGTGCTTATTCCTAAAATCCACTAAAAATTAGGATACTAATTCAGCTTTTTTTTTTTATTTTCAGAATAGCTGCAATTCCTAACAATAGAGTAAGTACCATTCAATATAGTGTCCAGCTCAATATAAATGAATTACAATTGCTTTTCTGTTTCCACTTGTGGAAGAAATCCAATAGTACATCATTAGCATTATTTCATATATGCCATGGACGTTTTTAAAGGTCAATTTGTTTATAGAAATACTTCTATTGAGAATGAATGATGACACCATTTTGACCTTTCTGACCTTGGAGAGCAGGAATGCACTTTTCAAGCACCCAAAGTCCCTCTTCACAATTTGTCTAATCCTACATCTCCCCTGCCCTTGTAGGCTATTTGCTGTTAGTGCCCACAATAGACAAGCAATAGTACCATTATAGGCTTCTCTAACAAAAGACTTTCATGATCATTTTCCAGTGACTTGCAGATTGACAAGATCCCCTCCTGTTACCCAGATGCATTTTCCCCTCCTTCCTGGTGATTTCTTTTCTTGTTTCCAAGGAGGAAAGTGCCTCCCTGAGTAGCAACCTCTCTCACTGCAGAGAGACCTGCTAGAAACAACAAACATTGCGTGTTAAACCTCCTCCGAGAGGGCATTATGAACAAACGGAGTGCTAGCCCTTCTTTGATAAGGTGTACACCCGTGGCACAACTTAAGAATCAATTCAATTATAAAGACACAAAAATGCCTTTTGAAGAATGTTCCTGAGTGACTTTGAGGTGGAGAACACAGCATATATATGAGTCTGACTTTGCCAAAGTTATTTAAAGGGAAGAAGTTGCACAGAATTCTTCTGGCAGCCTGATTAACTGGGCATTAGTCCACCAGGGAAACCTTGCACGTGAAAATTAAAGCTACCCCCTTGGGTTTTATCATATCAACCTATTACTGACTCTCCTAAAATGCAGTCAGAATTTCTATTTTATGGAGCCTTTGGTACACAAAAACTGAGCTATCTGAATGTTGTGTTTGGTTTTCAGAGATGTAGAGCATTTGTACCTTTCACTGGTATGTGAGTACATCTGAAAATAAAGCCCCGTGTCACTCAGGCTGGATACTCAGAAATCGAGATGCCCTTTCTCTGCCCCAGCCAGTAGTTACTTTGGAAAATTTCAGCTGTAATGTCTTTGTGTCTCATTTGTAACACGAGCGGGTAATAATACCAGCCTACTCTAGAATATTTTCTGAGGGTTACAAGTATTTTGAGAACCCTCATAAATAATGGTGCTGATTAAAATAGTAATGCAAATGTTAAGTCTTTTATGTTGTCTATGATTCATACATAGAAAAAAGACAGAAGACCAGTGCTGACCTTTTCACATACAGCGCTTGACAAGGTAATACGCTTTTTAAGTGTTTGATATACTTCAACATACTCTGCACGCTTTGCAGGAAAAAGTCTAACCGACACTTTAATGTTTGCTTTTCATTTGCTAAGAATAAACATTCCTTGGTATTGTCATTAATAGAAGAGGAAGAACAAGAAAACCACAGATAACATTATTTTAAACCCTTGGATCTAAGTCCCTTCTCTTGCTGCAGACTCGCTGATATCAGAGGGTGGGGTAGTTCAGTGCCTGGAGGGTGAGGATTGCTTGATTCATCTCCTGTTATAATTGGAGAGGGAGTCAGCAGACGATTTCACTGAAGAGAGGATGAGCAGAGAAGATTTTGTTTAGATGTGAAATAGACTTCACTTCGGATCTTACAAGATACACAGGAGCCTGTACTCAAACTTGGGATTCATGGTTTCAAAGCCTAAGCTTTGCGTGTGAAATTGTTGCCTTAAATTCTGAAAATCTCGAGGACTATTGCTGTCATGGGATTTCCATGACAGTAGTTCAAGAGAAAAAATTGGTCTGTCCCTAGAATTACATCCGTTTCCTCCTTGCTCTTTATACCGAAATCTAGGAACTGCTGTCACAAAATATGGCCATTCCCCGGCTTTCCTTTATCTTCTCTAAATTAGAGCATTTTCCATGGGACCTCTCTCAAGACGACTTTCAAGGCATCCCAGAAGGAAGATGCAGGGGCAGCGCTCCAAATTCTACTGGAAAAAAAGCAATCACTTATTGGAGTCTCCTTCCAGACCTTTCAATTTGCGGACCCGGTCCAGATTTATGACTTAGCCCATAATTAGTAGTTTTATTCAGCTGCCTAAAATAGCTGTCATAGGGCTGCCCTGACATTTGCTGCCTCCCAGTTTCTGGGAATTACAGAGCTATGATTGAGGTATATTATGTCTGCACTGTAAAGTCCCTGTAGGCCTTTCCTAGGTAGAATCAGCAGTCTTTAGCTGAGAAGCACGTGCCTTACACTGCTGACTTCTAAAGAGTTCTTCAGCTAAAGCATTACGAAAAAAATCATATGAATGTTTCCATTTCTGTGAAGTTCTGGCAAATAGTATTTGTGTGTGCAAAGTCACTGATACCCATAAAATTCCTGAAACATGTATGATAACACTTTGTAACTCTTCTCTAGTTATCTTATAAAGCCAAGTTGGCACACAAAGATATAATAGGGCACTGTAAGTATCTCACAACTGCCTCTTTCAGATGTAAATTTATCTATGAGGTTATGATTGCATATTGTGATACATACTGTGTTTGCAAATATTTCACATCTTCAGTAAGATGCTTTTGCTGGCCAGAGAGTTGAGTGTGTGTGTCTCAGACAGAGAGGTTATGCTATGCTTTTTTTTTTTTTTTTGCTTAGTACTTCCACGCAAAGCAGGGAAAAAATGTTAAATGATAAATGATAAAATGTAAATGATAAAATATTGAGGAACTGGTTGAGGTCAACGCTATTGTTGTTATTTGCTTTTGATGTCTCCCAGGTATGTCGTTCGTTGGAAAATTCTGTTTCTTAATTAAGCTGATGGTCTTTCAATTAAAAAAAAAAAGGTAGAGCACTAACCTAACGTTATATGGGAAGAGAAAAGTCACAGCATATCAATGCTAGTTTAAAAATAATCAAAGCGATACTGAACTCATTTGTTCTCACTTTTTTGCAAAGCTTGTTTGTACAAGAAGAGCTACAATAAGGGCGAGACAGGAAAATTCGTCACTGTGTTTTTTCCTTTTTTCTTTACTCTGTTGATCCCCTCCACTTAAGTGCAATTACCATTATCCTGAACACCAACTATTTATCCATGTCTGCTCATCTTACTGTTTGTTTATAAGATCCTTTCAACAAAAGTACATCGATGCACTCAGCTAACTTTTGAACTAGGTATGGGCCATACTATGCTGTCTTATGGGGAGGGAAGCAAAATCCAAAGAAAAATATGAGTCACTGTAAGTTGTGAGACTCCCAGACTTTGAAACTGTAGGCAAAACAAGCTGCTTCATGCCACAATTTGTTAAATGTTTTCATGGAAGCAAAATTCTGCCAAAAATCATACAGGAAAGTTTATGTAGTGCTGCATGCAAGCCAAAGAGCATCCCCTGGATACGTGATATAATATTCTATGGATATATAACAGCTATGAGCATTTACTCATCAACAATGATTTCTCTACCTCCCTGTTAGATTTTGATCTTTCTTGGATTCTCTTTCAACAAGCTGACTGCTAGGTTTTGCCAAGGACAGTCTCAGCTTCTATTCCTTTTTTGAGTGCTAAGTTCTACTGTTTCATAAGAAACATCCTCAAATAGCAGAAGGAATAGTTTGGTCTCTTTAGCAAAACCATGTACTGCGCCTGCACTTTGACCAGTTCCTTTGTGCCATTTTTCCTGCAGCCACACATTAAGTTGGCTTTATTTACCCAGCATCAAACACCACCAAAAAGAGCCATGCTGGCTCTTGTAGCATTGCTCTGCTGGCAGTGTCGTTCACACATAAGAGAGCAGAGCTCTAAATCCTAGGAAACCCCGTCACTGACCGTTTTCGTGCAGCTTCTTCAGGGCTGAGACGCTTCTTCAGTGGTCTAACTACATGCAGCTACACTGCACCAGTGTTTAAAATGGAAATTTAAGAAGAACACAAGTAACTGAAAGTGCAACTGAAATCTTGAAAGGAAGCAGAAAATAATAAGTACTCCAGCTGAAATTTGGCCAGGACGCAATTTATCAGGTCTAAGTGCATGTTTACATTTCTTTGAATTATTCCTAACTGCTCCCTCTGTCTGAAGGGAAATTTTCAAAACCACGATGAAAAAATCTGGTTCAGATCATTTGTATTGGTTTTAAAACCAGGCATAACATTGCAGCCGGTTCTTTTATCCAGAAAAGGTGCAACTGTCACATCAATTTAGAACTTCAGTCATGTTATTTTAAATCTGCATTAGTAAAACCTGTAACAAAACATGTCTCTGTTGTCCACATCTTGCATCTGGAGCAAAGTTATGCTAAAGTCTGATCTCTAAACCCAGTATGGAAATTATATCTGGTATGTTCTGCACTTTGTAACATGGTACATGTGGACTTTTTTACTGTAGTGATAACAGGGCTCTATAGCCCACCTGGTAAAAGCATTATACATTAAAAATGACAGTCGAAAGAAGCCGGTACAAATATACCAGAATTACATACAAAAAGGTTGCAATATAAGACTAAAAACAAACACCTTTGGGCATTATCTGGCACCTTGCTTTTAAACAAAGGTCTGCGGCTTATAGTGTCATTTCAAAGGCTTAGTGCTGGGTTTTCAAGCCAGGGAAACAGTATAAGACCAGTGTATTAAGAGCCTGAAATTTGCTGACATTATGGAAGGTCTTACTAGCTGGTCTCCTACCACTTGATAATATTCTGCAGATGCCGTGGAAAAACATTATCAAAAGGCAATTCTTATATATATAACCTCTCAAATCATAGCCAAACATGACTTCATGCAAGTAATAAATTCAGGAACTTATGCTACATATGGCAGAAGAAGTATTTAGAAACCAGGAATACAATACGGAGAGGTATCCGGCTGAGACCCTCACCTCACCTCACCTAGCCCCTTTGCACCAAGTAAAAGGAATAGGTCTCAAGGCTGGCACAGTAGGTGCACTGAAGACATCTTACAAGTGTAATGCCTGGCACAAGTGTCATGTGGAGACAAGAGTCTGTGTCAGGGCAGGGTAACAGTAGTGCTAAATTATATGGTTGCTATCCTTCCCCACTTCATCCTAGGAGAAGAGAACACAAGGGCTCAGCTCACACTCATGTTGGAGAGATAGGGAGCCCTCAGTGTAGTGCTGGAAACAGCATCCTCTTATTAGGAGAACGTATTTCTTCCTGAATTTATCCCTTCTATCAAAACAGAGTGAAAGTTCTTAAGCCTGAACTTACTAGCTAAAACCACACTGTATAAGGAGCGTTGGTAGGAGAGGGTGAGAGGCTTCAGAGAAAACCTTCTTGAGGTACTGTTTCCTTCAGTATCTTTGGTTGCTGCTGGGGCTGGTGACATTCAGGGCGGTTCTGGGCACTGGGGTTTCTAGCAGCAATGGCTGTTTGTCACTGCATGCAGCAATGCAGCACCCAAGCAATACTGACAAATCCTAACCTCCTAACTTCTCCGATATTGAGCCCCAAAGAGCCTCCCCTTTAGACGTTTGCCATAGTACTGTAATTCCTGCTATATTTAAAAAACACTAAAACAAATTTTCTTGTGCTCTATTTGACCAATAAAAAAAGCTCATCTCTGTTCTTTTTATAAAATGCCCACAAAAACCCTGTGAAAGAATTTTAAAAGTACACAATGCTGCCTTCAGTAACAGAGATTCATATTCCTAGTTTCTCCAGCCTGACGGAGCAGACTTATTGGTAAGTTTTGTAATAGCAGCTATAAATATACATATTTATTATAGGACTTGCACACAGAAAATATCAACTGAAATACTTAAAATACAAAAAGCACATTTATCAGTCATGATCAGTTTAAAAAAAAAAAAGATATTTTATAATTTGCTAACAAACGAATTCAGTTTTGCCAAGTATAACTAGTCAAAAAATTTCATATGAAGAATTTTTCCTTATGCAGATCTTGCTTTCATAACTTTAAAACTTTAAGTAGTTGACATGGTGCCAAATTCTGGGGGTAAAAGAAATCACCTGCCTTATTTCCAAGCTGCCACAACATGTTTTAAGTAGATGAAGGTTCAGTTTCATTACATTAACAGCATCTCTAGGTGTTCTTTGATGCATCACTCCAGTGCTTACTAATTTAGTAACAGGTTGGAAATGAGCAAAGGGGTAAAACGAGACTCTGTTGCTAGAGCAACTACAGCACACCTCTAATTTTTGAATCAACAAAAAGCAGAAGTTGATACTTTGCCACAGACTATGAAGAAATATCTTCAAAAATATTTTGTGAATACAAACTTATTTTCTTCAAGGAGTGGCACTTCTAAAGGCATTTTTCTAAAGATAGTCCAAGTCTGGTTATTATGCTGAAATTCTAATGGGAAATTATTAACTTCATTTTGACCAAAAGTCTAGCCACTTGTTCAAGTGCAAAACCCTTAGGAATAATTCTGTGAGCCATTTTATTTTTTTAAATTCTTGTGAAAAATGATATTTTAAAAAGGAACATTTTCTGATGATGTGCCAGCTCAAACTTGGCAGCACTATGTGACAGGGAAACTGATTAAGAACAAAAAAATGAAAATAACCTGTTTTAATCATCCAAAAGCATCCAAAAGTTAAAAGATAAAAACAGCAAAATGAGTGACAAGTAAATAAGATTTCTGACTTCTCGGTATTACAGACAGAAGAAGGTGTTAGCAGCAGATGACCTCAAGCCATGCTACTCTGAGCTACTTGTTCACGGATGATTAGAGAGACCGTGCTTGACAGAGTTTCCTTTGAGCTGTTACACTGCTGGGACTGTAGGGTGGGTGTGGTGGTTTTTTTTTTTCTTTTTTTTGGACCCCAAAAACTGAAGAATTTGGAGAATTTACCCACAAGGTCTAATGAAGTGAGTACAAACATGGAACAAGCTGAGGTTGGCTCTAATTGTGGCCTTGGCATTTGCTGCCTTGCACTTGATCTTTCTGTTCCCAGACTGTCACATCAGGGTGTAAAACCCTCCCACCCGATGAAAGACTGGGAAGCTTCTGGTGAACTAACACAGCGGAAATGCTAAGCAATAGCAGCATGGACATTGTGTCGCCTGTTGGAGTGCCATTTCCAAGGAGGTGCTCTCTTAGCACAGAAAAGGAGCCCACCTAAGTAATTGCAGACTCCAGCTGGGCATCACATCAGATTTGCTTCACAGTGCTTTGGGATGCAGAGTTTAATATCAGAGGAGTCAGTGTTTTAATAATCTTTTGCCACACTTTAAGTGCTATAGTGTAGTGACCTCTATCAAAATCATTTATAAAGCACAGAAAACACGGTATCTTAAGAGGACAGAACTTTTGCAACTTAATTTAAACCGTGTTTTCACATGTTTCATATTCACTTAAAAACACACTATTATCAGTTCAGCTTCTCAAACCAATTACTTAGTAATGAAATAGAGGGTCCCTCACAATCTACTGAATCACAGATGGTTTTAAGCTAGGGGTGCATTTTGCCTTTCTCCTTGTTCTGTTTTTGCTTTGTTTTTGCTTTCTCCCCTAAACTCCACATCAGGTGCAACAGCTCTCACAGTCTGTATCTGCTCCCATCAAAAAGAGCCAGAGTTTGGTCACATCAAATAAAATAAATAAGACCCTGCCATCATGAGACAGAGGCTCTTTGCTGTCCCTGTGCGCTGCCTGTGCATGGAGTCATCTTACCTCATATCAGCCACTTGGTCTAAGCCACTCTGCTCCCTTTATAATCTGTGCTTGTACATGGAAAACCTCAGAAAGGGCAGTTCATCACAGCTACTCAGACATGTATCTTAGGATGGGATGTAATTCCCTGAAGAGATATCTATTTCTCCTCATCAATAAAAAACAAACCTGGCTGACTAGCTTAGACTCCGTAGGCAGCTCTGAGGTGGCTGAAGGAGATGGGGGGAATCCCACACAGAACGCAATGCAACAGGGAGTTGGGCCCTGTGGGGTCCACGGGAGCAGCCCGGGCCCCAAGTCGAGCACCCAGAACATGGCAAATGACCTCTACTTGTGGAGAGCTGCTTTGCTTCATATAGCTAATTTCCAAAGGCTGAATTTGTTTTCTTCCCCTAAAGAAAATAACTTGTCAGGAGATATTTGACTAAAGAGAGGTGGGAGAAGCAGACTTTATGAACTCTCTAAACTCTATTGGTTCAGCCAGGGGACGCTCACAGAAGATCCCTTGGAACTTCTATCCCTCCGCACATACTTGTGTGATGCTCATAATAAGAGTGGTACAAGAACACAGGCACATTTAGTAACAGCCTGAAACAGGACGAACCAGGCAGTGACATCTTGTATCCTGCACAGTCCCAGTGATTGAACTGGGACTCTCCCAGGATCTACTGAGTAGGATCAATGCTACAGACAGTCAAAGGACGCAACATTCTCAATATGAAATCTAACAGCTTATGTCATTATTTAAATATCAGAATGCAATTTATGAGATTGGGACACCGTTCCCCTGCTCCCCTGCATTCTACCAGTTTAGAGCAGGATAACTCCACTGAACCGAATGCTGTTCTCCTGGTATAAGACTAGAGTGAGTAAAACAGAATCCAGCCTCTGAGATTTAAAGTATTTGTGAAGAATTTCCAATTATTGTTAGTATCCGAGTTCTGTAACAACCTGCACAAATCTCAGAAAGGAAAACAAAGAGCTACTCTAATAGATGATCCTCTTGCCAGCCTCAGTGTATGAATGCTTCTGAGAATTTTCTTGTATACCTTTAATACATAGACTTAATATCTTAAGAATAACTACTTCAAATGCCTTACATTCCAAGAAGGTTTTAGTTTCCCTGTTTTCTTTTAAGAATGGGATGCATTTCTAACAATGTAGGCAGGCAAATGCTTCTTCAGGCATTAAACTGTGCACCAAAGAGGAATTAAAACACGAGATTTAGAAAATATGTTTTGTAATATCTCAGTAGAACAAGAAAAAAAAGATCAGTGCTGGCATTTGCAGCTACCTCTTCTTATATAAACACTAATGTGCTTCTATGAACAGAGTAGCTGCCCTTGCTGCCACACTAGCTACAAGAAGTAGATGCAATTGCTGCATCCAAACATACACAAGCTAGACAAAAGGGACTCAGTTACGCAAAACGCTCAGTGAAACTTATGACTACGGCACAGATAAGCAAATCCTCAAACTGTTCAAGTATTTCTCATCCTTATTTAAGTGCAATGACAGTAGTTAAAATTCTATCAAAGGCAGGCATGACCATCTGGCAAACAGTGAGTTAGCAACACTCAAAACACGTTTTCTATTTACTGAAACGAAGACTATAGGGACCAAGTTTGTCAGGAAGCATATGCAAAACAGCTTTTAAAGCCAGTTGCGTTCCTGATTTGGGATGTTTGAAGCACATTGGTTCCAAGCATCTTTTAGGCTATGGATATAATCTAGTTGTGTTATTTGTATTTTCCTCTTGTTATAATTTTTTTAAGGCTCCAACTTCCAATAGCACATGTATGTGATGGCCACATCACCTACATCCTCTAACCTGCAGCTATATGCTCAAAGATTTAGCGTGGAATTCTGTAAACATTCACAAAATCCTTATCCATCTATCTCTGTGGGAAACCAGACACACACACCAGAAGATACGTTGTTCCAGAAGAGCCAATGTGCACTCCACAGCACCAGGGGTGGCCAAGGTCCAGGCATGCCCCATTAGGGACTTCCCGGAGGGTTTTGCTAGTTCAGGTAGGTGATCTCAGCTGTTGGAAAAGCACCATCGTCAATGACACTGCTATGCCATGACACAGCCATGTATTCTAGGAATATACACTCAATGAATTTTAGTCTCTTCACCTATGTGCAGTTTTAATGACTTCAGCAGTGAGTTTTCATGGTGGTAGGCATGAGAGGAACCCAGCTCCCTGCCCTTTGACACAGACCCCAACACTGAGGACATCACCTGGGGAAAATAACCCTTCCCTCTCAACAGGGAAGTTTACCGCAGTAATGGCTTCAGTATTAATGATATATTCCTTGGTTAGTGCCCTGGAGTCATGTTAAGAGTTACCTATAATATCTCCATACCTCCAACAAAGTGAGAGAAAAAGTGTTATAAGCCAGTATCCTGTTCCTCATCAGGCTGCATTTGGTACTATTGCTCGTATTCAGTGATATCTCTGTAAAAAATGTCACTTTTTCAATTAAAAAATCTGTGCCTTGCTCCTGTTACTGTGCTGCCTTGGACAACTAATTCACATCTTCACTTTTTAGACATGTTAGACCACACGACCATCAAAAGCCAAGAGCAAAGGAGCTCCATCTTCTCCCCTGTCTGTGCAGAGACAACAGGACAGTTTATCTGACTGCATTCAGCCAAACCTATGCAGTCTCTTTGAAAGCAATGGGCAGCACAGATATCACTATAGCTCCAATTTGACCTGCAGAACCTTAAATACTGGTGATAATATGCAAGAAGGAAAGAAGCCAGCTAGAGCTAGAAGCAATGGCAATTAGAAAGAAACATCTTTGCACCGGCAAAATGAACACATTTGATGTGAGAAATCAGTGAGAGACAAACACTGAAGCTCCTCATGTTACACTGACAGTCCTTTTTTTTTCATGGGAGAATCATACGTTAAGGAAAAAATCATTTAGGCATTTTCTTGCATGGGAATAATGTAAATCTGAAACCAAAGAGGTTGATGTAACCCATGAACAGCCACAGCCGAAAGACAGAGATTGAACTGAACAGGAGAGCCTGTGAGACAGAAGGAAGAGAACTGGTGAAAGATTTCAGTTTCAGTCAGAACTGAGTTTGGCAAAAATCTCATCCAATTCTGTTAAATCGTATGCCTGAATAAGTTATTCACCCAGGCCAGTAACATCTGTTCAGGAAAGGGGCCAACTCTAAAATGTGTTTTTTCATCCCACAAAACAAAGCGTAATCTAGGCTATAAATACACATGCTTTTACTATGCTGTATAAAGTCTCTCATGAAGAAAAAAGATCTTTAGTTTAGGACTTTTCTGTTTCTAGAGACATTACTCATCTGATCCTGGATCCTTTACATATTCAGGAGTCCCACTGCTTTCAATGGGACACTTAGGACTGCAGAACCTTTCGCTTGAGTAAGCGCGATCAGATTCAGAAATGTTCTTGCACCTTCATGAATTCAGAACCTTTATGGTCCAATCTCCAGTGACACATTTTTCATGGCATGCGTAAGAACCACTTTAGTCTGTTTGGCACATCACGGCAGACAAAAAACATTCCAAATGCCCCATTGTCACGCGACACCAGTGACAAACTTCGAAATAATTCAAAACAAACAGAAAATAAGACATTTTCCACCATGGATTTTGTTTGAGGTGCTTGACCAGGTCAGTATATCTTAATGAGACACTTTCGAGCAGACAGATACACACACTTAAGACAAAGACAATTGTACCTCTGAAAAACCATTTTTAAGTGATAGATGACTGTCAGCTTTGCAAAAGCTGAGCATGCAGTGGCTTGATAGCACAGAATGAAAGCAATCTGCAAGTGCAAGTCTGTTTCTTTTGGCAGCAGCAGGAGCTGCTAATGGATTCATCATTTTCTGTTTAAGCATGAGTGTCAAACAAAAAAACATTTAGGGCTCTACTCATTTGAGTTTCCAGCCCTACACTTGCCAGCCATGGAGGCTCTGTGGCTTAGAGCTCCAGAGCTCAATTCTCATTCATGCCTCCCAAGCTTAGAACTGAAGGCCTCACAAGACCAAAATCAGCCTGGCAGTCCCTCAAATGCCCTCACGTCTTCAACGATGTGGAGGTCTGAGGTCTGGCTTCCCAAGCGCTGACCCAACCACCACTGTGCGGTAAAAGCCACTAACCATCTTTTTCTTATTGGCTCATCCTGCAACAAAGTCTTACAAGGCAGCTGACCAATGGCAACAGGACTTGAAGCTAGCTGGCCACAAAGAGCCACAGAAATGCACCCAGCATTTAAGAATGCAAACACCAGAAAATTAATTGCAATGAGCACCAGAAAAGTGAAAGAATGCTTCAACAGAAGACTTTCAGCAAGCAGGAAACAGAGTACTTGTTAAACAAAAAAGAGAGGAAGAAAAGAAAAAGAAAGAAGAGACATTAAAAAGTTCTTTGGCCTCCTAGAAAAAGACTTCCCAGGGCTGAGGTAGTTAAATGTGCTTCCAATTTCTGTGCACACATCCGGAACAAGGTAAAAACATTGACACCAATAAAAAGATCATGCACTTTGGAATACTTCATCCACTTACAGGCAAGAAGCACCTTCATCTTTTGCTTTTTCAAAAACATCGGAAGATAAATAGAGTGAAACTACAACAGCTCATCTTTACTATTTGTAGGACGCTCACATGGTGTCTAATGTGCTTCAGATTAGTATTTTCTTTCTAATATGCTGGAGCTGGAGAGATGGGAATTTTTTCCAGTGGAAGGATGGAATAAAGGGAAAAGGTCTTACCGGAAATCACTCCACCGTTTACTAGCAAAATACTTTACTGTACAACAGCAATAGTTCATGGCAGGGGCTAAAATTACAGCATTTCACTGAAATGTGCCATTAGGGTTGGCTTGTTGCTGTCAATTTTTTCTTTTAAAAAATAGACTGTCTATAGAACAATTTATAAGAAATTTCAGACACCCAAAATATTACTTTGACTCTACAGAATCGTATTTTAGATGTCTTGTTTCACTGATAGTTTCAACAAGGAATGCACAGAATGATCAAACCACATATAGGTAGCAGCAATTATTGGTACATTTCAGATGAGCACAGCATGAAGGATAAGTCTAAAGGAAGATTAAGACCCAAATACGAAGGGAGAAAAAAAATGAAAAGATGGAGCAAAAAGGCCTGAAAAGCAGGAAAGGACTAGCTGTCTGCAGGAAGCTTGTATTCTTATGTGAGGTGTGAGTGACCCAGTGTAGGCTGGAATGTTATCTCTATGTGATCTCCAGAATTTCTCTCTTAACTGTAGCAACTGAAGAAGAGTGAATTAAAGTCTTAAAGAGAAAAATCAATAAAGGAAAAAAAAAAAGGAAAATATGGCAGAAGAAGGGCCTTTCGATGGCTGTATAAAATGTCACTCAAATGGTCATGGGAAGCAACCCAAAATTTCCATACTTGCAAAGGAAATACACAGTAAAAAATGAAAATAAAAAGAAAATAGGGTCTTTTTTCCTTTGCTTTGAACTATATTTGTCAGTGAGTCTCCAGACTGCATCACAAGAGGTGACTTTTATGAGGTCCCAGTGGGCTTTTCATGGATGCTCCTGGCCCCAGAGTAGACTTCTGCTTGTTTTTCCTTCAGGATCTTGAATTTTATCCTAACTTCCCTGTTGGGGTAGACAATATTTAGCCCCAAACTCCAGTCAAAATGTTAAAAGGATAATATCTGGTTCCTTGCAGCCTCGTCAAACAATAAGGGTGAAAAGGTTTACTCCAGCCACCTTCTCCTGCGTTCAGTTTTATCTTTAAGTTCTGCTCTCTGTGCCTCTGAAGGTCACCCTGTAGCAAACCTTTGTAGGTTCCTTTGGCTTGTGCTGCACTGAACCCTGCCGCTCAGGCTCTTGCTATCAGCCCATAGCCCCTAAATAGAGCACCTCTCTCCTGAGGGACAGGGCTTTGCCTGCCTGCCGTCTGGCCCCAGCTGGGGTATTTCCTGTTTCCCCCAGATTTGTCTTAACCTTTTCCTCACCAGCTACATGAAATGTGATATATCTTCCATCACAACAATGAGCATAATTTTTCTGTAATCAGTAGAAATTTGCCTTTTGTTTTCCACTGGGCAGTCAAAGTCCTTTTCCAAAGTTGAGCCCTATGAGAAAAATCTGGAAGGGCTGAAGCTCACCACAGCAGTTACTACCACAGTAACAAAATAAATAGATGAGTTTGCCCACATGTTACCGGCCCTCATCCTTACTTGAGACTCCAGGAAAGGCAAACCTTTCTAAGACTGATCACTTTTTCGGGTCCTCAACTGAAAAACCGACAATCGTTGTAGGGCAGTGCACAATCATAAAAATCACCTTCCTCATCCTACCACCTGCCAAAATATCACCAGAGGCGAAGAATCCCTAACAGGACAACTGTCTAACAGGACAAGTAACTTTAAAAAAGCCAGACATGCACATGCGTATGCATTCAAGAATTGCTGCCAAAATAAAAGCATTTTTTCTTAAAACTTAGAGAGCAGATTTTGAACTCTACCACATTTACTAATCCCTAAAGCTGGAAGTAAAGAAATAGATTCGTAGGGAGAAAAAATTAGTATCTCTGGACAGAGAGATGACCTTTCAGTGGAGGCCATAATTAAAAATTGGGTGGGTTAACAGGAAAAAAAAGGAATTTCTACAGAAATGAGATGGATTCTGCTTGTTGCTTTTTTCCCCCCCAAAAGTAGGTTTTATCGAACTGCTATTGAAACTTTTAGAAAGTAATCACGAGTACTAGAAATTGATCCTGAATAACGAGCTCTAAGAAAATTCAAATACAACTTACTCACAAAACATAAGACCTGGCACTACCTCTGCTTGTCACTTAGAGGAAAAAATAAAATGTTGGAGCAGCTCCAACCAAAATGTTTTGTTTTGAAACAGAGCAAAAGAATTCACAATATTGCTCCTCAGCAATAATCTACCACCTACCACTGTACCTGTTCATGAGTAATTTACCCACAATATAAGCAGATTTACAATAAAATCTACTGTGTATCAATGGAATAATTCCATTCTATTCAATAACACTAGAACAACACTACCGATCCACAAACGCCCGCTTATGCCTACAGAGAATTACCTCATCACGCAGCCTCCATGCTGGGGCTTACCACCTTTCTGCACACATTTTTAACAGGAGTGAAGTTACTTTTCACTTATTGTCCAAGGTCATATATCAGGTAAGCAATTCAAGAATAGAACATGACTCTCAGTGCCACTCTTTGACCCCTCAGTGCATGATAATAGAAATTCATCCTAACAGAAAAAGAAATGCATGAGCAAGATACAGAAAAGAGAAAGATGATTTAAAAAA
Source organism: Struthio camelus (assembly GCF_040807025.1). Classification (NCBI taxonomy): domain Eukaryota; kingdom Metazoa; phylum Chordata; class Aves; order Struthioniformes; family Struthionidae; genus Struthio; species Struthio camelus. The sequence goes on from NC_090950.1 coordinate 23,673,719, forward strand.
AAAAAAAAAAGAAAAGAAAGGAGGCACTACCTTTTATGTGGTTTTTAAAAATCAACTATTTAAATACACAAATATTCCTGTTTACATTTCATCACTATGCAAAGTTCAGCGGTCAAAAGCAGGCTGTGCATGAATCACAGGTCCGTGTGTTTTTATCAGATGCCTGCACTACCAGGTGCTGAAAAACACTGGGTGTTGTTTTTTTCTTAATTCTTTCTTTTAGAGCCTACACCACGTCAGTATGATAAACAGAGTCAGTTGTCATTCTAAATGATGAAAGAAAGAAACACTTATTTGTATGATATAAATGGATGGATTATCTAATAGTGCTACTCGCATTCTTGTAAGATTTGGCTTAGAAACAGAGAAACGTTCCCTCAATGCAGCGAGGGTTGACATATAACATACATCCCCACTGATCATGGGTAAAGTTTGTCTAATTTCCAAAATGGAAGTTAATGTCTTTGAAGGTCACTAGAAAGAAAAAAAATTATTATTAGGACTGAACTGTCCCTTGGATTTGGATTGCAGGCACAGTCATTTTATTTGATGAGTAGAAATTTTTTTAACTAATTCAACTATTTTACTGACCAACAACCTCTAGAGAAGAGCATAAAGACTTAATATAGAAATGTGAACAAAGAGAGGAAATCTAAAAGATGCATGATGAATATTAATCAGTATTTGCTTTGTAATACAGGTGGGAAAACTACCAGCATCTAATGGGGAAGCAAAGAACTATAGTAAAAAGAAGAGGAAACACGTGGACAAACTCTACCAACAGGTACACCAGGATGTTTCTTGAAGCTGCATGCAGGACAACAGGTTACTGAGGCACCAGATGCATAGAAGCAAAATCTTAATTATCCATTTTTGCTTCAGACATTGGGAACATTACTTTGCTGGGGGAAATAAAGTGTTAATTAGGAACTGTCTGATGACTAGTTGCCATAATTACATGCCTAATGGCTGATTGACTGGGTGACAGCATCTCACCCTGGGAGAGTGTGTCACACAACCTAGCTGAAGGCTTTGCAGGGTTGTTGACAACCCTTTTCTCCTTCCCTCAAACACTCCTCTCACACACTTGAGGAACAAGTCGCCCAAATTAAAACCAAGTCAAGCGGCATAAATGAAGCATGTCTGGCACAAAGATGCCATATCCCCTGAGCGAGGGCTAGCAAAGGCAAGGAGCGCAAGTTATCATTGGTAAAGGACAGCTTTACCACATATAACATTCAAACAAGTTAGGCAGGTTTTAACGCGATCATTTAATATGTCATGACAGCTTAACAGCAAAACAGTCACCACAGCAACTGTTGCATTAGAGAGTCAAGGCTGCTGCTATATACTGTGCCTGCAAGAGCTGTTGCACAAAGAAACACAGCTACTAACGATCCAAAGTCTAATAGCTATCCTTAAGCGAGTATCAGGTCATAAATAAACAATAAAAAAAAATTGTAAGATTTTTAACCCAGCTACATTTTTACCACATGAATATTTTAGTCTTGTGTTGGAATGTACATATATTGCATCCATCAGCTATAAAGTGGGTAAAATTTTAATAACTTTAGGCTGGAAATCAGAAGGCTTCTCAAGGCAGTATGATTGCGGGACAGCTTCCCAGTGAGAAAACTGGAAAGAACGAGTCTAACTAGTTTAAAATGGTGACTGTTATATTTACCAGTTTTGCATTTAAAAATAGGGATTTTTATTAAAAAAAACAACTTAAAAAAATGTTTTAGTGACAGATTTTTTCCCCCCAGTTTTCAAAGTGAAATGCAGCATCTGGCTGCCTCTGTTCTTGGACTCTCCTTGGTTTCACTTCCAGGGCACCCAGGACAGCCGGGGAAATTCCCCTGGGCCGAAGGAGAGCACTTCACCACCCAGCAAGGTGGTGAAGCCAAAGGAGGCCAGTTGCACAACAGAGAGCGAAAGCAGCCCCAAAAGTCCCAGCTCACCCCAGGATGTCAGAGCAGCTACCTACCGCTGGCTAGCTACTAAGGCGCCAAGGTGGCACATGAATTTCCATTGGCTCTTGGTCTGGTTTGACAAGCATTTCATTGGAACCGGGACTTCTCCATAAGAGATTTTAGTTTTGGTAGCTACTCCTGCCTCATTCAAACCACGTCCTGTTAAAATATTCCCTCCCAACTCCGAGTAAGGCTGTCTGAAACTCTGAAGAGATACTGCAGTGGAGGGAAGAAAGGAGGGTGGGCCAGAAGATGCGAGGTGATAAACCATAAGGTACTTCAAGACAGGGAAAAGCTGGAAAAGTGGGAGTACAGAAAGTGACAGAAAGCAAAGTCAGCTCAGACGTGAGAAGACAGTAGGCGAGCTATACTTGGGGAAAGATTTTGCGCTATTTAACATAAGGGAAGAAGGGAGGGAAGGTTTCTCTTCATTTCTTACACTGTGCCTTGTTTCTCCAATGCTCTGTCCAGCATTTGAGGGCTGCAGCGTGACAGCTTTGTTAGATACAACAGGAGTGGAAAGTCCTGTCCCACTGGGACTAGCAGAGGGAGATACCCTTACAGTCATTAGCAGCCCCTACAGTCATGCCCAAACCAAATCTCTCCTCTTATGGGTCTGGAAGTCCAAGAGCAGCAGCACTTCACAGCCTCTGCCCAAGTTCCCTGTCTCAGCCCAACTATGCTCAAGGCATCTTTCCAGGAATTTCCTCTTCCTAGATCTTATAATTTGGACAGAAACAGGAATATGACTTAAATTAAAGGAGGAACAACGCATTCAGGCAAGGTCTGCCAGGATTCAATGACAGACTCCTCCTACCTCCTGGTAGGAGAAATATTCCAGCTGAGAAAGAAAGAACTAATGGAGTTAAATGATTGGTGTCACACGCAGCCTGCTCAGTTGTCTCTCAAATGATGAGACATGAACACAAGCATTGTATTGTCAATTGGCTGGGCTACAGCCAGAGCCTGATTCTGCCTTGCCTGAACGGCGAGCTTTGCCTGAGCAAACCAAAGTGGACAGGGCCCTCTAACCAGCCCAGCTACTCAACATTAGTGAAGCCCTTGGTTTCTAAACAGTGAGCTGCACCAAATTTGAATGCTCCACTGATGACTGAATTGGTTAGGAATACAACTGAACAGCAGGCTGAATACCCAGCGAGGTATTGTGGGTAATTAGAGATTAATTACAATCCCATAGTTTGTATCATGGTTCAGGGTCAGCAGAGGGTCAGTGCACATGGCAAACTTAGAGAGCTGTGACTAGATGGATGACGCCAGCTCAGAGTGGCTCAGGAAAGTGAAGCGTATAGAAATGAGGAGCCAGCAAGGCTGGGGAGCGGACTCACAGCCAGGGTGCTGGCGACAGCAGTGACACTGAGTTGTGGGGCCTTGAGGCACTGAGAAAATGTTAACAAGCGGCAGAGAGAATACAGCTGCACTAACTATCCAACTGCAACTCTGACTTTTCCAATTAACCTTTTCCAGGCTTTCTAAGATTTGGGGAATCTGGGGCACTGTCTTGTTGTCAAAGAAAACTCGCAAAGAAAGGAAAGTGGTGAGGAAAACTGCAAAAAGAAAAGAAAACAGAAAAGAAAAGAAGAGAAAAGAGGAGAAAAGATAAGTGAGGAAAAGGGAAAAGAAAAAGAAGCCTCTTCCGTTTAATACGGCTATTAAATTTTTATTCAGAAAAATGCTTTGCCAGACCGCAGTGAGCTTTTCAGGAGACAGTGTTCATAGGAAGTGTGGAATAGATGCTTGCAGTGCAAAGCCCATTTATCATTAAAACCCTTCCCCTCCCATTGCCAAGAACAATTTGTCATATTTTTATCAACAATCGAGATACACAAATAGCCTAAGACAGCTGAAAAGGCAAATTCATAACCCCAATATGCAAAATAGACAAGTGATAACGTACCAAGTGGAACATACAAAACAGAAGCATTTGGTGGCGAGAGGAATAAATCAATATAAAACTACCAAGTGGTCATTTTTGGCAGTTAATTATTTGCAGGAAGTTTTTCTGTTTTAAATAAACCATTTTTTTTAAAAGATCATTAAACTAAAAAGCTAGCTTGTGGCATTCAGAGGAGGGTGAAGAGGAGACTGGTTCTTGCAAGGGACAGCTGGTATGTAGAGGATATACCCGTTCTCTTGTGTGCCCCCAGCCGTATCCGCAGGTGGCTACTGCTGCTGTGCCTTACTGAATGAGGATCTGTGTAAATTCCCAAACATATGAACATCAGTTCCTTTCTGCACAACAAGGGAGTATTTTCCCTTCTGCCTGGATTTGACTTCCAGAGGCATCTGTGCATTTGCCCAATTCCTGCCCAGTGCTAGGAAGTGTTCCCAATTATTCTTTATAATTTCAAGGAGGATAGTAGTAATTTTTATGTTATTGTAATAATACACAAAAACGTTCTTTAGCTCCTTCTTCAGCATCAGTTCTTTGGACAGGAGGTATTTCAGAAAGTTCCTGTATGTAGCGACAATAATAACGCCACTTGTTTCATAACTTGTATCCATACATAATAAAGCTTTTAATACAAAAGCGGGTCTCTAGAATTACCTCTGTTTGCAAAAGAAAAAAAAACGAAAAAATGAAATGAGTTTACCTAAGTCATGCAAGAGGCAGTAGCAAAGACAAGATCATTACCGGTTTTGCCTCCTAGACCATTATCCTAGCCACCAAACCACACCAAACCAACAAGCCACAAGGAAAAACATTAGCTTTACCTCCCAAAATGCTCACTATAATCTTAAGTGTGTTTTTCCTTCTTTGAATATCTAAATCAGAGAAACGAGCTTATATAGACCTCTAACTCCTGCACTGGAAGAGGTGGGAATGGCTAGGGCACCTGACTGTAGGAAATGCTACTGTAGCATGAACGCAGGAAGAAGAGGAGGGAATAAAAAGTAGATCGCTTGTCCAGAGGCTTGGGGAAGTCTGAACGTCCTAAGACAGAGGTTGACTGGCTGTTAGGTAGCAGCATAGCGAGGGTAGAAGCAGAAATGTTGAAGCATGGTAGTTAAAAGACAAGAAGTAGTAGAAATAGTTACCTATCTAGTACTTTGCCACTTGCTTCTGAGTCATCTATTACCTGAGCATCCAGAGTCTTTCTCACCTTTGCAGTCTAAACATCATCATCTCCAGACTATACCCTGCATAAATGCTATATAGTTTACATAAAGGGTTTTTAAGCACAGTAAAATAATTAGCATTCAAATTTCTTGGCTAAAAATGCCAGTCCACGGCATCAGCCTTATCAGAGGAGCATCATAGCTACTCTGTTTTGTTTACGAGGCTTTCCCCAATGACAGATGATTTTACCTGCTTTCATCCCAGGGCTACCCAGCTGCACAGGGCCACTACAGTGCAAAATCAAAGAGCTATTCTTCCATGTTTATCATTCTAAAAATGAACACAATGTATGGAAAGTGCAAAGTGATTCCTTTAAAAATGCCTATTTTCCAGTAATGTATAAATACATACACACATCTAAACATGCTACCCATGGCTCCAGGAATCGAGGAGATTTCCTGACAGTAAGCAGGTCGCATTAGTACTTAACACAGTGGGAGTGCCTGACCTGCCTGTGCCAACGGATTAAACCAAATGACACATTTCTGCTTACGTATGACTCTGAGCTGGGATGTGAGGGGTGATGGCTTGAAGGGACAGGTGGAGGGATATGATTCTCCAGTCTCTTTCAGTATATCAGAGATTAATATTCAGCTAAAGTGAACTGCATGTCTGGGTGGCTCCCCATTCCAAAGATCAGTACAGGTTGTCCTTTTGTATTTTATTATCACATCATTGCATTCAAAGCTCAAACTAAACAATGTCAGTCAGACAGTCCAACAACTTGGGGCATATACAGACACAAATGGTACATATGAGAGGAATTTTATACGGGAGAGTTTATCTAACAAGTCTTTAATGGATGAAAGGTAGAGACTGACCTGGTCTACAAGTTCAAACCTCCCAGCCTGGAAAGAACAGATCCAAACCAAACCTTCATAACTTGGCATTGTCCCAAACTGCAAAATGTGGCTTTATTTGCTTAAAAAAAATAGAACACTGCATTTTCCTGTGAACTTCTTAACGCCACAGGATACCAAGAAAATCTGACCTGTAACTCTCACCAGCTTCAACAGGAAGTAATTACTGTCTGTGAATAATGATTACTTCATACAAAATACACTTTTGTTGCCTTCAACTTCCCTCTAAAATAGGCAATGACCTACTTTACCTATGCAGAAATCCAGCCCTGATTCATTCTTCGTCTCCTGGAGCCGCCATGGGAAAGGTGTGCTTTTGGCCTGTTCCCAAAGCACAGCTGGAACTGAATGCCATGGTGGATCTTAAACACATTCATTGCGTATGAGCATGAATTCTTTTGACCAATCCAGCTCCTTGATTTTATGATGAGCCAATTTCTTCACATAAAAATAGCAATTCTTACGAGGCGTTGCCTTTACGCGTAGAAAAGGATCCTCTGGGGGCACCAAAGAACAAAGGCTGCAGAGCATCGATGGAGGTCTGCCATCTCCTCTACGGCTCTGCAGTCTCTGTTCTTTTCATGCAGACCTCTTCAGCTATAATAAGACAAAGAATTAAATACAGAAAAACTTGGAACAAAAGGTTTGTTCCCACTGAAATAAGTTATAAAAGTCCCATGGATGCCAGGATTTCTCCCTTGATTTCTACGCAGAATTGAGAATTTCCTCACACAAAGATTTATCGTGCAGTAAGGCTGACCATAAATTACCAAAAGCTATAGAAAGAGAAGGGTGACTTGGAACCACACATTTCATACAGTTCAAATACTTAAAGCGTATCTATAGAGCAATGGAATCCATATGAAATCTTCCATTGACTTCACTGGTGCAGAACTGGGCTGTTAAAAACAGTTTACCGAGAGTTTCTGAACGGACATAGCCTTTTAAGAGAGCTCTGTCTGCTGATGATAGAATCCTATCGTCTCTACATTTCTCTTCGTTATACCAGTTTTGGAGCTACAGTCATACCTGTGGCCCAAACATTGAGTATTTGAGATCAGCGCCTAAATACAGCAGCCAATGGAAGAACATGACAAAACTGGCCATATGTAACAATTCCAGTAAGCGTCATTCACTGACACCTCCCCAGAGCAAAGCTTGCAAACTTACAGCAGGCTCCTGTTAAGCCCAGAAACTCCTTTCAAGTGTTAACCTGTGTTAGTGTTGTGTTCAGAGATGAAAATCTGCAGGTGGAAAACAAAGCCCAGAGCAGACTGGGCAAACAGACTGAGCAAAACTCAGAGCAGACTGACTGTACAGCTAACGTGGTAAAGCAAAAGTCAAGGAAAGAAGGCATCTTCTACTCCAAGGTCCCAGATGCAAGCGCAAGGAAGAGATTTTCTCAAACTGTAAGGGATCAGAAAAGCGATTTTGTTGGGAGCTGAAGACAACCAAGAGTGCCAGCGCCGCACTACTGAGCATCCTGCCATTGGGTCCTGACAACACAACGGTCTTACACGAGGAGGCAACACCACAAATGGATCTCCAGGGAGAGGCTAGATAGCCTCTTCGCATCCATTAGAACACATAAGGAGATTCTGTTCTACCTTGGCAACTTTTGTAAAGATAATCATCATCACATCCCAACACAGTCGCCTTAGATTAAGCAGAAATGAAGATTCACCTAGAACATTATCAGGGTATAAGAAGGAATGTGGGCTCTGTGTGGCGCTCTGCCCTCTGAGGGCTGAGAACACATCTACAGAGGTATCTAGGAACCCTTCAAGGCAGAGAATCACCTGCCGAGATTCACAAAAGCTCTCCTAGGAGGAAATAGTGTACAGGAGAGAACAGGGTCATCAGGCTTCAAGCTTACGAATACAGTCTCTCTAAGTGGCATCCCTCACTGCTGAGGAGTCATGAGAAAAAGCACTCCAAAACTGTTCAATCAGCCAGAATGGGATTTTTTTTTTTTACTGTCAAATTAAAAGCAAAATATTTTTTCTCCATATTTCCTTTTGCATGAATTGTTTTGAAAGTCAACTTTTTGATACAATTTGGAATTTCCTAGAGAATGGAAATTCTGAATTTCTTTAGGTTCAAATAGGGCACTGACAAAAGACAGATATGCACAAAGTAATAGAAAGCAGGCACAGTTGAGGTTTGGGCAATATAAATGGAGAAAACTCACCAGAAGGTATGCCCTAGTCGCTTTTCTGAAAGAAAAGAGCTCTTTTTACTACTAACCTCAACTACATTCCCTAGTAGTGGTTTCCTTCACACTGAAAAGTGGGTACACTTATGAAATACAAACTTTAAGGAAAGTGCATCTGTAAAATTCTCTGAGCCCTGTTTACTGTCCTTTGCTACAGTCCTAATCTGTTTTGAATTTCTACTCCCATGCAAAGTGAACCAGTATATTTCTTTCATGTATACATGATCACATTGATATATTATTAAAACAAGTTAATCACTACTGTGGAAAGAAGTAATATAAAATAATTAATAAGTAATTTGAAAGTAAGGAGCATATCCGTATTTTACTATCCCTTATTCAGCTACAACTAATATACTTTATTAGTCATTACTGTTGACCAGCCAACGGCTAACCACTCTGTTACTTGAGACTTCCCAGACCATATTTCAGAAATCTAAGACAGACAACTCATGTTTCATGGAAGTAATTAGACAGGCCCAGTGGCTAATTATCTGGGAACATTACAAGGATGATTGATTGTCACTTACTTATTATGAAACAGGGTATATTTTTTCCAGAAATATAACTTCATGGCGCATTTATGCAAAAATTCAGCTGCTACATTAATAGAGCTGAAAGAACAAAATTGATCAGCAAAGTAGTTCTGAACAAATGGAAGCCCTGGTGGTAGCATTCAGTTCTGAGTCTACTGAACACAAGTAGCTACATTTGTGATCCATCATGATGATCTTGTCATTCAAACGTCCTCATGTCCCCAAGCCAGCCTCTCCTTGCTCATTGGAAGCCTGGCCCCTAATTTCAAAGGGGATAGGATTAGAATGCAAATTTTATTCATAGACTGATACTAAAAAGAAAAGATAAGGAAGGAAGGAATCTTCCAAGAAAAGCAGAAGAGTTGAAAACTGATAGATTTCCCATCCTCTAGAGGTGGGTTAATGCCAGACTGAAGGCCCTTTGGCATCAAGGTAGAATAGCATCTTCCAGCATGTGACCTCAGCATGCACAGCCAAATTTGGGATTAAACTAAAATTTGCTTGAATTTATTTCGGAACTTCAATCACTTTCCGATATAACTTCTCCTAAAAGCCATTTTCAGCTGAGAGTCTAACAAAGATTTAAAGAGTTGGAAGTTTTGTTTGGCCAGCCATACAACAGTCACTCACCTTTCTTAATCAGGTATATATTTATCATAAACTTCTCAAGTCTGAAATTCAGTTTATTTTTTTTGATTCAAATCAATTCCCCTTGGAAAAATTTCTACTAATTTTAATGTAACTTGGTTAGACGCATGGGAGAACAGCTTGTATTCTGATATTACTTTCTACTTTATTTTGCAGGTGGCACACCAGCACAGAAAAAAATTCAGACCAAATCACTCTTCCATCTGTTTCGTTATTTTGTAGGCATACAAACACAACTTACTTATTTTAATCTTCTTATCTGATTGACGTTCTCCAAATGGGAGAAAGGCATATAGTACCAGTTAACAGTTCTTTAACGGCCAATTGAGAAAACAAAGAAAAATCATGATCTCTAAAAGAATTTCTGCCCAATAAGATTAATATTTTAAACACTAATTGCTTATTGTCATTTTTGCATAACAGAAGTATATAGTGACATTACTTTGCAGGCAAAAATCAGTATGGCTGCCAGCCTTAATTCCAGTTCATGCTGCCTGCTCTAGGCAAATCTTACATTCTTGTTATTGGGAATTTGATGGAATAAAGACAAGGTCAGCACTTCAAACACTGTCAAGCTCTCGTTTTCCTTTACCATTTTATATCTGTGCATAAAATACCCACATCACTAAAAGACGAAGAAAGTTTTATGAACATTAGAAACAGAGGACAGAACTCCATGAGTATGATACTGCTATTCGTATTATTTCGTAAATAAAATTATACTGTTCTCATCGACATGCTCTTATGTTAATGGACACATTTATGCAGATTAGTGAAGAAGAGGTATTTGTTTAACCTGCCACTTCTCAACAAGCCTACAGGGAATTCCAAAGTGTCTTAACAACCAGTAGTCTCTATGAGTGAAATATTCCCACTTTCACAGACGGGATGGTTTGCAGCTCACCAATAGAGTATGGCATGGTTAGGGAAGGAAAAGAGAGAACCACCCAGCCGGGTGTGCAGTGTTCTGACTTTTGCCCAAATCTGGCACAAAACTTTTCAGAATCGCATACAAAAAACACTGTCTCTATCCTCAGAGTGAGGCAAAAGTGAGTGATTGCAGTTTTATGATGGTGAGAAATACATTTTTTAGCTTGCAATCTGAACAGAGAAGGTAAAATTAAGGGGGGAGAGGAGGTCATATAGGAACTCACACAAGAGGCAGAAATAGAAACTCATTTCCAGATCTACTGCCATATCCGAACACAGCTTCCCATTATGGACTGGCCTGTGCCATGGCTTGCCAAGGGGGATTCCTCCTCAGCCAGACCAGCCCCTGTGCACGCTTGCTGCATGGCTTCACTGCAGCTGCTGAAGTTCATACTGTGAAAATGGGAGTGTTGAACCCCTTCTCGTAAGACTAAAAAAAAAAAAAAAAAAAGAGGAAGAAGAAGAAAAAGATATATTTCACTTTTGCACGTACAGCTTCTGTGTATCCTCACGGACAAGGAAACACAATTTTAAGAAAAGCAGCAACATGTTAGAAACGCTAACAGAAACCAGAAGTACCTTTCACAAAATCTTCCATACTGATCAAACAGGATATAATCAATAAATAACAAATAAAAGTGGGCCTTAAAAAAATAAAGAAAGAAACATATAATCTTACTTTCTAAATAACATTTTAAAAATAAATTATTTTAAGCTTGCAAAATTTACCAGGGGTAAATTGCCAGGAGTTTCCCTGGTGGTCACATAAATCACTTACACATAAATAAATCATAAATCTTCAACCTCTCATAATTGTCATGCCAGCGCAAGTACAAAATCTACTTACCTGCTGGCAAATGTTCATGACAGTTTTGTAAGGCTGAATGATTCATTTGCACTTTGGTATTCATATACCATAGATAGGCTTCATAAAACCTTCAATGATTAGAGTTAATAAAAGTGAGCTCCAGTGACAGACAGCAAAATACACTGAAGATGCAATTAGAGACTATGTATCGGGTGAGTAATGAATATCAAGCTAATTAAAATTCTACTACTACCCACAAAAAATGGTTGCTGAAGTGTGATTCAGCCCTTCTAATCATTCTTTAAAATATTACACATCATATGTATAAATAGGTGCTGCATATTTCATTAGCTACATTATATAATGGGATACATTTCAGTCTCTCCAAAATCACGTACATTTTACCCTTTTCTAAGAGCCAATCATAATTTCTCAGGAAGGACAGTAAACATGATGGTAAAAATCTATTTCAGAATATTTGCTAAACATTTCTGCATCTTCTTATATACGCCAATAGCACTGAACTAACTGGGCTTGGCAAAAAGAAAAAAAAATAGTGACTGGGCAAATAACTGACAGCCAGCAATTTATGTAGTAGCCGTTTGCTTCATTTTCTCTTTGCAAGTCGTGATAGCAGTTAATCCTGGACTTACAGGTTGCATCACATAACTCTGAAAGATTTCCCAGAAAGGCATGAAAGTGTGGAGATGAGGGTACTTCCTTGTCTAGTACTCTCTGCCATAAATATCCTTTGTCAACTTGGAAGAATCATATTCGCCCCAGTCTTCCGTTCCTTATCTGTAAACCGTCAGACACCTCACACAGGTAGTGAAAGGGTGTATCATAAAAGGATGGAAAGTGCTCAAATGCTCTAGCAACACCTTCTCTAAAGTTTGGATGCTCACACTTTTATTTTCCAGTTCAAAATATTTTTCTACATTCACTTGAATGTTTCCGTAAATATCTCTGCCGTTATCAGACAGTACAACGAACATTAAATGGATGTCCACACATCATACACAACTTTGCCTAAAAAGCTAACAGAATTTCACAGAAAATTAGCTGCAGCATTTGCCCAGATCTAATTATCCAGAATTACATAGCGCTGTTTGCTGCTCAGGTAGAGCAAGTGAAAGATGCACGCCTGCTTCTTCGTTGGGTAGCGTGGACTTAATAGACTGCCATCAGGCTGCAAGGGTTTTGCCTTGGAAATGATGCTTAGAAATAAAAGCATTCCAAAATACAGCAACAAGAACAGTTCTCACCCTCTTCATGGCAACACGCTAAAATGCTTAATGGTGACTCAGAAAAGTGCAGGGAAAGTGCACATTTCTTAGGATAATAAGTTACAAAATATTCATTCACAAACTTTTACCTAATGCTCTCATAGTGGCCACATGATGAAGGTTAAATGCAACTGTTAAAAGCTTCAGATATGCACCATCCTAAGCTCTAGACTTAATAGGGTTTTTTTTACATATAACTTTATAACTCACAGTCTCAGTCCAACTATTAATAGCATATGTGTCAGAAAACAAAAGAATAAATGACTGCCTAGAAATCAAGATAGAAACACATGGTGTCAGAAAACAGTGCTAAAAAGGTGGCTGAAGTGAAAAACAAGAGTTAAGAATACTGTAGAAACTGGGAACAGTTTGGTGGACGTTTGTTGAATCCTGAAACCTCAGGGAGGTTCAGCATCTGAAAACCAGTGAATGCAGTTGTGCATAAGGTGAATTTAGCTAGATTTCTCTGCTTGCTGCAAACCAAGTGGTCATGATTTCGTCTCTGTTCCCAAAATCTGTTTGGTTACTACCCCTGTAATCTACCCTCGACAGTTCTGGAGGGGTCAGTACTGATAAGGTTATGTTGCACATTTTTGGACATCAGTGCTGCTACAAACAAACCTACCACGTTTTATGCTTACAGTGACACATTCATTCAGCTGACCTCCATTTCACAGCATCCTAATTCAGGGTACTGCCAAGACAGTTGCTGTCTCTCCAGGACCCTGGATTTCAGAGCAGGATCTCCCCACCATGACAAGCAGCATCACAGAGTATATCCTCCAAATGGGGCACAACAGTGAAAGGCGCCTGCTAGGAAACACCTTCCTCAGCTCCAACCTCAGGCCTCCTCCTCTTGAGTGACTGGTGGGTAACTCATATACCCGCCCCACCATCACATCACCTGACACTTCAACACACCTCCTACCACAACACTTATGAGTAGGGTTTAACACGCCAGATATTTAGAAAACTTGGATGCCTGCATGCATCTGAATGCTCTGACATCTCTTAAATCATTATACGTAGTACCTATGCAACGGTGCCAGTCTGGGCTCACAGTGGTCTGGCTCACACTGCTTGCTCCCACACAGCAGGTATATTAGGACACAAGATGCACAAGTGTTACGTGACGAAGCGGAACAGCCTGCAAAGTCAAGTCTCCAGAACTCAGGTGGAACGACGGCAAGCCAGCCCTCACTTCGGCAAAAGCGAATTCAAGTTCCATTTGACTCTGAAGAACATACCCTGGGGTCAGACATTTCATTAAGGCAGAAAGACTGCCTTAGACCTGCACAGACTGCCACAACAGGAGTATGGGAGCCACATCAGGCCACAGCTGTGCCTTTCTAATCCTCTCCTAACCAATAATTTTGCACTACCTAAGTAGTGGGCACTGGGTCGTTTTGGAAAACAGGAAACAATGCAAAGAGCATTACTCCAGCAAGACCAGATGTTACCCACAATATCTGGAGGGCATACGTGCATGACAGACATTTTCACAAAACTGTTTTCCACATGTACCAGCGCTAATGAAAGAACATTTCTAAGTGATTATAATATCCTCCAGTTTACCAGGATGAAGGCTGAACATGTGCCTGTTCTGCTCCTAATGAGTGCGCCCAACAAAGTCATTTGTGCCCCATCACAGTGATGTCTCTAGAAGGGTGGCGGTCAATTAACTGTCATCTTCCTTCAGTGCTAGCACATTCGTGTCACCGATGCTTTTCTTTAGTCAGCTGTTTGCAGCTTTAACACCTGATAGAAAATAAGACAAGAATCGATGCTGAATCTCCTGTGGATAATATGCCTGTATCCCTGTAGATAACAGACTTCACTGAAATTAGGCTGGACTGGGCCTGGCTGTATCCACAGTGACATCAGATATCCTTTTAACTCTTTTTAGATCCCATACTTCAGACTCAGTATGTTACATGATATAACAATGAAAACTTTTAAGGCAGTTGACGTTTTACTGAAAACTGAATACTTATTTCTAATACCTGAGGACCAATTCTTTGCATTGAAATGCACGGATCAGATACATTTTTGTCACAGGTACTGATATACTGGGGTTGGGATGAGGGAGCTCCCATGTTGGATAATATGGCTGGGGCCATGTGCAGAAGTGCTACTGCACGACTGCTGCAATAGCTTTTATATTTGACTTGGATCCAGACAGACAAGTAAGATAACTTTCCTTTTCCTTCCTCTGAAACGCATACAAGGGTATTTCATTAAATGTGTTTTCTGTATCAGCATTCTTTTATCGCACTTTCTTTCATGTACATCCACATTACAACTCTTCCTCCTGGCACTCTCCGTGCTTTTGCAGCACCACTGGAGCAATGACCACAGCTCAAATGAAAGAGGAATTCCAAGTTCCATTCCAGGTCCCAAGCGGCACTGCTAACCTGGGTTTAAAGCGCCTGATAGAAAGAAAAAGCATAATGTTGAGCTAAAAGCTAAGTAAGAGCCTGTTCTAAACCATATACGTAAGGATGGCTAAAGGGTTGCAAACTAGGATCTCTGGAGTGTTGTTCACTGTCACGCAGTGTCTGACACAGACTCAGAGTCAAAATAGGAAACAGGGTCTGGGTGTGGAAAAGTGAAATTATAAGAAGTGAAACTTCACTGCAGATCAACTCTCTCTGTAACCCTCAACGACTCAAAACAGGGAGCATGAACAGGACGCTATTTTTTTCACTATGAATTGCTGGAATTGCTCACCAGTCAGTCAGTGCTCTGGAAAGCTCCAGTAGTCAACAAAACTGCAAAGATGTCAGCAAAGGGCATTCATTAAAGAAGTTAGTGGTCTGCAACGATAACGTGCAAGAAGGAAGAAAAAATTAACCCACCACAGCTTGCATCTCAGAGCGCGGGCTGAACAGCTTTGCCTTCACTTGGTCTCTGCCTTTGGCTTCTTATTCAGAGATACAACACCAAAATGGTGTAATCCTGCACTGCCTGAGGTCGAAAGAAACCCTCAAGTCCTGAGCCACCTTTGGCCTGTTAGCTTCTGAGGCTTCCAGAACCATCTCCTCATGCACAACTGGCAAACTTAACACCATGGGTTCACAAGCAAATATTACGGTTCTGTCAAAAGAGAATCTCACCTCTGCAAAAGCGCTGATGGAGAAAATTCCAAGCCCAGGAATTACATGGTGTAATACAGAGTAGGTGATAAAGCAGCTATCAATAGTTTTGTTTCCTTCTCTCTGTCTCTTCTCAGAAATGGATGAAGAATAAAACCGAATGCTATTTTTTTGCTGGGCTTGTTATTTTTATCTATTGCAATACTTTGCAGCGTTTGCTGAGAAAAAGATAAGTAGAGAAGTTTCATTTCATAAGCAAGATGGGTTTACTTTTGCCAAACCTTCAAGAATTACACTCTGTGGCCACAGCCCTTCACTTCCCTCTGAATTTACCATCTCATAATAATTTAAATTTGCCAAGAACTAGTTGGTGAAAACCAAACACTTGAATTTCTACTCACCTTGCCAGTTGCCCTGCCCTTTGCCAATAACAAAAGGTTTTAAGATAGAAACTGGACTATTTAACCTTCATTAATCATTCATACTGTTCAAACACATCATCCAGTAACTGAAGAGGGGTTAATGGTAGCTAAGCTTGAGGCTGTTGTCAAAAGTAGGTTTAACTTTCTATGAACTCACTGGACACAAAGAATGCAGCCTGCTCACTATTCTGAATGTCACCAGCTCGCAGCAAACTGATGACTACTAATGGTAATTAAATACCTCTGCAGCTATTTGTACCAATAACAAAGAGTTACTGTCAGAACTTGAATGAGGTCCATCTGCCCATTTTTAAAGAATGTTAACATTCTCTAAGTGATAAAGCAGATGGCAACCCAAAGAGGGGAGACAAAATCAAAGTTCTGCTTTACAGTCCCTCTCTGGATTTATTCTGGACTCCCTAATGTTTCTCCTCAGAGACAAAAGCTCAGGAACAACACTTCCACACAGATCTGTTGTTTCATGCCAAATTTTTCCAGTATTTCCTTTTTCCACAGATTGCCCCATGTTTGCAAATCCTTAAGTCCTCGTGAGCCGTTGGAGGAGGCCCATTCTAGCACTGCTCTGTACATCCTCACTTTGCCACGGACAATTGTAACATGGTTTAGTTGCATTTGAACAGAGGAAGAGCCGTCCCAGATAGGAGATGCAAACTGATCTTTTTTTCTTGGTAGGCTGAAAACTGTTTAAAGGATACTCATGTATATTTGCAATGGGAGGACAGAGGTTTCTCCAAATTAGTCCTGTACAGATTTACTAATGTGCTGGACTATCATAACACTTGTAAATACAGACTGCAAAAGAGCTTTTCTTCTCCCCAGCTATTAACCGTTGTACACATTTTTGTAAAAATCCACCGCCCTAGGATCTATCTTCAGTTAAGGACAATGATTCAGACTGAACCCTTCCGGGTTCGTCCAGTTCATCCCTTTGCAGATAGATTAAATATTCAACTATTTAGCGACCCTTTCCATTGCTTCACAAGCCACTACCCTGCTAGGGTTTTGGGCTATTTTGATGAAGTAACTGCTCATCCATACAGTCACCCAGAGTCTCAGAGAGGAAAAGCAGATGTGACCCAACTAGCTTTCACTGACCTTCACAGACTGACTTTGTGGATCTCCTCCTCAACTGCTTCCAAGAGGAAGCCCCCAACCAGCTTGCTGTGGCAAACGTGTTGCATCAGACAGACTGTAGCAGACCCACAGCACTGGAGCACTTCACAGCCCTTGCTGCACACTGGGACTACCCAGGATTTCGGAGTGATAAGCTGGTGAGAGCTCAGACCCTACTACTTCAAAAAAAAGCCCCCAGCACTACAACTAAAGGAGAATCTCACTTCACACATGCTGAAGCACAGCTGACTTTCCACCTAGGGAAGAGTAAAAAAATTTTTTTTTTTTAAAGTTAACTGAACTTTTTGAACATCACCAAAGGTTCATTTTGCGATCACACTGAGTTCCCCGTGAAGATCTGGGCAGCTTCATTTCCTAGTTGGCAGTATTGCAGCAAGTCGTTACTAAGCAGATAACGATCCAAAGGGAGGAGCACACCCCTCTCCTTTGCTGACGCCTCTGAAAGACACTGAGACACATTGAGACGTCCAACCATAGGTAAGGCTTATACGGCGTGCCTGTCTGCTACTGCAAATAACCACGCCAGAGTCAGATCCATTATACGCTTATTAAGTCTGTAGTAACCCTGTAAAGAAAGATATCTCCTTGTGATCCTCCTAAACTTCTCACAGCCTTCACTGGTGTGACCCAAGGGAGACACGTGAAGGAAGCGCTGAGCACAACTCCTGCCTACATAAACGTCGAGTGGAGAGGGGAAACTGCAGCTCTTCAGGTTTCAGAGGCCTCATCTCCCCCCAGCTCTGTAACTTTCCCCTGTGAGGAGGAGGGAAAAACAAAAAATCACTCTAAAAAACTACAGCTTCAGAGTCACTCTATCTCCTTTTCCTTGGGGAACCAATCACATCAAATTTTCACATTGATTTGCTCAATTTACAACCAACTCAAATACTGCGTGGGTATCCGTGAAGCTATAGCAAAGACATGCTGCAACCAGACGCAAGGTGGCAAAAGGAAGTTGCAGTACTACTTCTTCAGTGAAGGATTTCTCTCTGTGATTAGATTGATTAATGTGCTGATAAGCATTGGTTTCATTAGGAACAAACTGTTGATTCGTCTGTGGGGATCTGTATTCACAGTGTTCCTGAATGGCTTTTGAGGCTCATTTGCAAAGCTGTCAGGCTCAATGCAAATAAACGTTGTGTTTGATATTGTTTTTGCTGCGAGAGATTTGTCAATTACATTGTTAATCTCTCTTTGAAGGAAAGAAGCAATTGTTTTCTGTTAGTTAAGAAAAGTGAACTTGTTAGGTGACATGATTCTTGATGATATGGAACTGTAAGTGCCCAGTATTTTTCTCTCTGGCATCCCAAATAAAACTTCTTCCTCTGGGCTAGGTGAAATAGGCAAACGCTTTCCATAAAGTAAAGAAACTCTTCAAGAAACTAAGAAACTCAGCATAATCACACAATTCACAAGATTCATCTTCATAATCCTTTTTTGTCTTGCTCTGCTCCTGTGCTTGTTGTGGTGTAATCTTTAAGTTCTTCAGGGCAACAAGATACAACTTCCTGCTGTTTAGACAGCCCACGATATTTCAGATAGCTTCTCCACACTTAACTAGGGATTGATTAAAACCAAGGCTCTAACTTGATCCTACAATGAAACATCTAGAATTTACAAAACAAGTTCATGTTATTTCCTCTCCTTTCTTGTGCACTTGTACTGACCCACACAGCACTAAATAGCTCCTTCTCAGCCTCTTTTTAGTTTGTTCTACTCTTAGGAATCCAAGGTATCATTATTTATCATCATACATATTGCTGTTCTACTAATAGCACATTTGAGACTGGAGACTGAATTAAGGCAGTCATTTTGACTGTGTGAAGGAAGCATCTCCACTTTTCCCAAATACTTTACCCTTAGACTAGCAGCGTAGCAAAGATTAGCTCTACAGCCACTTTCACTTCGAAATACTTAAGTCAAATACCTGAGTTTCTAAAGGTGTAATAGACTATTTCACACGTATCTCCCCATAAAAGACAACTATCTGAAGAACATCCTTAAAAACAATGGCAAAATAGTTTTGTTTCCTTTAAAAAATTATAAATGTACTTCTGGTATGTTTATCTTACCGACTTGCTTATTTGGATTCTAACAGTAAGTTAACACAACAAAACCTTCCAAAATTACAGTTGCAAGGTTATACATTGCAAATAGCCTTCTGATACCAAACGTCAAGCAATGAGCAGAAACAAATAAGAGAGAACAAATAAGGAAGAAAACTGACTCAGGAGCAGGACGGGAAACCAAACTGGAAAAACAAACAGATAAGGATAAACAGCAAAGAATTAAACAAAGAAAACATGTGCCTGCCCTACCCAGCCTTTGAGGGTTCACCTGGCGCCCACCTGCCTGATACCCGAACGAGGCTCAGAAGAGTCAGGCATCTCCCCTTGGAAAAATAGTCGTAGGTGCACGTTGGGGTTCCCAGTTTACTTCCTGCTCCTGACTTTGAATAAAGCCTCAAGAACACCTTATTACAGCAGCTCAAAGGTAATGTAGATGAAAAGCCACATGAGGTGAGGAACACAGTCTTGCAATGAAAGAAAACATTGGTCTGTAATACTTACCCCAGACATAAAAATAGGTGCTTTGTTTCTGACTGGTGAGATACAAGCGAAGACTTATTATCTAAGTACCTATTGCATGCTGAGTCACCTCTTGTCATATTATCTACTTAACTATTGCATGGTGAATCATCTCTTGTCATAGTTCCACCACATAACTGCATGTACATGTAGTACCACAGGTGCATAGATACTTGCTATTACTGAACTTACTCGCTATATTCATTTGTGTATAACTGTCCAATAGCAAAACGACCATTTTCCCCCCTCAAAGCATCCATGTGATCCAGTTACTGCAGAAGAGCAAATATAAAGGTAAAGACCTTACAGGTAGCAACGCATCAATTTACCAGATGTTTATGTATGCGCTACTTCACTGTCTGTTCTCTTCTGAGACTGTCGTCTTAGACAGAACTGAAACTATATGTGTAGCAAATCAGGCACATCACAAACAACAGCAGTACAAATTTTTTCCCTATTCATCCTCTCTGGCATTATTGGTGAATTGACCTCAAGAGATGAAGATGAGTATTTCAGTCTCCATGGCCCACTTGGTCCCTTTCCCTCCTTCCTCTGGTTATGACACTAAGTAAAAACAATGGCTATAAAAACAATGCGTATCTCAACAAGAGATGAACAAGAAACAGCAAGGCATCTCTCCTATCTGTCTTCTGAGCTATCACATCCTGAAGCAAGATGCATTTTGTGGGAACAGACAGCTCCAAAATAAAACTTTGCAAATACCTATGAAGTTGTAGCATGTCGTGCTACCTAATGAATTTCCAGAGGTACTAGGAGTAGAATCACATCACTGGCTTCAAACCCATAATTTAGTCAGCTACTTCCCTTCATAATCACAATCTCCTCCAGAAAACAAATCAAGGCTCTAGAGTCCTGCTCTGTAGGGTCAGCCAGAGGAAATTTCTCCCCACTGACTACAGAGGAAATACAGAGTGACTAACTTAGCTGGCTCAGAGAGGTACCTAAAGCTGGAGGATAAATACCTCCCCTAGGGCATGTACCTACAGAAACAGATTGCTTGAAGTATTAATTCTAAAAATGATCATATATTTTATTGTTATTTGCTATTTAGTATACAAGATGGTTCCCTTGTCACTTTTACGTTTCAGTGGAGGCTGCTTTGTCTGTTCCATGGTTGAGAATCTATTTCCTAAGTTTGCACCAACTTCTACTATAAATTAAGATGACTAGCTGTCTGCAGAAAGTCAGATTCGATGGAGATGGAAAGGACCTGGAACAGTTTGCAAAGAAAGACATTTACATCTCCTTGCGCCAGCCAGCAGTGAAAAAAAGCTTCTCAAAGACAAAGAAAAGTCAAGTGATGCAGACCACAGAACAGACAGATCTTTGCTGTAACACATAGGTTTATCTACACACGCTTCGGCAGAGAATATCCATGAGAAAAGAGCCTTTCCTCCTCTACCTGTCTCTATTCAGGTCGCTAGAACGCAGAGAACAGGAAATGGAAGTGGGGAAATGCTGTCATGCCCACATCATAGATACCGAGTCCAAGTAATAAGTCCAGGATTTCACAAAAATGGCCACAGAACTGGGAGCTCTCCACTTCAGGGACCAACAGCCATGCTTTAACTAACGGATCTTTTATCCTCTCTGTACTTCTCCTAGACCTCTACCTGCCCTGCACAGTCACACTCGATGGCAAGTGCTAAAACAACCTGCAAAAGGAAGGGTTCCATGCCCCGCTGTTCTCTTATCCTGAAAGCAGCAAGAAAAAAGAAATCATGTGCCAGGCCTGCCTTTAAACTGGCTGACACAAAATGGATGATAAAACAGGAAAGTATATCTACATGTACCTTAAGACCACAGGGAACTACTGTGCCTTCTAGCAAACTCTCTCTCCAGGTAATGTCTCAAGCACAGCAAGCATGACCGCCACTCAAGGCTTTGTGCATAATCTAGCACCAAGAAAGTGTCAGTCATGTTACTGACATGACTAGGGCTTTGAAGGGATCCTCCAACACAGTTATGTCTCCTGTTGGTTAACAAGGGCTTTAAGAAATTGCTCATCTTGGCTGGTACAAAAACAAGCATTCCCGGAATGCAAACCTTCCCCCTTCAGCTGAAGAGCTCTGTGTAAGCGAAAGCTTGCTTCGTGTTTGACACTGTTTAGCAAAGCACGGCAATGAGTGAAGTCTTCTCCCCTTTGCAGAGCCTTGTATTTGGATGTGCTCTCTTCAGTGCTAAAAATAACAAAGGAAGTATTTGGAAGAAATCAGAATAGATGACCTGATACACTATTGATAGAAGTTTCAAGCAGCCTGCCACTCTGTTTTGTAGTATGGTCGAATCTCAATTTTTAATGAAGCAACCTATGAAAATCTGATGGGGTGAAAAGCATGACCTCTCGATAATACTGTACAGGAGTCCCATCACATAGCTGAACTGCCCTCTTTCACATCACATCTGAGGTTTGCCTCAACTCGACCCTATGGTTTACAGGCAAAATAGACAATACTCTGACTCAGACAGGAAAGGTGGAATTAGAGAGATGCGCAGCTCTGAAAGAGGACTAAACAAACCAGCTTTTTCCCCTATTGTCTGGAGCTTCCATTATGTGCATATTGACTAATACTAGATCGCTATTAGAAACACACCTCCAATTCTTGAGACTATAAAACATTATTTGCAAAGAAAAATCCATGGGAATCATACCATTAAGTGCATCAAAAGCAGAATAGCACGACAAGCAGGTATAGTGAATACCAGGAAAAGAGGGGCAGAAACAGGTTTTAAAACATTTGAGTATGGCTTTAAGAAAAGCCATTTCTGTAATACTTGGTTCTCGTGATGATGCAAGAACGGACAACTTTATGCAACTGGTTGTTGTACAGAGCCTAAAGTAACCACCTCACTGTCATTTTGGCTGGATTTCCCTACGGCCTGTGACTGTGATAACATCCTCAAACTGCAATCAGAGAGGTTAGTATTCCTTCTTCTATATTCACTTTTGCAGATCCAAAAAGAAAGCGCATATGACCCCCTTCATTCAATTATCTTCTAATCTGATAAGGAATCAAAATATGCTTCTGCTTGCTAATAATAGTAACAGTTCCACTAGGAAAACTGCCTAATTTTATACTTGCTGCCATGTACACAAAATGGCATTCACTGGTCTAGGGTGAAGTAACATTGAGGATAACTAGGTGAATCTATTGGCGATACATTCAAGAGTTCACTACTCAAAATAAGGAAAGGATTAACGGAAAATGCTTTCCTAAAAATTAATTATAAGATGTGTTCACTTGTCAGGGAGATAAGTATAAATGATTTAGCAATACAGTACGCAGAAAAGAGAAGCTTAACAATGCACTTCACAGAGAACATAAGTCACGAATAAAGTCCTTCATATATATTAAAAACCAAATTCTTTCCTGCTATTCATGGGTCATTAAAATGAAAGCAGTGGAGTCACGTATGGAGATTCCAAGAGGGAATTGGCCATTTGGGGCTCTCTGCCTGACCACACGAACTGTGCTGCTTATTCAGTGCATGTTGTCAGAAACATCATGGGCTGATATCACAGGGCAGAATTGCCGTCTTAAATTTAAATGTTAGGACTTGAATCAGCATATTTTAGAATTTTTAACACACATCATTGCGTTCCTGCATGAAGTGATACGCTGGTATGCTGTGAGACTCTTTAAAGCAAAATTATAAAAAATGTGGGGCATTCACTGGCAATTCATAAGTGAATTTATTAAGCTAAAACGACAACACACTATAACCTACCCATCTTATAATTCACTAGTGCAAAAAGGTATTCCTAACATATTACTCAAAGAGCGTCAGTTGTTATCAGTAATCACTTCACAACAGAGGATAATCACTTTCACAGCGGAAGAACAAGGAAAAGGGGAATAGGTAGAAAGAAAAGGAGTGGAACAATAGTTGTCACCAGAGAAAAAATAAGAAAGAAAATGTCAAAATTAGAGCCTTTATCTCCTCTGAGTTATACTGCTCTAAATCCAACGAGAGCAGAGGGACTTTTGCTAAGTGTTGTGTTCAGAAATCACCTGGCTCTCCAAAGTGACCTACATTCAAAGTCACGCTTAATCACAAGACACCCTCGTCTTGCCAGACTTCTAAACTCAATTCCAGCTAGATACCTTTTCTTCCTCCAATTTATTTTAACCGCTACATTTGTTTGCCTCTTTGGTTGGGATTCACAGTTTTCTCTTCCCAAAATATTAAGCACCAAATTAAAGCTCTTGCTTTGCCATCTAGAGGAATGGCAGAACAACCTTGTTAATAAAAGTGCTGGAGCAGATCTCAGAAAATCTGGTTTTAATCCCTCACTTTAATACAGGTTCCTTGTTTGACTTTTGACAAAATCGCTCATCAAACCTCTCTCCACTTTGATTTCTTACCATAAAATAAGGATAAAATTATGTTATCCATGCGGACATGCCATGAAGCTCTGCACAGTCACTAACTGCCCTTTGCAAAGGATATTGCAAAGACAGTAGCTATAATGATGACTTGGATTCCCTTCCCAGAAGTTATCCCACAAACCTTCCTAAAAGAATTAGGCCTGCTACAAGGAGCAGTTGTATGACGCTTTTTAACTGGAGGTAAAGAGACAACTTTTACAAATTGGGAGACAGAGTAAGCCCCCTCAAATCCACCAGAGCTGGCAGACCAAGATGCGTCATACACACAACCATTTGACGGCAGCCGCTAATCTGCAGTGATATCACAGCTACTGCAGTCCGTAGTGACTGTACCATACTACAAATGCTTTGTTTTTACCAAGGGATCCCACCATTTGATATGGTACGTTACCATTAAAATGTATGAGTGCTATATTAGCAAAGGTTGGCTCAAGCCTGAAATAAATCTTGCCAGAACTAGCCCCAAAGGGGAAATCTGTATCGCCTACGAATCACATCGCAAGCTCCCGGGCTGCTCCTGCAGCCTTTGCCCTCTGCGAGTGACTCCGGGCAGACTCCCAGAACTATTTGTGGTGGTATGGACAACCGAACAAGAGCAAAGGCTGCAGGGTGAACACCATAGCTCCACAGGCCTTGGGTTTGGGATTTCCTCCGCCTCCCCTAATGCTTTTAGAGGGTTAACTTTCTCACAATCAGATATTGGGACAATCTAGAGTTTCAGGTCCACAGGACGCCCAGCAGCCCGAAGCGAGAGAGTTAAGCGTGATGCCCCTGATAATTTGTGTTTCTCATGCAGTTCTGTTTACCTCGGAGAATAGCTCAGATTCATGTGGTGGCTCATCTGTTTGTTTCCCAGGAGTGTCCTCCTCATCAGGTACAAATGACTTGTTGTTTCCCCGTCCCGTCTGCCTCCTTGGTGACGGATAGATGAGAACCGTTCCCTGTGCTCTGGGACTCTAATATGATCTGGGTCACGTTTGTGGCAGGCAGGGGTGGAGTGTGGGGGGGAGATAAGTGCAGGAAAGGGGCAGCTAACACTATGAGAACTAAAATCTCTTTGTAGACAAGTGTGTTTGTGTGCACTTCCAACCTAGCTGCAGTTCGCCGCCAGCTGTTTCACCAGCTACAATTCAGCGGAGCAATGATCCAGGTCCAACGCCAGTAGAAAAGAGAGATCTAAAAATAGATCTCTGAAGGACTAAAAATCAAGAGGAAAATTTTTAAAGAAAGTATCATTTGATTGTCTTTAGTACTG
This sequence comes from Struthio camelus, assembly GCF_040807025.1. NCBI lineage: Eukaryota > Metazoa > Chordata > Aves > Struthioniformes > Struthionidae > Struthio > Struthio camelus. The sequence goes on from NC_090950.1 coordinate 23,699,041, forward strand.
GGTTTATTTTCTGCAAAATGAAGAGTCACCTTCTTTGTTGCGCCTCCAACTGATTGAGCACTCCCAAAGCCCTGATTCTACTCACACTAACAGCAGAAATTGGGAATCAGCCAATCCATTCCTTTCAGTTGAGCTATTTATATTTACAGACGTGTAACATCTTATCCAAATCACAATCTAGTGGTTTGCTGGATGTCTGCTTCGTGACACAACGTGCATTCATATTTATAAAGCTAGCCTGAGTTCCCTTTCACATTTCCTTTAGACATTCATTTTTATGGTCAATCTTAACTCAGCAGTTACACTTCAGCAGGGATCACGTTAGCATATTTTCTTTTGATTTGCATAGTTTTCAGATGCCCTGAACTCCATTCAAATTTGACTCCATGCGCAGAGGAGCCAAGTTTTACCAGGACTGGGACTGAAATCATACATTTCTGGGAACATAACCGTTTCTACAGTAAATCTTAAACTGACCCTATTTCTGTCAAACGTAGCTACAGATTCATCCAAAAAGTCCACAAACTCCTTAACAAACCTGAGTAAAAGCTCAGTCTTGTCTTTTAATGACGTCTACATGAGTCATGGTACTGACAGCAGGGCCAGCCGGATCAGGCTCCCTGTTAATTAACCTCCACGTTTTGCATTGTGTGGAGGAAACATTCCACACAATTCCACTTGACTAAATCAGCTGCCTCTATTAATAAGAACAGGCCCGAGAAGATGCTCCAATTGGATTTTTGGTGGCCTCTTCTGCTTCTCTAAATCAACTGGCTCAACTAACAAAAAGAGGCCTGGAAAGATGCTCCTATTGGATTTTTGGTGTCATCTTTGCCTTGTCAGTATTCTCCACTTTGTGACTGGAAGGAAATCCTGTTGATTTCATTTTCATCTTTCTCTCTCTCAATTTGAAAATAGAATCTATGATTTTCCATCATTTCCACTTAGATAGAAATATGTTGTGAAAGGTAATTTTATTGCTGAGAAATAATCTTCCTAATGTCAGCCATTATTTCACTCTCAGTGTGACAACTAGGGTAAGTGTTGGAAATCACTGTATGTTTCAGCTAAAGTATCTTGACAACACAAACGAAGAAGAAAAAGGTAGTCTTTTTGTTAATGAAAACTGCACTGTTATTTTGGTCTATAATGGAGAGATTCATGTAAATGATTGCCTGTCGTCTATACTAAAGAAAAATAGCAAAAAAAAAAAAAATACAGCAAGCAGGAGAAGCGGTTTCCTTCCTTCATCCTTGAATTTGCTCTTATCATCTTTGCTGTAATCAGCCCTTTCATATTTTGCCTCCCATATAATACTCACAAGCTACCTTAGGAGAATAAATCAAAATCCACCTCAAATCAAGGGCTAGTAGCACTGCAAAAACAAGAGAAACTATTAAAATTTTAGCCATCCACTATTTAAAGTCAACATTTACCCTATTTATAGATCTACAGGCATTTGGTGTGAAACATCATACACTAAAACCATTCTAGCCCATGCCTCTCTCTATCGTTAGCGTGACCACCTGTCTGTCAGTTCAGAGTGGGAGATCCCCCTCCTCTGGGGATGGAGGGACAGATGGCATCTCTCCACTACTGTCATCCCTCAGGGCTCTTCCGGTTTGGCACAGTTCTAACCTTCCTCCACTGCACCTGCAGACTAAAGAGCTGTCCTACTACATTTGCTGTTGAAAATTAAATTTCAAAGAGCGTGAGAAAGAAACATTTTAATAAAGATGCAGCCTTTGGTGGCTTTTGGCCCAACTTGAAAGTTGGGCAAGGGAAAAATTGTTCAATTTTTCAGTAGTTCACTCCCACCCGCTCCCAAGCAAACAAGTACATTTATGCTAACTCTCTCAACTAATCTCCAGTTAGCTTGGCAATCAGGTTTGCAAGAGTCCAAGCAACAAGGAGGATTGTAGGAACACTGAAGCCACCAATGGACCATCAGCCGGTAAAACAGAAGCCTGCAGCATCTTCAGGAAAGTTCTGCATCTTACAGCTCTGCCCGCTTTCGGTGCCATTTATTGTTCTCAGTAATTTACCTATCTCTTAAAATTCTAGGTCATCTGCCCTTTGCGATCATATTACAATCTCTTAAGTCTACCCTTTGCACTCAACAGACAATTTTACAACTACAGATGAAGTTTTTCAGTTTGATTTGCTAACTATCCAGAAACTTCAGATAGTGCTTCAACAGACGTAACGTGAAATTTTTTTGCTTCTGAAATTTATAGATTAAAACTCTGAATACTGGTACTACATTTGAGCTTGATCCCGCAAATCTTCCTCACGCAAGTAGTCCCTTCTCACAAAAGTGGCTTCGTTAAAGAGGGACTGAGTAAATAATTTTCCGAATTGTGTGATAATTCCCTGAATCTATTTCTGGTACAGATCTAGCTTGTTTTTCATTGCCTGATGAAGAAAAAATAAGGAAAAGTAAATTAAAGAACACTTCCAGAATTCGAAGAGATTGAAGAACAACAGTTCGATGGATAGCAGCGACCCACTACATAGCAACTATGGGGAGCAGCAAGAAGTCCCCGGGCCTTGGATTTCACCAGAGTGATTCTGAGTTGCACATTGGGGGAAAAGGTAGAGCAAAACCACTCTTTGCTCCTTATCCAACAATGCTGCCAAAATCTACGCTACAGTTACCTATGAAAAGCATAACGTACGACAGTGAACATGTACGACTGACTGTCTCCATTTGCTGGCAGCTTACTAACCAGGGTAGAGCTGTCAGGTGCCTTGCTCTGCTTTCTAGCCATCGTTTTGTTGCTGGGGCAGTATGAGATACCAGGCAGACTCATCAAGAGATGGAGAGAAACTGAGCTTTGTGCACTGATTCTTGTCAAGCTGTTTCCATAGGGTCTTCTTTCTTATATGCAAAACAAAAGCAAACCATCTGAAAAGCCTTGGGCAATAATACTGAAGCATCTCCCCACCTCAGACAGCTCTAAAGGGAGAAGGTCCACTATGCCCTATCAAGACAGCTTCCTCTTCTTTGCATGTTTTACTGAAGCAGTGCTAGGTGACGGGTAGAGATCTTGTTACCTTTTACCAGTTGTAGTCTTTTACCTGTCAGTCTTGCATCAAATTCATTTGTCTATGCAAACTTTAACAGCAGAGGCAGCCCTTCTCTCCTAGCACTACTTTTCCCCATTGAAGGACTACGAAAAGCCTATTAGGACCAAATACTACGCCTCTCACAAAGAAATGAACGTTAAGAGGTCTTTTGTAAGCCATCAGAGCTCACTGGGGTCCTTCAGAAGACTTTCTAAGCCTCCAAAAGTAGAAGTTTGAACCTCTGCTTCTGCCCAAACACGTACGTGGCTCCTGAGCTGGGGAGCAGCCTGACAGAGACAGGGAATTTCCCACAGAAATAAGGAGTTACAGCACAGACAGGCAAAGAACTGTGGTTTGCCTCAGGCTGTTTTCGGGCATCAACATGCTGCATGCGTAAGGACGTGTATCTAAACCGGGGAAGCCTTCGCAACAGGAACATAACAACAAGGTACTGAGGACCTCCACCAGAACAAGAAACTCTCTGACGGCCGAGGAATCCAGCTAGGGCACCCATGGGCGGTACTCCTCTTTCCTCCCATGTCCACAGCATCCTGGCTGGAGCTACAGGCCCAGGACCACAGACCCTCTGCTCCTGCCCTGCTTGCACACACAGAGCTGCTAGCTTGGAGTCTGAACGTAGGGAAACATAAGCTCACTCACTCCTCGGCCATTTAACCCAGGCACCTTGGCTAACGGAACTGAAATTAGTCGTTTCCAGTCTCTTAGGCTTCCTGCCTCCCTTCTGTCGTAAGCAGCATCCTCATTCCCATGCCAAAGGCACTCCCTTTCTCCCTCCTGTCTGATCTGCAGCTTTTTGCTCTCGTCAGCTGTCGCGGGCCAAGGAATCAGCATCAGATGGGGACAATTCAATCTTCCCATTAATACTTTGGCAGCGGTAATTTTAGGGCACGCACACCTCTGAACAGACCCACGAACCAGAAATTATAGTTGCAGATTGAGCAGCTTTGACCTGTGCTTCTGCATAGATCACAGCCTGATTTCCCTCCTAGGAGAGAGGGAAAAATTCGGTGAGCCCTTAAAACAATACATGCATGCAACATACAGCACTACAGTGGAAAGCTTTGAGCTGAGCACAGAGGTGATTTACCAGCAATTTCCGATTTAATTGACTGGAAGACAGAGAGCAGGTGGTTAGCATGCAATGACCTATGTATTGTGAACACAGTCAGCACATGCCACATCACTACTACCCTGTGCAGAGCAAGTGTTTGCCTCAAAAATGACAGTTGTGTTATGTCCTCTTTGCCATAAGGAGCGTGGCAGGGAAATGGCACATACAAATACGTTCTCATGGTATCATTTGCGCAATAACAGATTAAAAAATAACATCTTTCCAATGACCTACAGAATCTCTGAGGCCTGGCCCTGCTGTCCTTTCCCACATGACTAATGCTAACTGGTGCAAACAATCCCATTCATACCAGTAGCGAAAAACGCAAACCGAGGATTAAAGGTTTTTCATGCACAATTATGGCAGATATTTAAACACAAATTTGCTCCTGCTTTCTATTAATAGCAAGTTACCAGGTTTTGTTTTCCTAGACATTCTCGGGAGATGAATTTAAGCTTTACATTCAGGTACTTCTGAATAGCAAATGTTAAACTAGCACACACTAGGGCTGATACATTCTATATGGAAAAGTACTTAAGTACTCAAGTCAGCAGTGGAAAAGTCTTTCCCAAAATATATTCACCACTTGGATTAAGTAGTATTTCTGGAGGTTCACGTTTTAGTCAGAATTGCAGTACCAATAAACAGAACAAGCCTTTATGAATTGAACAGACCTAGAAATACAAATACAAACCTTAGCTTTCCTACAAAACAAAAAAAGAGGAGGAGGACATAAGAAGCACAAGACTCAGCTCCCCTTGAAATTCCATGGGAATTAGGCACCTAGCATGCATGTCCTGGAATGTCTCGCTTCCATTTCTTCTGTCTCTTGTAACAAAACTTGGAAACACAATTGTATCAAAATGCATCATAAGAGTAAGAAATTTCGCAATGTTGCCTCCCCTACCCCCCAAGCTTATCAGCTATTCACCACTCTAATCCAGCCGTTCAGGAGTGTTTCTTAAATATACTTCAAAAGACAAAAGTGTGGGGCGGGGGGGAAGGGGGAATACTTCCTCTCATGTTGGGAATAAGCAAGACTTCCAATATTACCCTGCCTGCATGAGGCAAAATCTGTTTCCGATTAAGATCTCTGCACGCAGGAAAGGGTGTCCCTGGAGCACCGGAGGCAGCAGAGCATGCTTAACTCTGCAAGGGACTAGTCCCAAACTCTGACACCAGCTGCGCTTGCAGCCCCTGTCAACTCAAGGCAACCTGTTGTTTTTGGTAGCCTTTCTGGCTGGTGGCACGCGAAGGCAGAAGGAAAAGTTATTCTACATCTAATGGCCAAAGACACTAAAAACACCTATGCAGGGCTTAGGGACAGACGATTACTATTCGCTACTTGTTTATTAAAAAATCCAAGATCATGTAGTTTGCACTCATCCATATACGATGGAATGGAATTGCAGGGGGCAACTGTTTTATTTTTTCATGAGGCATGTTTATGTGTGGGTGGATAATGGGAATAGCAATGGGTTGGTGGGGCTTGGTAATAGAAAACTTTACAGGCATGGCAAAAAAGCCTAAAATACAGTAATTACCAAGGTCAGTCTGATGTTCCTTGGAACAAACTCTTTAAAAGTCACCCAGAGAATTCAACAGCAAACCAACAGTGTTTGGCACCTGTGTGAATAAGTAATTCAGGGACTATTTCACGAAGGGTATTTGCTCAGCACCTAATAAAACAGGGCTGGGGAAACTGAATGCTACTGCAGTCTTAACAGTTGAAAAAATAGCAGTCTGCTCATGTGCTCATGAACTAAGTATGACCAGGAAAAGAAGCTAATTTTCACAGTAAATAGTTTACTGCAAATGATTTGCTCCATGTCCTACACAGGCTTGCATGTTCAGAGCTTTACAGATGAGTAGTACTTTGTGGTCTTCGCAGAATCTTCAAATTCACTAGCAGAATTGCAAAAAAAAAAAAAAAAAAAAAAAAAAAGAGAGAGAGAGAAAAGACTTTTTTTTTTCTTTGAGCCATCTGTTTTCTTTGAAGGGAAAACAGCTAACAGATTTGAAGGATTTTTCACATTCTCTTTAGTTTCACTTTTTAATTTTTAATTAGTTTAACTTCTCTTCAATTTTTCACATTCTCCTTAGAAAGTCTGTTTATTAGGAAGGAAGGCCTACTTTTCAGGCCTATACTTAAACTTGAAAAAAGACTGTTGCCTAAAACTAGCCATTTGCCTACTTTCTCATGCTAATATCCAGTTTATAAATGACACCTTTACTGCCTACCAGTATATCAATTTCACTTCCCCAGAGAAAGAAAAACCAGACCCTGTGACTAGTGCGCCGGACTGATAATCTAGCCTAATGCTGACAGATAAATGCACTAATTTTCTTCTGTGGTTGGCTCCACATTGCGGAGTAAATCTGCTTCTAACAACTGCCTCAATAGGCTCTGTAACCTGTCCAAAAGATGATGTCAAGTGCTACAAGGGCCTAGGGCTAGTATGGCAGGTAAGAGTTACCACTGGGATAAAGTTACAGGTGAGGTTTTGAATGAGAGGGTTATTTTAAATGAAAGCCTGGCTGGAAATACAGATTGGTTTTTAAAAAAGCTGAAAGAAGGCAAAGGAATAAAGAACAATTTATGTTACTTGAGGGTCTGTGACTTCAATATGAAAATCGGTATGTTCTTACCAGAAGTTAGGTAGCCTATTGCAGCCAACAGGAAGTAAACCTCCAGGAAACAGAGAGTGTGTAGCTGTTGCACTTGTTAGTGGTGCAAGGAAAAATGACATGCACTACCTTACCTTTGCTAGATTTGCTGGTCGCACAGACTCTGGACTCTAGTGAAGCACCAACAACGTTCCTGACTTTAGCTCAGGAGCACAGTGCGAGCCCCAGCAGCGTTCCCTCAACGCAGGAGGGCCTCGGTGCCTCCGCCTGCGCGCTAGGTTTGTGATTGTGCGTTTGGCTCGCTGGAGGTATAAACTGTAGACACTAGTGGAGAGCTAGAGGGCTTGCTCTTTTTAATTTACTCCCAATGGAAAGCAAAACAAAGCAAAACAATTATTTATTTACTTTTATTCCTTTTGAACTCCATGCCAAATATTTGGGTCATTTCTGGGAATGTCAGCAGCGACTGCAGAGCCAGCGAGAAATCAGTGCTGCTTTGCTCTGATTGGTTTTCTTGTTGAATTCCAGGATCACTATGCTGGTTGCTACCAATTTATAGCAGTTCGGTGTTCATTTATCATTTTGACTGAAAGAGTAACTTTGGTGGACGTTTATTGATTCCCTCTTTGGAAAAGATCACAAGCAATAGCTTTTTAAATAAAAAGGGTCTTTGGGTTACATGGATAACCCTGGCACTGAGCGATGTGTCTCTTACTCTGCTCTCATGTCTAAAATGTTCAGTCAGCTCCCACTCCCCTAACCTGAAACAAAAATAAAATCTCATTTTAATCGCATCTTTTTCTCCTGATTTTCTCTCCCCACCTCCTGACCTTTCCATGTGAAGAGGATCACGCAGAACATTTCAGCTTTTCTTAGGCTAACTTTTGCTCACTTTGAATAGCACTTATATAGGTCAATAGCATCACTTCCCCTTTCAACCCCCTCCCCATCACTGAAGAAACACAGGATCTGACCTCTTTAATGCGTCAGTTAATAGGATGCCTTTTTGTTTGTTTATGACACAGGAAGTTTGATGTTTAAATGACACAAAATATTCAAAAGAGGTACTAACTGCTAGATAGACTCTGCCTTTTCACTTCACATTTGTACAGCAGCAAGCACACTGGGCTTTCAGTAGGGCTCCTTAGCGCTATTTGAACATAAATAACCGTAACAGCAGAAGTCCTGTGTCCACAAAATACATTGATAGTAGATCTATCAATGATAGATCTACTCCCATTACAGCATACATCAAACACTAGGCCATATTAGTAGTGTATACAAGAGTATACATGACACATGGTAGGTAAATCATAGTTCACTGATTTCACTGTTATCAAAAATTGTGGAAAGAAAGCCAATACCTTAACCCAATGGGTCACCAGTGTGGTCACATTCTAATCTACTATCATTACAGGCAAAAAGAGAATAAAATGTGTGTAGGAGGGCATAGAGAGAAGACATGCTTTAACAACAGCAAAGGTGTACATTTTTTGTGCACTTTCTGAAATTTTGCTACAACTAACGTACAATTCTGTTCTTTTTTCCACCTATTTCCTCCCCTCCTGCTTTTTTTTTTTTTTTTTTTTTTTTTTAAATCATGAGCAGAGGAAGCTAACTGTTTTGGTAACATTTCAGGCTGATGTATTATCTTTTAATAGTGTATGACTATTCAGTGAACTCAATCCTGCTCCTGCAGAAGTCTAATGAGAGTTGGAGTACTAAATTCCCTGGGAACTGGACAGAATCCTTCAACTACAAACTTTGTAAGGCCTCAGCCATGCAAAACCCTGCTGGCATGAGTGATGCATAAGAGAAAAATAAAAATTCTGCCTCTTTGAAAGGTTTAACCACGGCTCATTTGCTAATACAGTAGCTGAAAGGTGAAAAAACACCCACCGATTCTGAAAAGTATGGAAACAGGTATTATTTTTTGGATTGTAACGTCTTCACTAGCTGCTGGCTTTAGAAATATTTAGACATAAATCAATTCTGTCCCAAAATAGAATCCAAAAGAAAGAATCGTCAGAAACTCTGGAACACAAAGTCCTGCATTGTGCTCTGTAAAATACTTGTCAAGATTTTTTCACTAGAGGGCACTACCACATCATCACCAAAAGGCACCAAGGACAAAGGACAAGAGTGGCCTGGCTGTTTAACTTGCATACTCTGCACAGGCTGCTTTATGGTTTGAGAAACAAATTTTAATCGCATTGCAAGGAGGATTTTTTTTTTTATAGTGGAAGACTTCATAAATCGGTGATATTATTAAGTAGCCAGTACATGGAGCCTTCTAAACCACATATCAAAATTCTGGCTCCCAATTAGACTACAGAGACCATTACAAATTGTCCGTACTGAGTTAGCAGTTCTCATCAAAACAATTCAAGGAGGCTGCATTTGGGAATTACGCTGCTGAATTAGCACAACAAATAACCAATAATATGGGGCATAAGGCAAAGGAAACTTACACTCGGACTGCTTCCTTTCTTTGTATTCAGTGCTGCTTGCAGGCACCCTGCCCAAACGAGGTTGGGGAAGAGCTGAAACTGGGAACCGTGGTGGGGAAACAGGAAGGGAAACATAAGTGAAATAGGCTTTATGCCCCCTCCTTCCCCGTGCCACTTGCAACAACCTGTGATAATTGCCTGGAGGTATTTATTAATATAAATAAGTGCCTCACTGAAAGGAACGCGCAAGAAGATTTAAATGTTTCATCTTCAGTTAAAAAAAAGAAACATGTTTTCTTTGATGGGTACACAATGCTTGTTCCACTCAGCGCGAGAGGATAAATACCAATGAAGTTTTCTTTCTGTGCTTCTGACTGAGAGAGAGCACCGAGGTAACACAACTTTTAAGGTGACTAGTTTTCAGCTTGACAGTGGTGGGTCCCTGGTTTCTCAAGAAGCTCTCCTATTTGCAGCCCATTGCTATGCACCTAAAAACTTCCCACTGACTTCCAGGGGAAATTTGACTGCTCAGGAATGCAGGATTGGGCTCCGGAATGGCAATCCCATACAGAGAACTAAACAATGCGCAAAAGTTTAACCCTTCAGTGGAACTGGTCACATACTTAAAGCTACTCATGCATTCATTACCCTGCTGCATATAGGAGACAGCAAGCAAAGCATTTGTTACATTAGAAAATTATCAGGAAGAAAATCTGATTTTTTTTACCCGTATGTTTCACCCAAAGATCTAGCTGCTCAAACCTTCATCCAATGTAAATCTGATTTCTGAAAGCTCCTGAAACTTGCCATCTTATTTAGAGCTCAGTCCAACTCTTTTTAACTGGACAAGAATTCAGCCATTTCTAACTGCAGTTAGAGGTAAGCCCATAGATTACACAGCCTCACTAAGCAGGAATCATAAATTCTCGCACTGTGCTTAGGACTCTGTTGGTACTATATTAGTGAAATATTATTGCTAAATTAAAAAATCTATTTACTAATATGAATAAAACTGACCTGCTAAAGGCATCCATCAGATGGAATTTAAAAAAAACAGTCCCTGGTAAAACTGTCTCTTTTAAACAGGGTTGGGGGAAAAGCAGAGTCTATTCTGACTTGGAGACCAGCCATATTAGAGAGCAATGGACATCAACAAAAACGGCCTACAGGCTGTAGACAGAATAGCAATGCAGGGTAAGAGGGTCATCGATGGGCCAAAATGTCCGAGCTCTACCAGCTGCAGCTGCTGCCAGTGAAGAGAGCTTCAAGGCCAGATGTGTTAATCTGGAAGAGTTCAGTGGCTGAAAGCAGATGCTGTGAACCATAGAAGAAGTACCAAGCTCCATAATATCCCGCTATTACTTTGAGTTATAGGAACAGTAATAGGCCCTCTGACTGGGAAGAAAGAACGTCTAGGGTAATATTAAAAAAATAATTTTTAAAAGTCAAGTCGCAAGGTTTCGGCAATTGTGTGTTTTCCCATTATGGAAACCTAGCTCTGTGCAGACAAGCCTACGAAGAGATGAGTGAGCACAATACAATGTCTTTCCTAACATAAACAGATTATTTTGCATTATGGCAGAATTAGGAATGTAAAATGTTCACTCTGCAGCTAGTTAAAGGCTTACCATAATTGCTCTGCTACTGCTATTGCTACAGGATGCCATGTCTCGTCCAACTGGTGTACGCTGCTTGGCTTCCAAGCTCTGGTTGCAGGGGGCTGCCAGAGATGGAAAGGAGAAGATCCAAGGACAGACCCTTTATCCTGGGTGCTACAGACGTTCTGCATTGTATGATGGTTTAAAACGCACTTAGTCCAGGCTAAGAACACGTCTTGGAAACTCACAAAATCTGAAACATGAAAGGGAGCCTTTGCCTCCCCCCTTCCCATGCGAGCAGCTGCTTGGGCAGTACGAGGATATCTGATAGGTAAAACCTTAGGCAGACTAAAGCCAATGGCAAAACATCATTTGATGTCTGAGGATTTGGAATTTCACCTAAGAAAGAACAGATTGAGCGCTGAAAACCGAGTAAATTCCCTTTCCACAGCCCCATATCTCAAAATGGAGGTCTCACACCAGGCTACTGAGCATACAGATGGGTCAAGTATTTTACTGGAATAAGGGACCCATCCATTACATACAAGGTAGATACTTTCCAGTCCTAGGTAGCCAGAAGGACAAAAAAACTCTAGCTTTAAGCAGCTCAGGTGTTTTGTGTGCCAAGACAGATGAAGCCACAAATTCAGTTACTAATTCCTGCTTCAATATGAGAGAAAACCAAAAAGCAGAATCCAAACACTCCCAGAATTTGGACAAGAATTCTAGTTTGGGCTTGCAGCCAGGTCTGAACGTTCAAATGGATAGTCAAAGACAACCTGACTCCTTTTGTCAGAGAACCACCTTCTTAACTCTGCCAGCGGCACTTCAGACCGTGCTTGACATTTTGTGTGGTATCTTTTTTTAAAAAATATAAAATTAAAGGAAAAAACCCTTAAACGCCAATATCGTTAGGGCTTTTGTTTTGTTTTTGCAACTTTTCTGTTTCTGAAAAGCGCAGAAAGCAATCTGTTAATGAGAGAAGGAAAAAATATATTTAAGAAAGGAAAAACATGCTGCTACAGTAAAACTGTGTCAGATTCTATTAATTCAGTTTCTCATTGTCTGATATTTCCAGGCACAGTGGGCTTTTTGGTAGACCTCTGAGCTCTGTTTTCTAACAGAGGCATAGCACAGGGCCTGTCAGGAAGAGACAGCGTTCCCATTGTTATATACCTCAAAGAGACAATGCAATCCTGATGCCTTCAGAAGGGCCAGGACTGAACCCCAAAACAACAGCCCTGTCTTCCTTTAAAAGGGTGAGCAAAGCTCAGTCAAAGCCATGTTAGCGTATGCCTACGAATTATTCCTTCGTCAAGTGGCCAATCACACTACATTAATATCACGGGCACATTCTGCTTTGTTAGCAATACTGAATTCCACTGTGGCACTAATGAAGGACCAGTCCTCGTGTAAGAATATCTCCAGGATTTGTATATTCTGCTATGAAATGATTTTCTTCTGTCAACAGTATTATGAGATTACTAACTGGAAAATATTTAAACACGAGTAGGAAAACATCTGTCTTTTGGGGAAGTTGCATGAATACACAGTAACATAATTCCAACACAAACAAATGCATGCAGTCAATATCAAGCATCTGTCCTTGGTGTGAGCCAAGGAGGTGCTGAGTCTGTTACGAGTCACTGATGCAGAAGCTGGTTCTTTGGCTGTAGAGATCTGCAGGGGGAGGTTGTGGCTGTCCCTCATTCTATCCACAGATAAGTAGCATCTTAGTTGATCTCCTGGATTAGGCAAAAATGGATCCTTTCTGCCTCCGTATCAAACTTCCGTAGGTAGCAAACCCAGGCAAAACACCAGGCTCATTTGTATCATTTTTGGAAGAGTCCCATGAGGCCAAGAGCAGGCTTGAGACTCATCAGGTAGAAAGGGTAATTATTGCACACCTCATTACTGCATGTTTCAAGGAAGTGCTTTTCATCTACTCTCTCCTCCCCCTGTTTGCATTGCAATCTAGCACAATAAAATCCAAAAGAAGCAGGAAAAGAAATCAAGAAACCAAATGAGTTGCACTGAATTCCAGCACAAAGTGACCCACAAAATAAATTCCCTGAGGTTAACATCCAGTTTAGCCTCAGTAATATCTACCTGAGGGAATTTATCTCTAGGATTGCCTGTCCCTCAACACTATTAGCAGCAGTGAAAGAATTTGTGAACTTTATGTGGGATGAAAAAATGCTAAATCTAATCTATATCTCAGAAAAATCTCTACTGTTATTTTAAATTTCAAAGCAATATGAATTCCACTCTGAATGCCACAAAGCTAAAAAGTGTAACTGGTACCAATCAACACATTCAGTTCTAAAGTCCCTTTGCCTTATTATTATTGGACAAAATAACAAAGTTTCTGAAAAAAAATTCTGAAACTGATCTAAAGCTTTCTGAAACCATCCGGATTCTCTTCACAGATTTCACTGTGTTTTGAATCTGGTTTGCTAAGTGAGTCATTAATCGTTTTTAAAATTGGAAGGGCATCGAGCTAAGGATTTGAGAACACGTATACAGAAACAAGCAGGATTTTCTAAAGTCCTCAGTGCTGGCCAAGCTCTTCTCTCATTTCGGTCAGCAGAAGACGTGCTAACGCTAAGTGGTTTTTTGTTTGTTTGTTTGTTTGTTTGTTTTTAATTCCTCCATACTGCTTCACTTTAGCCACATTAATCTTTCAGTATTGGAAAAAGACTACCACATCCCTGTACAGGGCCTGATCCTTTCAAATTCACACACAGGAATGATGTTATGTCCTTACCAGTTCTGGTGGGATTCTTCCCTCAGTGTCTACTTCCACACTGCCAGGAATAATTTCTAGGAATCCCATATCGAGATTTGTTACCCGTCACAGGTTGCTCGCATAAACTCTTCCTTATTGATTCTGAGGTACTCCTCGTTGTGCATGTCCTTGTAGGTCATTAGATTCCATGCCACTTCTGTTTCCTTTATTATATCACTATGTGAAGTAAAATTCAATAATAATTTTAAATAAGCTTGCGTATTTCACTTCACCAGTGCTGACAGACAAAATGTCACATATTGCTTCTTTCTTGTTAAGAAGTTACTGTTCTCTCTTAGTTGCATAATCTTAACACAAAGTATAGGGTATTTGAGGGTTTGTTTAAAATGATTCAGTTTCATTATACTTTTACAAGTGGCGCTGACAGCAAAACCACTTGCCTGCCTAAAATAAAATTAAACAAAAATCTTTTCTTGCTTATGGAAAGTTTTGCAGGTTACGTTATTGCGTTTGTTAGTTTTACATAAGTGATCTTGCTACCTCAAATTTCAGTCCATTTCTACCAGCTCCACAACAAGCTTCCAGGATTACTGCAGCTTTACCAGCACAATGCAACATTGTCAAACGTTAGTAAACAATTCTCTCCCCTGTGCATTACTGATTTTTTGATGGCTAAAGTCTATCTCAAAGGCAAACGTGCCTTCCTTGTCCTTGACAGTAATCGGCAGGAATCTAACAGGCAGAATTTAGTCCTGGCTTGTCCAGGACAGCGAACAGTTTGAGAACCATTCCAACATTCTACCATTTCTGAAAGGAAGATCACAGACGAGAGCAACAACGAGAAGAAATCCTCTCAAACTTTCACAGTGCATAATTAAAGAAAGGAGTCACTCACCTATTTGTGAATTAAGAGACAAGGTTTACTTCAGCGTTTGCTGTACTCAGCAGCATTAAAACACAGTATTTTTTCCCGAAAAGGAGAAAACCTCAGCTCTAGCTATTCCCAGAGAATGCTAATCTCACTTCTGCCACCCCTCCAGTGAAACAGGAACAGATCAACATGTTGCAATGAAGGAGCCAGAATAAGTAATTTTTAAGATGTTAGGCATGGAGACCCAGCTGTTCAGTCATTATGGTTGTTAGAGTTTGGCCCTTTGCCACCAGCTGACAGCCAAGAGGAAAAAGAGCCATAAAGGTTAAGTCACATCTACTTACGGGGCAAACTTGCTGGCCCAAGGCATACTGCGATGGTGGCCAAGAAAAGCAAGAGCGCAGGAAATTAGCCATTTACCATACCACTTGCAGTAGGAATACCGCAAGCTGATCATGAGGTAATTCCTCTTAACTAGGTGTCCAATAAACTGCTCATGAATTCCAGAATAGTTCTCCTCCAATACCACCTTCTTGTGTTATACTTGATCTAGTTTTTTTTTGGGGGGGGGAGTTTTATTAGAAATACGTGCTACATAGATAAAATCAATCAGCCCATCCAACCGCTCTCTTTTGCCAAATATTCACTTTCTTTGTCTCAAGAGAGCAGACTTTCAACAAAGATAGCTCTTGACCCACTAGTAACACATACAAATTACTCTCTGCACAGTTTTTAATTTTTTTATTTTTTTTTATGTGGCACTTGAAAATCTGAACTACATACTTCAAGAGGACACGTGGATTATCTGGACAACTTATAGTCCTATTCCAGACTAGCTTATTCTTGGCTTTGGTGCTACAGAAAACTTTATGGAAACATTAGCGGAGGCAAGAGACTTCAGCCACTTTGCAGTTTCTTATTTCTTATAGCCATTTCTTATATCATACATATTACAGTCATATCTTAGCCATTTCTTGTACTGTACATAACGTATATCTTACAGTCATTTCATATATAATATTTATCTTACAGTCATTTCTTATACTGTACATAGAAAATGCTCAGAACTAATAAAAACCAACGGGTGCTTACTTTCTGTCAGATCTAACCAGAAAGACAGCTCTTATCCTCTGCACACTATTTCATACAGTACCTAAACTGGCACTCTCTATCTGCTCATCCTGCAGATACAGAACACTACCACAAGCCCTGGCATAGATTCTATATGAGGGGGAAAAAAAGCAATATAAACTCAAACCTCAAATGAACCCCGTCAGTTCAGGATTACAGAAGAATGACGCTTCTTGACCAGGCTATTCTGCTCTTTCAGCTACTCAATTATATAAGACTATTAAATAGATAAAGAACATTCAGTTCGCAATCACAGTCCTAGGTTACAATGGAAGAAGTAGTAATACAGACATCTGATACCAAGAAAGGTACACACAGGTAACGAGATGATGTGCTCTTGTGCTTACACATCCCATTCATCACTTACTGAAGAACACTCACAGCAGATCACATCAGCGTCTCGCTAACGTTAAGAACCACCGAGCCCTCTGCGCCTCGCCCTTTCCGTTCCCTTGGCTATGTAGCAACGGAGACAGACAGGGACGCAAACCGATTGTTGATTTTTAAAGCCAAGCAGCAAGTGGCTGACATGTAGCTAGGAAATGGGCCTGAGTTAATGCTGTAATAATTGGAAATCCCATAATTGAGGCAAGCTGCCTCTTCCTCTGCCCAGCCAGTCCTGCCCTCTCACCTGAAGGGTTGTTGCTGGGAGGGATTGGAGGGCGTTGTTTCCTTCTTAGCCAGATCTGAGGAGACCTGTTTCCTCAAGGAGACCACACTCAGGCAGCTGAGACCTTCCTTGCGTAAAAAGAAGAGAGTCCAACTGACTACAGAAACCAGTGAAACCAGAAAAGCCACAGAGGCCAGTGGAAAACACACTTAGCAATGCCTCTGCCGTAGGAAGGGCCAACTATGTCAAGCAGCAGTAAAGACGACGAAATGCTATACGACCAGAGAGGCTTGGGGGATTTTGGTTGAAAGAGCGCATACTGTAAAGCTAAATTATTTCAGGGAAACATATGCATAGGCTATAGATACAAAATATGTTATTTAAAGACAGGCATACGGTGCAGTAAACAGGAGGCGCTAATATTGTAACTGTGAATTAATATTTCTTTCCTTAAGTTCACCATTAAAATTCCATATAGTTCCAAAATAATTCTGCGCACAGGATACAAATAAGCGTTAACTATGAGAACAGAAATATTTTTCCAGTCATAAAGGTGCAGCATACATTAGTGAATGAAAGACTACTATACTCATACTTGTTGAAAAGCTGGTTTCTAAGTATCTACAGACTCTAGAGTCATTGGGATATATGAGAGAAATATATACTGGGAACAGAACCTTACTTAATCCTCGTTTCTGTGATAGGCAGAGATGGAGAGGAGCGCTCTCATAAATAAAAGGGACCATGTTGTTAAGCTTCTCTCCTCACTGCAGGCCAGGTAAATCTCACAAAGAGAAATCTATGTGTTCTGAAAGCACTGAAGATTACATAAAGAACTAGAGAAAAAGCGAAAGCTGCACCATCCCGTAAAGACGCAGAGGCAGCAATGAGCAGTAACGTCTCTGCGGCTGCAGAGCCGACAGCAACTTGCCCTCTCTCCTGATGACTGAGTGGGAACGGTTCATATAAACTCGGGATGTAAACATACAGAGACACGACATCTGATTCATGGTAACTGTCTGTGCATGTGCTCTCAGCTTGCAGCTCAGGTAACTGGAATTAGCTAATTCCTCTCCTTAATTCAGAGCAGAGGGCTAAGCCAACTTGAATTACTTCACATTCTTCGTGAGCTAAAAGCATGTATATCGTATTGTGGTGGATTAGCTGATGTGCAGGAAATTTTTACCATATATTAACTTTCACTTGCATTTATGTCTTGGGTTCATCTTGTACACTGACTGAGGGATATTTCTCCTATTTGTTCTTTTAAAGGTGTTTAAAAAGTCCTTGGCACATATACTGGAAGGAAGGAATAGGGAAGGCAAAATCATGACACTAGAAGAATTTTTCCAGCTACATCACAGATGCAAGACAAGATACTACTTCTTCCCCAAACCTTGCCTTGATAGCAAAGAAAGGCAAATGACTACATATTTGGACTCAGCTCTCACTCAGGGAGACTCATCATCTGGACTTCTCTGGTTGTGCTCAGCTCCAATTCGCTTCAAATCTCATTTTTCTTTCCGCATTCACTGATTTGCTCAAACTTATGCTATCCAGGCCAGACCATCTCTCCACTTCCCATCAACTTCTCCTACGCCACTGAGTAAGATACTTCAATGCTGCCTCAAATTGGACTGATTTCCAGTGCGAATTATATAGCATACCGATGACAACCACCTGCCAATGCTGAGTCTTTTGGCTGGTAGCTGACAGACATTGGATGTTTGGGGTTATTCTGTGCTCCAGCCTGGGGGATAGATCCTACCAGCAGGACTCTGTCACTGCTTAAAGTTTCACCCGAATAAAATGGCTCCACAAAGCTGTTTCTAAAAACAGAAGCTCAAAATTTAAGAATGTTCTCCCTAGGCCGATATTATAATTCAAATTTAGCTTCTTTGTGATCTTTTCCATTTGTAAATCTGAACGTTCTGTGTTATACCAGAGAAACTGAAGTAAAATAAGAAGGAACTTATTTCACCACTGCTGCACAGGACAGAAGCAAATCCAGAAACAGAAGCACATCTCTGTCGCTCTTGCTTTCAGGGAATGCAGAGATACTGTGACAGGTCCTACCTATGTATCCAATGAAATTAATATCAAAGATTAATTTTAACTCAGCTGCATCTGGCCCTGAATGGTTAAATTGACTGTAGAGAAGTTTAAAGACACTCACAAATGTATGTGCTTTTTTTTTTCTGCCCAGAAAAACCCACGAGTTTAAGTTGCAACCTGTTCTCTCAGAATTTCTATGCCTAAGGATCCACTGAAACAGTTCCTTTCTAATGACTATATATGACAAAGAAGGATGTTAATATCATCATTTAAAATTAAACCTACAAAGCCAGAAGCCTGTGATCTTTTAGCTCTTTCAAATTTGTGGGCAAACGCACCCAATTATATTACAATGCCTTAATATAATTGAAAATGTAGCTTTAAAATAAATTAAAACAAAACACGACTATATTGTTGAGCTATTGTGATGAAAAATTAACATGTTTGGGAAAGTCTGATTTGCATTACACTGTGCCTGTAATCAAATTACCCCTAAACGTTATGCCATGTCACACTGCGTTTGAGATGTTGCTGTCAGCAACACATACATACGCTTTGCAGTTTGACTCAACCTGGCTTCCTTTTAAGTGCTCGTGTATGCCTCTGAGCCATTGCAGCCAAACCGTGGTAAAATACAGAGGTTGGCAATTCAATTTAATTCAACCTTTCAAGAAGGAAAGAGCAGATAAGCCTTGCTTGTTCGTGGCAACGATAATATTCAGCGCGGCCTAAACCTAATTCAATAGGTTCACTACTGCTCGCTTGTCACATTGTCATTTCTGCACCCCGTCTCCCCTCCGCCCCCTCCCCACTCCCATCGCTGCAAAAGTTTCCAAAGTGCTTAACACACGGCAAAAAGCCACCTCCCCTGCGGAAGGGATCTCCCTTTTCAAACAACGCTTCTGTTTTGCACGTGAGGAAAGGTTAGGCTAGTTCAGGTCCGGCCGCCGGACCCCCGTCTCTGATGACCTCATTGCAGTCACAGATGTTTACCGCACTTTAGGCGATCTGCAAAAAACAGAGCAGTAAAGTAGGCCAGCTTGCGGGAAGGCTGCTACCCACAATTCATGGAAAAATGCCGGATAGTTCCCACTAGGTTCTGGTCGGCTAGGAAACGGCAACTTATTAATCTTGTGTCAGAGGGCCAGCTGCAACCGTGGCAGTTACCATATTTCACCACCAACTCCGTGTCTGGACAGCCATTGTCTTTTTTATGAAAAACTCTACAAATCAGCTGCTTTTTTTCCCCCCTCTACGTGCAGAAATCGAGCTCGGGGGCTGAGGTAGGCTCTGGTGCATCCTCCACACGGCGGTCAGGTTTACTAATTCAGAGCGACTGCTTAGTTTCCAACTTTAATGATATTCCCTCAGCATATCACTATGGTTGCCTGGCGACCGGATTTGAGCTAGGCCTCTCATTTGATTCCCACACATCAGACCCTGAAAAGCACTTTTTTTCCTCCCTCCGCTTTTGATTCTGCCTCCTCTGAAACCCTTCCCCCTGCGGTGTCGGTATGGGTGGGCAGCGCGGTGGCAGAATAAGGCCAGGGGTGACGGGAGGCCTGGAGGCTCCTGGTCACACATCAAGGCCTGGAAACAAAGCCGCCAGGAACCCTTCCTGACAAACACAAATTCCCTTCAGAAAAAGCAAATTTGGTCTTCCCTTCATAGTGTGGGTGTCATTTTAAGACTTGCCTTAGACACTTTGCTAAATCTGACGCTTTCCATTGTTTTTCGGGCCGTTTCTTACAAAGGGCTTCCTATCATCAACAAGTTGCTATTGGAGTAAGCAAACAGCTTGTGAAGGCCTGAAATAATCTAATAAGCAATGGACTTGCGTGCTATATGTACCCACATCTTTATAGGATACAAAGTTTGTTTGGATAAATAATTTCCCACTCTAGTTTGCTTAGATTCAATTAAAGTACCTTTTAAAATGAATGCTTTTGCATAGCCCCGCAGCCCCCCCGGCCACAACCATGCACGTTCTACAAAACATAGTAGGTTCGTAAATACATTTTTCATAAGCTGTTCTCACCTAAACAACGGAATTTAAACACGTTCAGTTTCCCAGGGCAATTACAGGTCTGATCAATAAGACTGGAACTAGGGCTACGTTGACTTCCTCGCTCTTCTCTTAGCTACAGCTGAAAGCCTTCACAAAGTTAAAGGACTGACTTCCCCGGAAGCCAGATTAGTTTATGCCAGCTTAAGGTTTAGTCCCGAATCTTTAGTGTACTATGGCAAAAGCTGTTATTAGCCATAAATGTTTGCTAAAGAGTTCTACCAACAAAAACCAAAATTATTTCAAGAAGAAGAAGAAAAAGCATGTTACAATGGCATACTTCATATGAGAAAAGAAGAAACATCACCAGGTACATACTTAATACATAAAATACTTTTTAAAGGCTACTATTAAGGAAAATGCAATTAATTAGGTAGTTTACTAAAGGTTCAATATGAGTAACACAGAAAGAGTTACTACACAATGTTCTATTTCTTGTCTGTATGGATTTCAGATCATTCCCTTTACAGCCTATTGATAGAGATGAAAATTCACAGTTATTTGTCGTAAACCACTGCTTAAACCTCTGCTAGTGCTGAGCAGGCTCCCGCTAAAATCAATGGTAATACATCAACAGCAGGAGTAGATCATAACTTATTTGCCTATATACAGTACCAGAATTGCCTGATCTTTTGTACTGATTGCAGTCTCGTGTTGTTTAGGGATCTTCAAAAATCCCCAGTCCCTCAGATTGTTTACTTTTAAGGTTAGAACCTTAGCTGATTTTTTTTAAAGTTCATAGCCCTCGTGTTTCTAGAAAATACGAATTGCTATTTACAAAAAAAAAAAAAGAAAAGAAAAGAAAAGAAAAGAAAAGAAAAGAAAAGAAAAGAAAAGAAAAGAAAAGAAAGAGACAACTGAAGGGAATTATTTACATTTACGGGTTTTGTTTTTGTGATTTCCTGAATTTCTGCATAGCTTCTACATCGTAGGGGGGACACAATGTCTCTGTACGTGAACTGGTGATTCTGGCTGTCTCTGATGGGAGACATTCTGCTTTAACTTGCCTCTAGCACAGCCCACGATGAGAGTATGCTGGGCGTAGATTGTCCAGAGATCAACCACTTCATACTAGCGACTTCAATTGTGGCGCATGCCACCGTTTGAATATTGTGTGGTGATAGAAAGAGTTGGTATAGTGACAGTACGAAATCACGTTAGTTTACAGGGTGAGGATGATCCAGTGGAATTTCAGAGTGTGGAGCTTCTCTCTCTTCCTCCATCCTCAATTAGTCCCTCTCCTGGCACTAACAAAAAGTTGGTATAGCGACAGAATGAAATCATGTTAGTTTACAAGGCAAGGATGATCCAGTAGGATTTAGGAGTTTCTCTCTCTCCCTCCACCCTCAATTAGTCCCTCCCACTTGGCACGAAGGTGATCTCGCTGCAAAGCATGGAGAACCTCGGAGAGGTTCATCGCTTAGGAGACCATCATTCTGCGGTGTGGACCAAAGAGCACAGTAGACAGCTACGCATACCTGCTCCTCTACACCACAGGGTAGGAGCACCTCTTCCCTATTCTCCCTATCCTGAGACTTCCAGTCTGCATGGCAGATAGAACTAGCTCCTGCTGTCCAGCTGTCCACTGTCATAAGACTGCGAGTCATATACTTGCAGTCTATGCGTCCAAGGAGTCCAAAACACATGAAACAAGCCGACCGCACTGGAATTTATTTCACAACAGACAGCGCTGTTAGTGCCAGCTATCATCTTTGAATGGTACCTCCTACAGGACAGGAAGTAACTTCTGGTGCAGACATAAATTGTGTTACAGATCTGCGCTGAGCCAAACTGTGCTCAGTTACGTCAGTGAGAACAGTATCAGAGAAGTGACCTCATCTTCATAGTGCCGGGAAGGAGAATTTTGCCCCGTGTATAGCATTTCATGGGAAATGCAATTAAAAATAACAGTGCTTTGGAACTCTTCGATCTACTTCTCTAAGACTATTCCAGCGCTAATTAAATGTAGCTCAAATGCACCTTATGAAATGTATTCTTACATAAACACAGAAGGGATTTAGATGTGTAATCCTCATTACTATCTGCAAATTTCCTCTTTGGGAGAATAGACATCTGATTCTGCATTACAGCTGAAAGTATGACTTTCAACCTTTCCTCTCTCTCCTTGAACCCAGAGCAAGTAAGACCTTTACCCTTTACTCAGCAATAACCAAAAGTCTTCACAAGTTAACGGATTTAAACTTTTTTTCTTTTTAATCAATCATTTGCAATAGCTGTTATCACTGAAGATCCACTACCTACTGCAACATTTCTCACTTACTTATTAAGTTGTTAAGGAAGCTGTTTTGTACAATACACTCCTGACATGTTAAAAAAGAATGTTTTCAGATTAGTGTTCAAGCTTCATTTTTCTTTTCGCTGAAAGTTTTAATTAATACATTAAACACATTGTAGCTGTGCAGATGGGTAAAGGAGATATCTATTTATACATTCTATTGATTCAGTTATTCTAATGTTTAGCAGCATTATACTATACATGAAACAAGAACACAGTGCCCTTTGAGAATTGCTTCCATATTGTTGAGTCTAAATTGAAACACACACGCACACACAAAATCCCGTCTGCAATAACGGGATATATGCCACATTAAACCACCCTCCTCCAAACACTAGAGGTATTTTCAAGAAAGAAAGGTGCATATTCAATAGTGCATTGCTGCCAGGGGGGCAGGCTCTTGGTACATGCTAGAAGTAGGAATGCCCTGTAGTTGTCTTGCGTTTACACCTTACCAGCTCCGTGCAGAGCACCCAAAAAGATAAATTTACCAAATAAGTGCTTTATATAAAAGTTTCATTCTCCCCTGTTGCAAGGACCTAAGACTTCAGCAACGCTTCTAAAAAGTCTCAACATCTAGAATTAGATTTAAAAAAAAAAATTTAACAATGACTTAATCAGACCTCAAAAGCAAAAACGGACATCCTCAGCTTCAAATTCACTCCCTTAAATAGAAAAAAAGGTAAGTTGTTTGGACATACTATCTATATATGAGTCTGCGTTGGTAATCACAGGATATTTAGAGTCTTAGTTTTTAAAAAACTTCTGTGTTGACTGAGAGACAGGAGAGAAAAATGATCAACTGCACAAGGGAAACAGCACAACTATCAACAGACATTCAAAGGGAAGAAACTGGAGAAAAAGTACGTCATATGTCTCCTTGTCAGAATTCTTGTGTTTTAGTAAGCAAGACAGGTTAAAAAATTCTTTGCCTAAAATACAACTTTTACTTTGACGTGACTTGTTTTAGGTCACACAAATTTGGCCCAATTTCCCCTGACTTAACATCCAACCAATAATGAATCAGAAGCAGAACCAAGAATAGATCCAAGGAGTTCTGACTCACAAGCCACCTCTTTTCAACACACCCACTCCCTCCCAATCAGACAGACGTCCCTTGTTTCTAAATAAATGCATTTAGTTACAAAACGAATTTATTTATTTTTAGCAAAAATGGCGCATAGTGACAAAACTCTCCGTTCAGTTAATGACAAAATGCATAAGATTTCCACTTGTGCATAAAATCCCCGCTCTTATCACAATTAACGTACACATTGAAATCATGACACATCCAGAGATGCAGTTGTTTCACTGTCTGAACACCCCCATTTGCCTTCTCCACTTTTATTTCAAACCTTTTAGAACAAGACAGTATACCTAAGCGCTGCTGAAAGTCACTGTGCATTAGAACACCTACACAAAAAATTGCATTCATATTACTTGGAAATACAATAAGCAGTTGCCCACTGCATCCCAGTATGTCTCTGTCAGCTGCCTGTGGCAGAACGGGCTACAACAGTCAGCTACATCCTCGAGCTAACAGAACTTGACCTTTTAGTTCAGACCGTTGAGAGACTTACGTGTCTAGAGCACAGTGCTCCCAGGTATAAGCTTTGCTATTGTCAAGCTACAGGAGAACATTTGCATTACGCAAGCAAACGAAGAATAAATCCCAAAATGTTTCCTATTCCTTAATTCACCACAGATACCTCAAGTTAAAAATCTTTCATCTGCATGTGTTGTTAAATTAAGCTCTGTGATTGATGCACAGAATTAAAATGAAGATAAAATTATCTCACTGTGATTTAATTATCTCAATTATCTGAGTGGAATAGTGCTCTGGCTGCCCTGACGCAGAACCACCTCTGATGAACAAGCCAACTGGGTAAAAAATATAGCAAATCAAATCATTGCATACAATTTAAAATAAAACTAATCCCAAGGATAAAAGACACTTTAATTTCCTGTCCTCCACTCCTCCCTTTTCACTTTTACCTCTTCTAGAGTCAGAAATGAAAGTATCCTAACTTGGCAGGAAAGTAAATTCTGTCCTAAATAATATATATATATTTTTAAATACACTCTTGTTGTACTGGAAATCTCAAGGAAAAAGCATCCCGTTCCTAATTGCCAGCAGCAAAAAAGCTTGGCGTGGCTGGGAAAATTTTGAATGAACTTCCAAGCATACAGGAAGCCTCACTGACCCTACTCTTTTCTGAAACGGTTTCAAAAGAATATAACCTTTATACCGCACAGAGGATCTGAAAACGTGTTTACCACTTAGTTCAATTGACAAAAGACCCAGGTTTTTTTTAGCTGGAAGCATTGAATCACAGAGAGATAAAATGACTTGCCCCAAATTTGTGTCAGAGCCTGGCCAGTAAAAGGCCCCCGACTGTTCAGTCTCCAATCCCGTGTTTTAGCCATACGACCATCCCTCTTCCCTGGCACTCATTAGAGACTGGAACGCATTCTTAGCCAAAACCTTCCCAGGCCAGGGCAAATCCACAGAAAAAGAAAAAATAACATACATAGGCTGTGTGTTCCTTTAATGTCTTCATACCAGGTCCATTAGAGAGACTAAAGATAGATTTGAAAAAGAGGATGGGAGACGAATTCTGTTACCAGCATAACCTGAACTGACACAATAGGTCTATGGACGTTTTCTGCTTAACATGCATTTATGTTAGCAATGGGTTTCCAGAGTATACCAGTATACTTCCTAGTGACTGCTCTGTCACTTTATGATGTGAATGAATGCTAAATGAATGCTAAAAATAATACACATTCTATACTGTGGCTACCCAGTACAGATTTCATTCAGCCTGGTTTTGTATATAATTCCTCTTACGCCTTCATAGCACCGACTTTCAGAAGGAACTGTAACAATGATCTATTTTTGTGCAGTATGGATTTAGAATGCAGAATAAATGTATTTAATATGCAGTCTAGTCTTCATCTCCTTAGACAAAGAATTCCCATAAGTTAATGGAAATTTCTTCTGACACGTTCAGGACTAGGCCCAAAACACTTAATTACAAAAGGAAGGCAAGCACAGTGTACAGTACCAGAATAAAGCCATGAAGAGATGAGGCTTCCCAGTAAAAATGTTTTACCGCTGAAGGAAAAATGTTATATTTTTAAAATAGACTGTGAATAAACAAAAACTTGAGCCAACATATTTGACAAGGGATGTTTACTCTTTATGCCAAAATCCACCTCCCCGAATAGCTGGTCTGCTTGAATGCTTCCTATTAAAACCTATCTCTAAACTAAATCTCTCTGTCTATTGCCCGGGAAACAATTTAATTTGGAAGAAATGAATAGGACACAAAGTAGATTAGGATAACACTGTTTCTTTAATGTACAACATAGACAAATTTGCTGTCACCTTTTACACAATATGTACACAGTCACAAAAAGGCTGGCAACGTGGCACCCAAATGAAATCTCTAAATGGGCTGAGATTGCTACAGGCAGAAGAGATTTAGCTCTCCTGCACCAGTTCTCTGCGAGTGTAGAGTGCCCCTGCCTGGGAAAACAAGAGCGTTTCTATACCAAAACGGGGAGCGGAAACAGGCGCAGGGTGTGATGTCCAGAGGAGGGGGCACCAGACCCTGTGCAACATACATCTTCGTACAAAGCACGCACTGCAGGATTTGGTCAAGCCAGGGACAGGATCCACTGCGAAGTTGCTTTGTGGATCCTCCTAACTACCTTCCACGGTGGTGAAATGTCAGGATCTCAGCAGTTACCGCAGCTACAAAAAGACTACAAAAGATTCAACTCTTACACCACACAGATAACACGATATCCTTGAATGAGCTATCAAACGTGCCACCAAGACAGATAGCTGGGGAGGACTGTGCAGGACTTAGTACAGGTTCCTTTAGCATTTCATATTAACCGTTAGCAGAATATAACCCTGCGGCACAGCACAGCCATGCCCAAGGCGAGCATCCCTTCACAACCTGTCTTCAGCCTGACGCATGAGGGAAACTGCTCCCAAAGATGAGTACAACTGCTGATTGCACTCAGAAGCATCCTTGTCAGGGAAACGATGACTTGAGCTTTTGTGGAAATCCCAGGTGGTTTTTGTTTTTTTTTTTTGTCAGCAAGTAACTAAGTTATATACAAGTAGCATCTCTAGAGCGTTGCTAGAACTTCCAAGGTCAGCAAGCAGACTTCAAACCAGCATGGACTCCCTTATGGGAGCAACATCACAAACCACCGTTACAGGGACTCATCATGTCAGACCCCTAAACCAAAGGGGTAAATGATGCAACAACACAGATGTTCAGGGCAAATTGAAAAACAGAGCCTGATAGTGCAAAAAGGAGAGTACAGACAGCAGCATGGATGCAGTCAGGGTAGCGCTTAGGTATGCGCTTACCCTCAGGAGTATCAGCAGTCCCATTTTAGGCTTACGTTTTTTGTAGAAACAAGACAAACACGTTAAGCCCCTTCACAGATCAAACCAGAAATACAAAATGGGACATGAATGCATTTGAGGTTATGATTAAAAACTGCAGAACGTCAGTTTGTGCAGAAGTTTGGGAGACAGGAGCTTGAAGCTGCTATGCTCCAGTGTCTGTGAGAAGCCGCTATGTTTATAAAAATAAATTATCTAGCTTATTAAAACTCTTGAAGCTTCTGTTGTCTGTGGGTCATCTGACTAGTACTCAGCAAATAGTACTGAGGTTTTCTTTTGCTTCCACTTTGTATAAAAATACATGAATAAGAATTTATTTTCAAGTACCAACTTAATGTTAAGGGGCGTTACCAAAGGCCTTAATACTCTGAGGGGGGTTTCTTTAGCCAAAGTCTCGTGCTCCCAATTCAGCACCAGGCCCATAGTCTAACCTTTTCTCTTTTAGTTTGACATGTATTAAGCACCAATTACCTATATAAGCAGGACTCTGCTGTAGCAGAAGTCAACAAGAGTTCTGCCACTTTTTTAAAGACAAACAAGACAGGGTAGACAAGCATATATCTGCCACTGTCAAAATGGGAATGAAAAATGTAAAACCAAAAAAGTCTGAAAATACCTAAGCAGTTCATGGTATTTGTTGTTTACAACCATTAGGCATCAGCCTTGAGAAAAAATAACTCAGAACAATCATCAGAAGAACGAATTGTCTATACAGATACTCAAGCTAGTTTGGCTTTCAAGCAAGCAACAGGGAACTACTCAAAACCCATGTCCCTTTCTGCCCAGAAGATTAAAACTTAGTCCTGGGGACAGTCCCTCTCTATTTTAACGTAGACACCTAACAACCAATTTAAAAAACTTGTTCAAAACATCCTGGGCCAGCAGAACAGCAGCTTTGCTGCAGTGCGGCCGCCCTGATTTACAGTGACTGAAAGCACGGCCCACAGCATTGCATCTAATCCATCTAAGTATTTACACGGCCTCCACCTCAGAGGGTTTTGTGTGCGCCAGGCGTCAAGCGCCCAGTTTGTCTGCTCTAGCTCCAAAGGTTGAAAGCGCACGCAGCCCTCCACCTGCCCTCCCGCACAGACCCCGCGCTGTGACAATGCGCCCTTGTCACCGGGGCTGCTGCAGACCCTCAGCTTAGCAGCCCCGCGCTAGCAGGTCTGTCTGTAACGCGGATTGCTGTTCCCTCCGCTGTCCCCAGGCAGCTCTACCTCGAAATGCCGATGTACTGATGTAAGCATGTGAAATGAGCTTGCTCAGGAGTGCCTAGATTAGCTGGGTTGCCAGGCTCTAGCCACTCTAACCCCCTTTTCCACTTCAGTGGGCTGAGCTTTTGACACTCTGAAAAGCACCATTTAAAATTAATTAAAGCTCCTTATTTTGTACCAAATCTCACTACTACCGACTCTGTTTATTATGTTTTATGCAGAGTGGGGGTCTCAAGTCAGCAAGGTGTTCTGGACTGTGTTACCAAAACTCACAAATGAGGAG
Source organism: Struthio camelus (assembly GCF_040807025.1). NCBI lineage: Eukaryota > Metazoa > Chordata > Aves > Struthioniformes > Struthionidae > Struthio > Struthio camelus. Next base: position 23,727,624 of record NC_090950.1, read on the forward strand.
ATATTTGCAGAGTAAACAGGATGTGAATTGTGTTTCCACAAATTGCGGTTTTTGTGTAGAATACTGGACTCCGCTGGTGGAATCCACGTTATGCTGGCAAACTTCGTGGCAACAGCTTCTCAACAAGTGTTTTTTTTATTATTATTATTATTATTTTTATTACTGCACCGACATCGTAAAGTTTTACTGGTAGTATACGCCAAGGGAAATCTAAAAATCATGTGCTATTAACTGTCCAAAAATAGTTTAACACACATATGATCAAGGCAGCTATTTTCCAGTCTGCTGGCCACAGCTGATTATGAATGATTTCTTTTTAACAGCTGGAGGCAAATATTTTCTTTCAGTTTCCTTTTCGGAAAGATCTCCTGCCCATCTGGTAAAAGCAGTAAAGGAATTCAAAGATTCTTTTTGCTGCACGTCTGAATTGTCACCCACAAGACAGCGTAAAGCAGTCATGTAAATTTGTGCATACAAAATTTTATTAGACGGCTGCTCATTGTGAAGGAGATCACAACAGTGAACTAATCCAGCGCGTGAAGTGTTCTTCAACACGTCATATTTGGCAAACATCAAATTTCTGAACTATCCACCAAAATGTAAATGGGATACTTGATATTCAAACTAACAGCAGGTTGTCCCATACAAAATAGTGTTCTTTAAATGTTAGGCACTGATTGTATAGCACTTAGCACTTCCGTGGTATTTTGAAATATGATGTTGACAAACACTGAGCAGCAAAAATATAACACAATAGGTGCAATGTAAAATGGTATAAAAGCAACAGTTAGAAGCAAACACCTCATTCAGAGAGCAGTAGCATGAAACCTAATGTAGCTGCTGTATTCATGATCCAGTGAGCTCAGAGGATACCCAGCTAGTCAAAACAATTAGTCTGACACATCATTACTCATACTGGAACAGCTTCACTTTACATTACTGTAGACAGGGCACTAGCATAATGAGCTCTTCAGAGTTTTACAGCGAAAAAAAAAATCTTGCATTTAAACGCAATTACACTTCTGTTAAATCTTCCTTTCCAAACAAAAGAAAAAAGAAGGGAATTTTTATATGGAGTTTGGGTTATACGCAGAGATGACTCAAGAAGTATAAACATGAGCAATTGCTGGGGGATCCTGGGAGGAAGTGGTCTGTTTTCTTGTAGATCTGGTCTCTTTGTTACTCACAGAGTACAGAACAATTTAATCTACTAGAGAATGTGTGCCAGAATCTAGCCCTAAATCTAATGTGTCCTAATTGTTCTCCTACACAGTCTCAACTTCACCAAACTCAGCTATGCAGTTATGCCAGTTCCTTATTTGCTTTATAGATAGGGCAAAGAAAAAAAAGACAGAAGCTATTTCTTTTTTACATTTGCTTGCACTTGTAAACACTATGTCAGGAAAGCTTTCCTTCCAGGAGGAAATTAAATATCTGTATATTTACATCTGTAAATATCAACAACAATTTCAAAGGAAATTAAGTGAATTTCCTTTCATTCAAGTCTTCCCGCAAGTCTCAGCGAGCGCTGAATCAGGCCCACGACAAATATTTCCACATGGGGTACACGAGGGCAAGCAGCTAAGGCGTTTCAACAGAGATTAACAGGAGTTCAACAGCAGTAGCATAGCACAGAACTGAGCTCAAATTACCTCTGGTGTAAGGCCAAGCGATTAAGACAAATAAATTGCAAACGAGATGTCTCTGCATCGTCCATTAGGCTCCCTCGGACCCTGCCACCAGCCTTTCCCCCAGCCCTGTGCCACCTCTCTGCTGCGAGGCCGTAACAGCAAACCAACTTGGTAATGGATCTCAGGTTAAAACCTCTCTGCCTCTCTCTTTTGTTAGGATTATTTTTAACCTGGCACAGTTTGCATCCGTGTGTGCCATCTTCCTCCTGACAACGCACGCTCACAAAACGTCGTGCTCATACAACTGAAGGGCAGGCCTAGGACAGCAATAGGTGGCCCACAGTTTTGAGAGCTGGCATTGCTCCTGAGAAGGTATGCACAACAATACCTCTGATTACTCAGAAACTGTCAGAGTGGATGAAACCCAAAGTCCAGCCAACCTTGTGTTCTGTCCAAGAGCTGCAATGGTTTTTTTTTTAATCTTATGTAATGCCAGATACATTCTCTGATCCCAAATTAGCACTCCAATTTATTTTCGGCAAAAATTCAAGCACTGAAGTCCAACATTTTCTTTTGTGGGTTTTTGCGCTGATAAAGCTACCAAGGTCCTTATGGAGACCGAAAGTAAAGTGGGAGCCAAAAAAATTCGGAACATTGACCTGGATATGCCGCCCTGGGTTGTCAAGTCCAATTCCCTGCTATCATCACATAATCATTTACATAAACCAGTCAAGATTCATTTTAAAAGTAAATTAGTCTGTTTTCCCCATGATTAAGGGCTGCTCTGATGGTTAGAGTCTCCTTGTGTTAAACCCAGACTTAGCCATGGGCAATTCATGTTCATTTGTTCTCTTGCCAACACTGGCCCTTCACTCAAATACCTACACCTCCATTTTGCCTGTCAATCTGATAAGACAGCAAACATGTCCCTTCTCAGGAAAGGGAGGAATTCATTTAAAAAAAAAAAAAAAAGTTGTAAAAGATGACAGATGACTTTTGCTCCAATAATCAGGAGCTATTATTTTACCGGACCATGCTGATAGAAAATCTTTTGGAAATACATGTGGATCCCAATGCCGAGGACCAAATCCTATCACACAAATTCCCATCAATTTTTGGGTGCGCATGGAAATAAAGAGCTAGATTTGACTCTCATTCGTATAAACTGTACTCACACTCCTCAGAGGAGCAGGGATCTATAGGATCATGCCCTTTATCTCTCTGGCTACAAGGAATGATACCAAGCGTCCAGTAGAAGCATTCTGTTGCTCAAACCAAAATACCACGGAAGAAATCCCTCAAACGGTCATTTATACATACCACCACCAACTGATCATTACTGAGCTAGGAATTCTTTATACTGAGCGGGGGGGGGGGGGGGGGGGGGGGAAAAAGCAGACCTCAGGCTACCACAATGACCTGTTCTTTTTCATTGCTACAGTGATCAGCGACCATCTATCACTGTGTATTTCTACTTTTCTGTATAAAAAGGCCTAAGTATATAAACCGAAGTTGCAAACTAGCTTCACATGTAACTGATCTGTTTATAAATCTTCCATTGCTTGTCGTGTCCTACTGACACAACAAATTTTCTTCCCCTAGAGTAACATGGAGTAGCACAAACAGCTATTTAAACAAAAGCAAAACATCATCAGTGCACATTCTCTTTTCTTGTCAGAACCGAACCAACAAAGGAATAATCCCTTGTTGAGAGTTTTCTCTCCTTCTCTCTCTTTTTTTTTTTAACCCCTTGTTTAAAGACTACGAACATTTGCTTCCCTTGTTTTCCTAAACAAGTCTTTGAAAAACATCAATTCATCCTGCAGCTTTAGGAAGTTTACTGATCCTATCGGCTTAATAGCACGCTGCTACGCTCAAAAGAAGGCACTAGTGCTCTCGACTATTATGTCCTTTCTTAAAGCATAGCAAAGACATCAGGCACTCTAGCATGTCTTTAGTAGCGTACAACAGAGATTAAACAACAAGATAGTTCAGAATAACTGGGACCAGTTAGCATTTTTTCACCCCAATGTTACGTTTTACTTATTTATTTACATCATCAGAAGGAAACGATTGTTCAGCATCCAGCTGGGCCTTCAGTTGTGCTGTTCAAAAGGGAAATCCTTTCAAATGCCAATACAAAGATCAAGGGTTAAAGTCCCAATTCTGCTCCTCTTGAAGACGCTGGGAGTTGCTTACTTCAGGAGATTTTGGCCCTTCAAGAATAAGCATGTCGTAACAAAATCTCTCAGTCTCCTAGGAACTGGAAGACCTAACCCTTGTGTTTCGAATCCAGCGTGAACAATGTAATTTGGTTTTCTCCTGCAAATGATGATGAATGGATATTCTGTGTTCATTGAGAGACGGAGCAAAATCGCTAACAGCAGCAGCATGACATTTACGTCCATCTTTCTCTCTAGCATTTAAAGGTGGATACTACTGGCCTTGCCCAGAGTTGTACCTTGCTGCCTAAATCACCCTGTTAAATTAATGAGCCTCACAGTGTCAGGCTACCTGGGAGCTGCAGGAAGACAGGCACCACAGGCTGACACTTCTTATTTGCTGTTACATAGAAGAGAACCGAAAAGAGAAATGTTTTCAGTAAAAGTGAATCAAGAGGTGTGTAAAACGTGACTCCTTTTACACTGATGCTAACGTGTTGAAGCAGGTCATACTTGCACAGCAAAACTTTGTGGGGAAGCTGTCTTCAAGCAACATGAGTAGTACTTCACTGCATCAGTGAGGGATGCTATTGCTTAGCCTAAAGGAGAAGATCCTGATTTCTGTTGATTTATCTCACAATCAGAAACAGTCACTGATATAAAATAGCAGCATATAGGTTATGAACTAAACAGCAGACACCTGAAGGAAACAATCCCTCCCCCCCTCCAACTAGCTGATGTTCTGATCTCATTTCTATTGGAAGGGTCTAGTAAATTCAGTATTCTTACCTCAAATATCTACCGATTTAAATGGACTCAGAATCAGGTCATACAGACGTAGTAAGTAACGTAAATGTAACTACTGAAGCTTCACTGAACGTCAGAGTCTCTTACAGACCTGTATTCTTAGCTGTCCCTGAACTCGGGCCATTTCTGGTTTTAGCCACTCTTTGCTGTAGAATACGGGAAAATAAGCAACTTGGCTATTAATTTTACATAATAAAGTTCGGAATATTTTAATGGAGAAGAACGTCTTTGTCTAGCAGGTCCTGAACTTGTCCTCATTACTGTTCAGCATAATGCTGCACCAGCTCCATCATCAGCCTTTTTCATATGGCCCCAATTCAGGATAACATCCCTGTTCAACAGTACACCTAAAGCACCTGAAACACCGAGGTGAATGGGATTCATGCTAGTAGCTAGCTAGTCATGGAAGGAAGGACGAGTCTGAATCACCTCCTGACTTGGGACTTTTGTAGCTAACCTAACAACTAACATATCCCTGTCCCTCAAAACCTGTCTGCTTAATTTTAAGGCTATAGTTCAGTAAAATTGAGAGCATATGATGAAGATTCACCGATTCAATGGCATAACGAGGTTCGCTAAAGAGAGATGCTCTTCTGAAGTAAGACTGTAAGGCAATGTAACAAATACCTTTATTTAGTAGCTTCATTGATATGATATTTATTGCACTCATTGGTGTTTGGCATATATTACACAGTGCCATTTCAATAAATGATTGCTCTGCAAACTAAAACCAAACCAAAAGAGCGGGGAAGAGAAGAAACAAACGGCTTCAAGTTGGCTTTGAAATCAATTTTTTCCATTTTCCCACGGGTTTGGAGGTTGGGCTTTTTTTCCATCTCAGATATTTGTTGTAAGAGGTTTTTGCTGCTAGATAGCATAGTACATGTTTTTCCTACACAATCATAGGTAAATGGATGTACAGATAAGGAGCACTAATATGGCACCCTAGTGGCAAGATCCAATAACATGTCTATACATCTCACTGCATGATCAGACCCACAGTTACTGCCGGCTGGTTTTACCTGACTTATCTTATTTTTAGAGGGGTTGCTCCCATTGCAGTCAATGGAATTTGGGGGTCAGGATGCACTGCCTTTCTGGGGGATGGAAGGATCAAGTTTGCTTTACTCAAATGAACTAGCTAAAGGCAATACAATAACCTACACAAGTAAGGTAAGGCTGTAAGCAATTGCTTTCTAAATCAAAAATCTGTATTACTTGTCTCCATCACACACTGTGTTACTAAATAGCTCTGTAGTATCGAAAAAATATAAACAAACAGCTTTAGAAAGAAAAATGGACAACATTTAAAAACAACATGTATAGTATAACAAAGCGTACAATCCTGCTTTATGACCTCTCTTCACACAGTTTCAGTGATTTGAAAATAAAGATTCTTGATGAGTCAAACTGAAGGGGATGCCAAAACTATTCAATATCAGTGAAATGCAGTTTTGAGTCAATAGGATTGGCCATCTAATGACGATTAAGTATGCTATAAATTTAAATCTTTGAACTACTTGTTGAGATTTATTCAGGCAGACAAACAAAGATAACAAAAGTCTTTTGTGTGTTTGTCACTCATTTCCGCTGCTCTGTTGTTGCAGTGTCAAATAATGTCAGTTATTTAAGCACAATTAATGTAACTTTAAATTCTCAACAAATTAAATTATAAAGACTATCAGTCCAAGGAGGACACTACCCATTTTTCTTACACATTTTCTTTTTTTCCTCCCACTTTTGAGGTAAATTTTAAATCAATGAAAGGTGAGTTTCAACCTGAGTCTTAGAAAAACAGCCCATTTCGTTAGAAAATTCATTTTCTTTTCGAGTGAGGTTACTTCTCCCTGTTTTTAACAACGATAGCTACATCTTGCGATATAATTCAGGAAGACTTAATAATTTTTAAAACATTTGGAAAAGTCAGAAAGGAAGAGGCCATACATCTCATCTATGCCAGGATACATTCTTTGCATTTATGATTGTACGTGTTCATTCAGTGCAGGGGTACCCATGTTTTTAAATCCTGTCCTTGTGTGGTTACTAACTTCATTTTAGTAGAATTGGAAGAAGGCGTTTTTAAACCATGCCACAATATAAATGACCACTGAAGGAAAACTGAAGGCTTGATAAGGAAATATAGAGTTGTTTTTCTCTCTGTTAAGTCCTTTGTTTAGAAATCTTGAAAATTAATTGAAGATAAAAAGATTGCCTATCTATAGTCTGGCTTAATTAGAATAGGATCAGGAAAGTTATTCTATAAAAGCAACTTAAAGCTGGTCATCTCAAAGAAGCAAAATTACTACCCCTTCTGCCTAAATTATGTTGACTATGTTGAATGTTTTATAATTTAGGAGGAAGGGGATGAGCTATTTTACATTTTGTGAGATCATACCTCAAGATTTAGTACAGCATCTAGAATTTCTTTGCAAGTAATAAAGACAATGATCCATTGTGTACTTCTATTACTAATTATTCTGTAAAGATTGTCTGTTCCAAAAGATAATTAGAAAGGGTGAAATTTAATTCCATTAAACAGGACTCAGCTGGGACATAATGAAATTTTGTTGTGAAGTAGTAGACTTGCTTTGAAGCCAAATAAAAAGCTTTTACATTGATGGAATGAATAAGATTGTAAAAGCTCACACCTTTTTTTTTTTTCCTCTGCACAGCCTCTATTTAAAAATAATTAAAATAAGACTGAATTATACTTGCAACAAGTTTCAGTTCTCAGATATTCCAGAAAGAAAGGATATCTGTTTCTGCTTTTTATACAAATCAGTATTTAGCATTTGTTTTGCAGAAGTCAACAAACTAGTCACAGAAGAGAAAAAAACCCAAAGTGATCTGTGCGTACGTAGCACCTGGGATACTAAATACCACCAGTATGGTATGGAGGTCCTTAGAGAGCGGTTCAACCCAAGCCAGCTCTGGGTGCGAGGAGACCATCAGGCTAGTTCTAGGTTTTGACTGTTTTGCCAGAACTTCTGTCTAGAACGTGCTTGGCAGAATGACGATCTGGTGGTGCGACAGCTATCCACCTGAAAATAGACTGAGATCCACCAAATAGCTAGAGAATTCAACCATTTTGCCCAGGCCCCCAAAGTAGCCGGTACTGCTGAATGAAAGGTGTGCTTGAAGAAATGGCTAGTAATTGGGTCCAGATCTTTATTGTCTCATTTGAGGGTCATATGAACCTACTTAATGGCACAGGGCTTATTGTAAAGAAAAGAATGGCATGAATACATTAGTAACCCGTTTCTTTGAGGCTAACCACTAAACACAATGCACCAGTAGATAATACGCTTGGGAAAACTCTTTGGGAAAATACGTGAAGCTGCTTGAAACCAACTTGCTTCAGTTCACTGGCCCAAGTCCAAACATTACAGGCTTGAGTTTGGCTGACCGGAACATATTGCTGCGACCGCTCTGGGATGAACACATTTCACACCACAGCTGTCACGCCCTGTGACAGTCCTTTAGAAGAGCTCAAGCCTTGCACTCCCAGCTCTGGGAAGAAGAGAGGTACGGGGAGGAAGAATAAATGAAGAACTACTGGGCCAGGAGGAGCATGAGGATGAGCAGAAAGGAGCAGAACCAAACATCTGAAACAGTCTCCTAACCTGCACACTCAGCTTCAACATTATTCTCTCATGCCTTTATATCCCCAAATTAGCCTTCTGAGTGACATCATCAAAGCAGAGGTCTTGGGAAATATTTCACAAGAGAGCATTTCCAAATCACATTTTAGGAATTTCACTAATGTCTGTCTAGCTTGCATACTCATATGACCACTACCAATTATCTGAGCATATCACAATACCCCTGCAGAGTAAAGAAACGTTGTAATTACTATCCTGGAGGCAGGGAACCAAAATTCAGAGAGAATAAGTGACTTGCCCAAGGTCCCATTGTACCTTTCTTGACTCCAGGTAAGTGCCCCAAGAACAGGATATCCTTCTTCTCAAGGATCACGCTTTCTCATGAGGCAATTGCTCATTTTGAAGTAAAGCAAGCAGTTCTTTTCCTCACAGTATGCTGAATGCAAGTGATTTTATTTTTTAAGACCAGTTCTTATTTTAACAGATTGTACCCTTGCTAAATTCTGAAATTGAAAAGAACTTCAACATACCGTGACCTAACGACAGCGGATGTTAAGAACACATGTGGCTTTTTCTAGCTTTGTGGAACATTCCCATGAAGAGATACTTAGCAAATGCAGCTTTGTGTACATTTCACAGAAATCTGCCAGCGTTACTGACTTTTACTCAGGTCTGGGTCTACCTCTAGACTGAAGTCACAAAAGAAGGGATTAGTAGGGTTACGCTTAGGCTGTCTGTCACATAAATAGCTAATTAACTCCTGATTGGGCCCTGCTAAATCCCTGTTTCCTTTTCATTGTATCCACCTTCCCCACAAAAAAATAGCTCTCACATATAGCAGAAAAATAAAAATTGTGGTCAGGGATAGGAATGAAATAAGCCTCTTCTGAACAAGAGTCATTAGATCAATAAGTGACAACAGCCTGTTCACATATTGCATCCTCTTGAAACTGAGTTAATTGCAGTGTTCAAGTCATCACTTCTAAATACGACCCCAAAATGTAAAATTATAACAAATATCCAAGATGATGTCCAATATAGCATCTTTCACTGAATCCTTTAAAGTAAATTGGTATCTATATGCTATCTAGGGCCTCAAAGCAGTAGCACTGGTATAAATCTAGAGCAACTTGGAGGTACAAATAGAGCAGAGGAGGGAGAGAGGGGTTTAATCTGCCCTTAAACCACTTTCATCTCTTCGGCATAAACATACTGGTTTATAGCAGATTCAAGGCAAACAGAAGTATCCTCCCATTTTGCAGAAGCAGGTTCACACTGAAGAGTTCTCAGCCAAGGGGGAATTTGGGAGACTTCCTCTCCACGGGTAAAGCAACAACACAATCGCCTTGATGTGAGACATTTCCAATAGCTGGCTTGTTTCAAGGGATGTAAACACAGATTACATGACCTGAATTTAGCTGTTGGGAATTTGCTGAACAGGGCTTTATCAATTTTAACTTATTTCAAAAATGAACAGACTACGTTTTCTAGGTGCAGGTTGTAAGAAAAAAAGAAAACTTTTTCTTCCTTCCTCATCTTTTTGAAATAGCCATTTCTTGAAGTATTAAATACAACAGAGGCAAAAGAAGGACATGTACAGGTGTAAAAAGGAGACGGAAAAAACGTGTACTTCAGCTGTCTACACTGCTAAACATTTCAGTCAGAACTGGGAAATTTTCCTTTAGAAATATCAAGCTAAAATTTATGTCGCAGCTGCAAAAAGAAACTGCTGATACATAGTGCGCCTGCTTTTCTAAAGTACTAGAAAGGAGCCCTGAGGGGCTGCACACCCTTAAGCCCCTCTGTACATAAGACCAAGCCTTTTTCTGTATCAACACATATCAAATGTTTGCATCACCCAAGTCAGAGAGAATTTAAGCGGTTAGAGTAGGAAGGTAATAGTTTTAAAAACACATCGCAAGTGGTGGTATTAATCGTCAATAAAAGCAAATTAATGTTAGATACAGGAAAGTCTTGCCACTTGATAGAAGAGAAAGTATCCCTTGGTCTGCATGACAGAGGAAGTTGTTTTCACCACACAGACTCAAACTTTCTACAGAGCCTATGGTTCTGCAGCCCAAGATTTTTATTGAACTTAAATAGATAACATAAGTTACAGGACAAAAGAACTGGACATTAAATATAAGAACTAAATTATGAAAAAACAAAGCCAAAAGAAGGACTTTTATTCCCATTATTTCATTATGTATCTCCTATACACATACTATCAGAGATGACAAATGGTTCTCAATGGCAGAATTACAAATAATCATTCTCTGCTCCATCAGGAACATTTCTACATTAGCTCTGAAGCAAATATGAAAAGTGCTTGCAAATAATGCCTAGTTATCTTACAGCTGACCATCACATTAGTGATGTCAAGAACATACCAAAACCTACACAGCACCTTGGCAAGACAATTTCTGAACTACCCACCTCATATTAGATTTCAGTTAATACCAAATTCTAGTATATGAATGCCTGCCATGAATGTCAAGGAGGGGGAGAAGGGAGGGAGCAGTGGGAAAACATCAGCTGCCTCCAGAAATTAGGTATTACATGAAATAAAAGAGTTCAAGACAGAAGGTCAGGTATCCTCCTTTATTAAGGACAAACAAATTTAGTCATGGTTCCAAGCTGCTCATTAAGGCGAAATTCAATAGCCGTTATTTTATTACTAGCTCTAACCTTCCAACAGATATGCCAGTCCAAGCACTGTCTGCTTGCTGGAAGCATTCAGGAGATGCCTGTTGCAATCTGCAGAGACCCAAGAACTATATCAGGGGAATACAGGAGCAGCCTGATTTTTTCTAGAGTATATATCCCTTATTTAACAGCTCACTGCCCAAAGAGTGAACAAGTAAAGCAAAATATAGGAAGTACTGGAGGAAGGAAAATATTCCAGCCAGTGAGAGGCCCAACATCTGTATGGCATCCTTAGTACAACAGCACTGCAGTGTTTCAGGATTGCGCACGCAGCTTATTTCTAAGGATTTTAGATTTTTCTGTATAATCTTTTTCTTGTTAAATTTTCCCCAGCTTTTCTCCATCAGCACTACCTGCGTCAGAGGGAGCTTTGAGGACTGGGTTCGAAGAAGCCTGCCATCGTCCATTCTCCTTAAGAAGGAGCAAAGGTGAAATTTTGGCTCTGTTGCGATAGGTGGAAAATCTGCCGAACTCTTTAAGGGCAGAATTTAATCCTGTCATTCACAGGATTCAAACAACTGAGAGCGCAGGTTGCTCTCAGTAATACTAATGCATCCTCCCTACGTACACACCCTTCAGAGGGCAGGCGGATATTCACAGAAACGGGTGCCCAAGGCTGGAGGAGAAAAGTTCTTCTGAAGCTGTCTGTCCTCAGGAGTGCAGTTCCCCTCTCCGTAGACCTGTGTGAGCTCCAGTGTCTCCCACCGGGGTCTCAAGCCTGTTCCTTACCTCGGGAGACAATCCTGCACAGTGAGAACCTCGCTGACTTTTAGGATCTATTTATTTTGCGCTTCTAAGGTTCTTACCGCTCTTCTTTGACTGTTGTTTCCACAGAAAAGTACAAATTGACCCTTAAGAACAAAGACTGCAACGAGACTTGAGTTTCTCTTAAAGCAAACACTCCGAGCGTGTGCTATGTGGTTCTAGTACACACTAAAGAATAGAAAGCCCACACCCTGTAATGAAAAAAAAAAAAAGAAAAAGACTGCTAAAGAGGAAATTATCCCTGTTAGACAAACGGAACTGAATCATTTTTTGGTGGTTACTTGGTTGAGTTTTTTTCATCCTCCCTTATTTTTAAAGAGCTTTTCCCTATGCAAACAGAAACATTCACTGATCATCACCAGTATCTCTTGGCGTTTGGTGTACATTAAGAAAATTAAATGGAATATTCTTAGAAAGACATCTGTGCCTGGGGTGACTCACATTTGATCAATCCCTATGAACTGTTCTTTTCAGAGGATGTGCAATTATTTGCTCAGTTAGGCTTAAACTTTTTATTTATCTAATCACCCCCCTGTAAAGCTTTGATCTGAGCTTCCAAAACCTATTTTTCTAACCACTTTAGCTACATATTTTAAGTCTTATTGTCTAATCAACTTCAGCCTGTAAAACATGCAACGTCCTACTTAATGCATCCTATTAGGAAATCAAGCTGCCGCATGGATTTTTAGATCTCTCATTTTGCAACCCCGTGAGCCATTTGGAAGCATCATTAATGTCATTATTCCAGGGGAGAAGGAGAGAACTGGCAGCAGAGTGAGCCCTCTACACGGCTGTCAGCTTTACCCTGCTAACATTTGCAGAGTGACTCAGAGGTGAATCACAGGTTTCTGCAGGTGTACACCAGGGAGAGCTGGATGATTTCCATGTCACAGTGGTTGCAAATGTTTACTTCATTAGTTCATGGGGTTACTCAGCAGTCCTAGCCAACTCAATTTCTCAATCTTACTGTATGGCAGTTTAAAAAAAAAAAAAAAAGAGTAGATAGCAGCTTTGAAATTAAAAACACGAAACCAACCGTCAATTTGTAATTAGAAAATCTGAACAATGTCAGAACGTGAACAGATTTACATGTAGTTGTTACGTTTCAGAATACACACACGTTATGCAATGTTTCAGATTATATCTAGTGTTAGGTCTGTTACACTCTTCACCGTAAGAGTAAAGGGTATGCTAATTATACCCTTCACCAGAAGGCTATACCCCCTACACAGAGAACTTAAATAGATGGTTATCTCTGTCCACTGAAAATGAGATTCTATTTGCCATAAGAAATCTTACTCATGAGGTTTTCTACTTAGAAACTATTTCAGCGACTTCTTTGAAATCTGGACTCTAGATGTTTTACAATAAGTCTATGCTTGTCTAGAAAGTGCACACAGTAGTCATTCGGGGTTTATGGTTGCATCTCCCATCCATGACTGCTAGTATGGTTGAGGGCACTGAAAGTCCTGTAGTCACATCTTCTCCTTACACTTCTCATTCAGTTCCAGTTTGCAAGTACTCCAACTTGCATAACTAGGAGGAAATTCTCGTGTGCAGGACACCAGGTAGCTGTGCCAGCCTCATTACCTTGTATTTCTCTAAACTAGATTCCATAAGCCACTTATCTACCCATTTTCCTAGTCTATTCAAGCTATTTTGGATTTTACAGACTTTTGACCTCGTATTAACACGTTCCCCACGAGACCGTGTCATCGGCAAATGTCATCACTTCACTTCATGTTCCTACTTTGCCGTCATTAACATATAAAGTGAACAAAATCATGCCTCCCAGTATTGATCCTTGACCTGTGCTGTACTGTAAGGCACCTCCAGTCAGCATGAACTTCCAAGTGTTTCCACTTACAAGAGCTGTTTGGCTTAGATGTAGAAACTTGTTCTGCCTATGCTCAAGGAAAAGCCCCTCCTCACCTTTTCAGTATTTTATCTTGTAGATTATGTTTGGTACAGTTACCATATCGAAAAGGTTCTGGAAAACCTGGATAGCTAGTTAAAAAAAAAAAAAAAAAGCAATGAGTAACAACCAATTCGGCTCTTTCTCGTAATTAAAATTGATCAAGCTATCCAATACTGAATGGGAGTAAAGCCTTTAACACATAATTTTCATTCAAACAAGCCTAACTTAACTATAGTGAAGTAAAATATTGGCTGAAGATTGAAAGGCTATGAAGAGAAAATGGAGTTAAGAGATCTACAAAAGCTGAAAGGTCTGTTTACCCCAGATCTCCTCCACATTTTATACAAACAGCTGACATTCTCCAAAGATCTCATTAGCAGCTACACAACCAGAAAGCAGAATACTATGCTAGCTCCCTGCTCAGTACATTATTATATTAATGACATGCTCCCCCCCAAGGATACACTTTTAACCCCTGAAACACTTATACCTAATCTCCAAACTTTTAAAAATAACAAAGGATAAAATGGAAGCTCATGAGAAAGCAGAGACATACATGAGCATCCCAGTGATCCAGTGTGTTGTTTGGCATGCTCACATTGAAACTGGGAATAAAATCCAGGGAACTCATAATCTCTGTGGAGTCAGAGCATTTAAAGATGGAAATGGCAATGTACTCTTTATTAATAAAACTACCTGGATTATTTTGGCCAAGGATCCTGCCAAGTGTCATCTAAAAAGGAAACGAACAGCACAGCTGCCCACAGTTACAACAGACTGGACTTGGTAACCTCAGTGGTCTTTTCCAGTCTTACGCTCCCAAAAGAACAAGCTGTGCCCTAAAGCACTAAGTATCCAGCAAAAGCAGAGACAACAGTTGGCACAGACAGATGGAGGCTACACGGCGGCAGCATCTCTCAGCAGTAGGCTCAGCACCCCTCACCAGGCAGGACCGCACTCTGTAACACAGGACAGATTGCATTCTGGGTAGCGCCGGGTTTCCTGGACTAATAAATGAAGAGCAGCGTTCAAGTCACCAAGAGGAAACCCAGGGGAGGAAAGCCTCCCGATCTCCTCCTAGGCAACAAACAGCAGTGTTGCAGCTAATCCAGGTGTCCACTCCTCTGCTCCTGCCTGTTTCTAGGTGCCAACCCTAGGAGAGTTCAAGGAGAGCGCTGCTCCGGGGGCCCACGCTGCAGACCAGCTGGGGCACAAGGGAGAGCAGGAATCTGCTTTACTCTTCACTTCAGGCAGATGCTCCAGCGTCCCTGCCACTTCCATCACTGCTGCCCCGTACGGGTGCTCCATCTCTGCAGGCCAGAACCCAAAACGGAAGAGAAATTATCTCACACCTCTGCTCTCTTTTGGCAACAAAAGAGTACTCCCAGGGAAAAGAGGTATATAGCAGCGCAAGGACATCTTGCAACACAGAAACCATGCATCTACCTGGTCTTCTATTTTATGTACAGGATGCAGGCTCACAGTCAGGTTTATTAACAGCATCCCTTAAATCTAACATCTGTCTGGTTTCTGACTTAGCAGATAAAACAGCATCCCACCAAGGCAATGACTGCATAAATACCCATTTTCATTCAGCAGCAGCTATTTAAAAACACATTTGAAGGCAGATTTTAAAGTCCTGTTAAAAAAAAGAGTAGTCACTTAATCAAGTTACCATCCTAAAATTGGCACCAAGCTCTTGCCAGTTCTTAAACACAGATGACAATGACAAGAGAGGAAAAGTAATCAAAGAGTGAAGTTGAAACGACCAGAACAACACCGTACCAAGCTGCAAATCACATGGCACTCTTGCCATCTAAACCAATTGTTTAGATGTGCTTTATTTAAAAATTATTAGCATGTTATTCTATATTTACTCAAGTAAACTATAAAAACCCTGTAGAAACAAGCATTAGCTATTATGAATCCACTTCTGAAACGAACACACTGCCCTCAGGGTAAATGAGCACTAAGGCTTAATACAGCTATAAATATCCTGCATGGGCTGATGGAAAACGATGTAGGTGTGCTTGACATTTAACTTGGGGAAGTCACGTCAGCTCCCCTCCCTTCCTCCTCCCCATGCTAACAATGCTGTTTGGCAGCTTTTTCGTTTTATCTCACCACAGATTTTTGCCAAAACTTGAATCTGCTCCCAACAGATTAACTGCCACCATAAAACAAACTGGCATCTTTTTTCTGCGGACTCTGACTGAAAGGATAAGCTTGAACGACAACCTTCTTAGAAGGCCTGGTCTTCTCTCAGGCCCGGGGTTGGGAAATTCGGACCAAGACAGTTGCAAACGCTTTATTTAGTCAGTAACCACATTTTAAGTTCAATTATTTGAACAGTAGAGCAGACTGCGGGACCTGATTCCCAGCTGTTTTGTAACTGATGTTGTCACCTGCACCTGTGCAAAGTGGGCACAAAATACTTCTAATTTGGCAGTTGGGAATTAGACCCCATATTTACATTTCCTTCCTGATTCCTGACTTTATTCATTAGCCAGCATGTGGTAGGCAAGCTGATGAATTATTGTTTAGCTTGTTTTGAAAACACATCACTCACAAACATACTTAAAAAAAAAAAAACTGCAATAATTAGCTGCACTTTATTTTCTATGCTAACTACACCTTTTTGTGCCTTTTTATATATACATGCATACACAAGTACATTTATGTCAAGCTAAATTTGGTCTTTTAGGATTAACTGAGGGTCAAAAATAAGGCCTGAGTGAATGCAACTGTAAAGGCAAAGACCTCAATGGAATTTAATGTACTTATACCAGATCTGAATCCTGCCCTTGGCCTCAAGGCACATTTCAAATTCACAGTGTACAAAGGACATTTTAAATATTGTTTTGCATTCATGAAAACTCAAACAAGATTCCATCTAACGCTATCCCAATATCTTGATCACCTGAAGATAAATTGCCTTGCATTCAGTTAGAGGATCAAGGGGCAGATATACTGACGTATAGGAGCCTGACTGGGTACCTGAAGCCTTAGCGATGTCTGATACTGAAGATCCAGCACAATAAACAGGATCCTGTGCCTGTCTACAGCAGGCATTTTGTTTCTGCTATAGCATATGATAAAAATTAGCCTCTGCCTCTGATACTTGGGTACTCATAGCTTTTTTCCTCTCAGTTTCTGAATAGAGAGAAATTTTCTTTCCGCTAGTTACACAGTGAGCTGCTTCCAGTCTCTGTTTTTACAATGCATCAAGTCTTGTTAGATATATTTCTTTTCCCCCTCATTAAATATGAGTTTGTACCAATTACATTTGGGGGATGCTGGAATTTCACTCTCTGTCTCTGGTATGCTGAGACTTTTTCTGGGGGCAGCCCTTTGTCCCATTGGACAAGATCCAGGGCAAGACTGACAGGTGCTTGAGCCAGCCAACAACTAAATCACCTTTGTGTGCCACCCTGGGACTTTCAGTTGACCAAAAGACCAACTCAGCAGTGGGGCTGATAGGTAGCGCTGGGTGTCATCATTCACCTGGACACAAAGCACAGCTCTAAGCCCTCCCGAAGTCTGGAGATCGATGGAGCTAATACTGCTGACTCCACCACGAGAAGTTTCCCCCACGTAGATGAATCCTCGCTTGGCACTTAGGCTGACATTCAGCTCAATGAAGAGGTTTGAGGATCTGGCCCATCAAATGAGTCCAATGAGGTTTACGTAACCAGATGCATCTCAATGCTTTATCCACATCCGTGCTCATCCTTCCCATAAACATCATCCCTCCCCTCACTTCAAGCTTTTATTTGACACCTCTCCTATACTCCGTTGGCATCAACGTGGGAGCCCCTTTGGGTCAGGGACCTGTATTTTCTGTAAAGCTTTACACACAGCAATAGCCCTGTATAAATAATAAACAACAGCAACAACGGTAATATAACAAGTAGGCATCAGCTTTAACAACTCATACCCTAAGTGGCGTTGAGAGTCCACTGCAGGATCTTAACGTCAACTCTGTAGACGCAGACAATAAAACTAACTTCAGGCTGGTGAGAGACTGATTGGAATCATTTGTCTGGGTTAATACCTGCATGCCAGGGTCAGATCATCACTGAAACATCTCTAACATCACTTGAAGAATCAGTGCCAGAAAAAAACAGAACTGTAACGATGCAGAGAAGGTAAGAAACATATGAGGCTGCTTAGATCCAAACCCCTTCTCCCGAAGTGAATTTTCCATGCAAAAATAAGACAGACAAACCATCACACCAATGTACTGAACACGCTTGTTCACCCTAATTCAGAACAACTAGTATCAACTTTTAATTAGATTTTCATTTGGGAGTTAAGGATGTAAATATGAAATATTATGAAGGGAGGAAACGTGTATGGTGGAAAAACCTACCAAATCCCACTTTGTTTTAATGTGATGCCTTTTGGCATTATGGGTTAGTAAAGTTTAAGCATCAGGAGTGCCGTCTCTATAGGGAGACGCAAACCTTTTATCCGCACACAAATCCACTATTCAACTAACCAATACGGGGGGTAAAGCCACTGTACAATCAATGTGAGTTATAACTGGATAAAATTGCTCGTATAATGCACATTACTTCTGCTGAAAAACCTATAAGGCATGCAAGGGCACAGACACACAAAGAACGTATCTTGAGTGAGCTTCCTGCAGATCTGTTGGTAAGACGTGCATACCTGCTTTCGGTCCTTGCTGAATTCACGGCAGCTGAAAGGGGGCAGGCTGCTCACCTCTGCACCAGAGTAGGAGAGTACATAGGAAGTTCCTGACACTACAGCATCTTTTTTGCTGTCCCTGCTATTCCTGAGGCATTTTTGTAGTGACTATAAGGGCATCCAGATGAGGGTAGCAGCTCTCACTGAAATGTTATCGATAAGACAACTACATTGAGCACCAGCTGAAGAGACAGAAAGAGCCATGAAGAAGCACTGTATGCATGGAAACAGTATTCACTATATCCTCTGAGCTTCCTTTATATTTCTCTATTGATGTTTTCCCAGAAGGAAAGTGAAAGCTAAAGGCTGCAAAAGAGCATGGAATTTGTCAACCAATTAAGCCTGGTCTGTCTGGGGATACGGGCTAAAAAAGCTATTCCAGAGTATTTCCCTACAGGGATTCTCTGCTCTCTAACATAAGTAGTTTTATTCAGAACAACTGTTCTCCTGTCATGCTGCAATAAAGAATCTTGGTTTTTAATTCTTCTAGAGCAGAGCCCTCTGAAAGGGAAACTACTGCAGAATAGATGCAGAAGGGCAACAGGTCTAATCCAGTGAATTTCTCTGTTAGTGCATTTCTATGTGTAGACCGCTGCTTAGATTTTTTGTGAGGCCCTGGCAAAAGCCAAAGTTATTAGGTAAGCGATGCAAGATAGTTTTTGAACACGTGATCTGTTTCTGTGCAGCCTCTTACTGCTCCAGTTCAGAAGGGTAAGACTTTATAACACCTAAATCCAGTAACTTCTGCTCCAAACGGTAGGCTAACCTTCAAGGCCTCGTATTCTTCTCCCATTTTGTGAAGAGGCACCTTCACGTACCATTCACATTTTGTGCTGTTATCCCAACTGAGAAAACTTTTCTCACCCAATCACATAAAACGTTGTACTGCTACGTAGGCAAACCTGACTTTTTTTTCAACTTCAGATGAGTTAGCTGAAAACGTCCCTAGCCAACAGCTTGCTGCCACCATTGTACAATACTTACTGGTCACACAAATCTGCCAGTTGCACTGTTAGGGAGTGTTCTCTGGGTTGTATCAGTATCACTCAGGAACCAAACAGCTACTATTTGTTAGTTTTCTAACTAATTTGCCTATGTGGACTGGGGATTAGAGACTAGATTACTGTCCCTGCAGAAGAGGGAAAAGGCTGGCTAAAGGAGAAGGTAGCTTTTCCAGCCAGCACAGAGGTCGTTGCTGTAAAAATACACTTTCTTCCACCCAGAAACGTTACTAGACAAGGAAGGCTGCAAAAGGAACATATACAAAGGGAAAAGACCCAGCCGTGGCCAGCAGATTGGGAAGGAGTAGGGGGAGGAGGGGGTGACACACGACAAAAAAACTCCATCTTCTGACACCAAGTTCAGAGCTCTGACCACTGGACCATGATACAATCGAGCAGATGCTTTTGCACTCCAGAGACTTCCGTGCCCTTCTTGGCAAGATGTCCAAGCCATACTTGGAGCTAAAATTCAAATATCTGTATATTTGGGGACAGATAGCAACCTGATCAAAATTATGGGCTGAGGAAGAGATCTGCCTTCAGTCTAACACTGTATGAGCTCTTCTTGCTATGCTCTGTTCCAAAAGGTACGTATGTCTGTGTGTGTGTGTGTGTATATATATACACACCATAAATATGTATGTACAGGTATAAAAAGTTCAACAAAGATCCTATGTGCTCTCAGTTGTATAGTACAAAAAAAGAAAAAAAGAAGAAAGAAAAGGGTTTTTTTTTTGCCTTTAAGATTTTGGCCAAGACAAAAATTACTCCTAAATTTGTTTAAAAAAAAAAAAAAAGCTAAGGACTACAAGTGAAACTCTTAAAAATGCTTGAAGGAGTTTGCTTGAAATACTGTGAAATGCACTTTGGTTTTTTGTTTTGTTTAAGTTAGGATGGACAATTGACTATTGTGCAAAGATAGATTGCATCCACAACTCAATATTTGTAAAGCAATTTAAAGGGCACTTTAACAATTCCAGTAATAATGACCATTAGTGATTTTGCAAAGACAACAATGCAGGATAAACCAAAGTGGGCTGAAAGCAACTGCTATTCTTTCCTCGACACGTTGTCGTATCTGATCACCTTCTAGAGGCATAGTAAGGGATGTGACTAGCATGCATTTCGTGTGGTATACTCGTTTCCTTATTTTCTCTCAAACTGCTATTACGCACCGTGATCTCACCCCGTCTTGAGTCAACAAAAATCATACCAGTTTACATCAGCTACACATGATTCTAGATGAGTAATATTACGCATCCCACTAGGCAATTTAATACTCACATGCAGAGATAGCAATATAGGAAAACCTTAAACCACTTTAGATATTTATTAGACGTTTAAAAAATGCATCTGAACTAAACACATTGAAGACCAGAGTTTTTGTTTTATGGGTTTTTTACTTAAATCTGAACAATACCCCACCATATTTCTATGAAGAACAACTGGAATGATATAGGCTTTCCTTTAATTCTATATAAAATAGATGTAATAATGAATTGCTTTTAGTGATCCTCTTAAAGGCAGTCAGTGCTTCTGTCAGCGATACCCAGACTGAAAGTTTCTGTAAGTATAGTTGCATAAATACATCACTAATTGCTCAGCTTTTATATAGTCACTGGTTTCCAGAAATAATTAGAAACGTGACATGTGATCAGGACTGCAAGTATTTTTTCGAAGTTGGATTAATTAGCATTATCTCAAAACCAAAAAGAACAAAGCTACCAGGTACGTGGAACATTAATCATATCACCAGTAATTAGTGCCAGAACACAGAAATAAAAGACAAAATGAGGCCATAAGAAATAATACTAATCCAACTACAGTTTACCAGAAATACCGTAAGAAACAGACTCGAGAGTACACAATTATACTCGTTAACTAGATACAGGGAAGAAAGGGTAAGAGAAACCTGGCTGTCTGGGCCAGTTTGAGCGAATACAAATGAAACGCTTGAAAACATGAACAAAGATAGATGGCAAAATTGCAGTAAGCATGATTCAAAAATAACACTGTAATAGTAGCATATACTTATCAGAGGGCAGCGTATAAAGCAGCAACATACACCCATGAAATACAGGATAACTTTTAATCTAAATCATTCAGTCCTTAGGTTATGGCAATAACAACAAGATCAGTAACACAGCATACAGCGCAAGACACAAAACAGGCCCACAGGGATCCAGGACCGGTAATCGGGAAGAGAGATCCAGCGAGAACAGTTCTGTGCTCAGAAGCTAAGGTTTGAGCATCTGCAGAACGACACCGTTTCAGAGGACCTCCCCGGCCACATACAAAGCTACTGCCTATCCCACTAACAGAGAGAGAACTGCAGCACTCAGCATATAAGCACTGAATATGCAACAGAACTTCACCCGTGACAAAGTCCAATCATATCACAACAAGTAGATGCCAAGAGGACCACAGACTGTATAAACACATGCTTTCCTGGCTGCTACCATCCAAAATAACACCAAAAATAAATAGCACAGACAGCAAAATAAGCATCAGGCACCAAAGCATCATGGGCATACCTGCTGTCTCCTGATGGTAGCTCCTACCTTCATCAAATGTACTGCTGCACCTTGGCTCCTTTTTCCTGTTTGAAGCTGACAGGCATGTTGCTGGCAAGTAGTAGAGGTGAACATCATAGAAAATCTGAGGTTTTGCAGACCTACAAAGAAATGATTTTATCCTGAAGAATTAGCTTGCCCATTGGGACCACTGTGATTTCTCAGTGTTGCTTATTTTGGTATGTGCCCTTTCCTGTATAGTCAGACCTATTCTCAGTTTGAATGGTGTATGGCGAAGGTAATAATTAGGCACCCTCAAGTAAAAAAGTAAGAATTCACTGCTCTAGGCGAGTCCTTTCTGAATTTCTGCCTTGGGCATGGGCGTTCTGGGCATTCCTAAACAGATGATCTTAACTATAGTAGGTCACATTATACTCAAGTGCGAGTGAACTGTGAATAGATTTTTCTCAGTACAAGAGAACCTATTTGGTTTTCAAAGTCCTAAACCGGTCCTGAACTCTGCCAACGTATTCCTATGAATGAATGTTATCTGAGTGGATATGAACTGACTTCAACCTAAAGGGCGGTGGAACGGTAACTGTCTTCTGTACCTTATTTGTGATGCTCCATTAGTCATCTAAGCCATATAGATCTGAGCATAGTTTACAACTGATCCTTCCATTCGCTGGAAAAAGGCAAATGTTCTCAGCCACTACAGCAAGCCGACTGGGCCTCGGAAATGAGTAACTCACTGAAGTTACTCGTTATAGGTCAGTGATAGGGCAACAGGAATAAAGCCAATTTCTTTTGCTCGTATGAGACCATCTTTCTCCTCTACAGTGTTGCAAAGCTTTCATTTCTGAGGAAAGACTGGCTTTTCACCATTTAGACACCAATTCAACAAAGCGCCTAAGGTTCCTGAGCAATGCTTCCTTAAGCATTTATATGCTTAAATGTTTTGTTGAACCTGGGCCTTGGGGATTATAGTTTTTATATAGGGGTTTTTTTTTTAAATCAAAGACCCTAAAAAAAAAAAAGTCCCACTAGTAAGAAAGATCTTTGCTTCACTTGTGGCTTATTGGTTTTCAGTAGAGTAGATAGCCTTTTTTTCTTTTAAATTATTATTGGAACCAAGTGGTTAAGATACAATCAGTGTAAAAGTAATTAGCCATGTTATTTAATGGATTAATATAAATTACATTGTTTAATTACAAGATCAAATGAAATAATATTGGTTTCAACTAGAGCAATTCAAACCAGTGGAGAAGCAAGAAAACCAGATGATTTTTTTGAATGCTGCCTTCAAACTCTTTCCAAAAAAGGTTATATTAACTACATGAAGACATAAAAATCTGCGTTAATGACAAACCACTTCAGGGCCACTCTTGAATATAATTTTTCAGCTACTTAACAATTTGGATTTTACTACCAAACAGGTTTTAATCACAGTGAGAGAGAGAACGAGCGAGAAAGGGAGACAGAAAGAGACGTAATCCTACATCAGGACCACACGTTGTACAGCTCCTACACACAGATCTTATTGTATATAAGCTTCTGTGACGTAGCTTTAAAACTCCAAATTACCATTGGACATGCAATCTTTTCTCCCATGCTTCCCCCCCCCCCCAACACACACTGTATTGTCCTCCTCTTGATCCCTTCACACAGCGTAAGAGTGCTTATTTTCAAGTACCATCCACTGAATCTGACATCTTGAGCCTCATCCATCTGACTCCTTGCCTCATCTATCCTGGAGGTCACTTTTCCCCAGTTTCTACATCAATCGATCTTCTCCCCCCACCCTCCCCCCCAACCATACACCTGCTGCTATCTGCGTTTATCTCTGTTACCGGGTTATGTAGCTGCGTGGCACTTCGGATGCACAAAAAACGCTGTGGAGCGGAGACTTCTCAAGGCTATTCTTCACTGGGAGGGATTACCAAATTTCCTGCAGCCTAAACCAGACCCGCCCAGTGAGAAGCTGCATGCATCCAGACTCATGTGCCCCACTGGCACTCGCAGCCCCACCAAACCACCGCATCACTTCAGCGAGGGCTGCAGAAAATGATGGGCTGCAGGGATCCCAGCCCAGGGCAGCCTGGGTGAGCTCTCCTTCCAGATGTACTCTTGCCTGTATCCGCACCCCTTCCCTGCTGCTGGTCTGCACATCACTGCTCTCGTCTGAGCATAACCGCTATCAGCCCTATACAGCCTGTAAGTCACCCTGGTTCCTCGCCCCCGCTGCAGCTATGGGAAGGAGCAAGGCAGACAGCCCGGACGCTGGGCTCTGCTCCCCTTTGCTGCTGCTGTTACCAGAGACGGTCTGTGCCTTCTGAGCAAAAGGACCATGAGAGCCACTTAGACTCTGAGCTGCAGAAACTTCATGACAAGCGTGACTCTGACTGCATCATCCCAGAACAGGGAATTTGGCATTTAGCTTGTGCAGAAAGAGGCATCTGCTTGATTAGTATTTTGTGCGCTATCCTGAAGCACTCCACAGAGCCCAGGTCCTTGGCCCAGCAGCTTTGTATCCTTTCAACACTACCACGCTGGTTGTTCCCTCCCAACCTGCCCGCCCTCCATTGACTAGGGATGCAAAAGCAAATCCAGTGCAACCTAAGCTGAGAAGGAATGCTCTGCTCCCACAATCGGAACAAGCTCAAATCATCCCCTGCCCAATACACTTGCAGTAAGGAACAGTTACCACACCTGAGAAGTAAGTATCACGTATACATAAGGAATGGCATGAGCTTCCTTATGGTTCTGCTTGCTGAAATAATGATATTGCCTCACAAATCTCATGGACAGACAGTTTTTGTGCCAAAGAATTTCCTAACTGACAAACAAAACAAAACTCAGGTCAGGAAACAGTGGAACAACAAGTTCACGTGGCCAAGCTGACGGGGGCAGCCAGAGGTGGTCCAGGGCTCCAAGAGCCAGTCCCTAACTACTTGACAATGACGTTGCAAAGCATACAGGCTTTACAAACTGAATTTCCCCCTACAGGTAGCAGCAACCCAGGTGAGAAAAAATGTAGCTAAGTTTATAGTGAAGATTTTAATAGTTCACCAAGATATAACAAAATGCCAAACAGCACTACGCATTTTCCTGCTGCTTTCCAGTATGTTTTAGGAACTACCTTACTTTAAAAGCATCATCTTCATTTGCAAAGCAAATTGACTGTAGTAACGTCATGGCAAGGGCTGGCATTGCATCCAAAGGAAGCACTGGGTTCATTCTTCATTTTAAAAGCATCAACAGTTTTTGAACAGGTTGCAGGCACAAGCGAGGATAATTCATGAGAACTTTGTTTCCTACAGAAAAGTCCTGGGCTGACTGTGCATGGCTGACTGTGAAATGAATTCAAAAGGTGTTTAAAACGCAAATATATGATTTTACTCCAGGAGCCAGTAGGGACATTATTCCAGTGGGTTTGTGGTAGCAAAACTTTGTGTTAGCATTTTTAAATAAATATAAGCATTTAGAAGATTGAGAGGCGATCTCATAAATGTGTACAAGTATCTGAAGGGGGAGTGTGAAGAGGATGAAGCCAGCCTCTTCTCCGTGGTGCCCAGCAACAGGACAAGAGGCAACGGGCAGAAACTGAACCACAGGAAGTTCCACCTAAACCTGAGAAAAAACTTCTTCACTGTGAGGGTGACAGAGCATTGGAACAGGTTGCCCAGAGAGGTAGAGGAGTCTCCTTCCCTGGAGATATTCAAAACCCGTCTGGATGCGATCCTGGGCAATATGCTCTAGAGGACCCTGCTTGAGCAGGGAGGTTGGACTAGATGATCTCCAGAGGTCCCTTCCAACCTAAACGATTCTGTGATTCTGTGATTTTTTAAATATAACTCGTTGAATACATGTAAAATAAACATTGCTCATTTTAAAACATTCATTTCCTCTTGACCCAGGACGCTCTCTCTCATCATTCAGGTTTCTACTTCTGAGGGGGGAAAAAAAAAGAATAAGAAGGCAAAAAGACAAAAAAAAAACAGAAATAGAACCAAGCAAAACATCTCCAACCACAATAAGCCGATACGTATTACACTAAGTCGCCCACGTGAATCTTTTCGTTGTGTTGACTTTGCTCTACTGTTTGTATCCACGACAATGCAACGATGCTGCTTTACAGAAATCCATGCACAGCCAGTACCAGGGGAATGCTGCTGAATTCAGTTCCTGAGCTCCGCAGGCAAAAAATATCTCAAGCTTGAGCTCACTGCAGCTCTAATTAAAAATAAAGTACGGATGACTCATTTCACTGCTTATTGTTAATGGTTAAGCTACTGGAAGAAGCCCTACCAGAGTTCCTCCTGACCGAACAAACTCTTGTGCTAGGTCTAGTGGTGAGCTCATTTTATTGAAGCCAGGAGTACTGGACATAGGTTAATAAGGACCAGTTAGGGACCTATAGTTCAGAAAAATTATTTGTAATATATTAAGACAGAGGTCTACAATGGGTGAGGGGAGAGAGAAATAAACACAGACATACACTGTAATTACAGTCATTTCTTGTATGGGAGGATATTTTCACCCACCACTTCCAACCCAAAGGTGAAGGACTGTTTCCACTGCATTGAAAATGAATCAACAGCAGTGGAGTTGCATAGCATCTCTTTTTGTGACATTTGCTATTCAAAAAAAACAGGACCTACTCGACCCGATATCCATTTTCACTGCAACTCCCTTATCTCTGCTGTTAAACTAGGAGGAGATTGTATATGATGCAGGTCTATGCTCTGAACATTTTACCAGCATATCTCTGTGGATCCTGCTTTTGCTGGCACATCTTATCTCAGCTTCCTATTAAAAGCTGAAAAAGTTACACCATTATCGAAACTATAATTTCTATTATATCTACAGTATAGAGTTACCTAACCTAACAGAAAATAAGCTACCTCATGTATCCAGAAACAATGTAAGAGCATTAGTGGAGACCTCCATACATGCTAATCTATCCTTACATTCACCGTCTCCGGTAACTCGCACATAGCTCTGTGGCAAAGCAACCACACAGCCTCCAGCAGCCAAGCCAGTTCATTTGCTCCTAGCCTGGTTATCTCTATGCTGCCCTTAACCCTTGGCGGCACTCCTTCATCAGTCACAAATACAACCCCATCATGTCCAGAGCTCATATAACTATATGACCCAAGACTTAGGGTGCACGTTTTAAGGTCTCCTTTACCACAAGCCTATTGTTAAATGGGTTTACTGTAAATGCAATTTCATTCACGATTCTGGTTCCTTTAGGTATTCACTCCTCTAGAGTGACTCAGGTGTTACACATCAAACTCTCAATCTGTACTTTAAGAAGTCCCAAGAAAAATAACCCAGTATTTGGCCATCTACCACTGTCATGCTTCAGTGTTGTTATCTACTACCAGAGAATGTGTTAGCCCATTCATGTTTTATATTCTATTTCTCATAAAAGTTTCAAAGGTATTTTGGCAACGCTCTCCCTTTATAGATAGTATCAGTTGAGAGAGACATAGAAAACATTTTCAACATGATCAAGAGTTATAGAATGGGCTAACTACAGCTGAACCTATTGTATTAACAAGACAAGATTTGTTTTAAGTTCAATGGAGAAAAGATACCTTTGAATTTGAGAAGTTAAAGGGTGTTGCATTACCTAGGCACAATGGGGTAAGTTAATGATGAAGTTTCAGTTTTAACTTGGAAACTGCTGGTTTTTGTAGTCTTCAGCCTGTCACTAATAGGTATATTTTAACGAGATACATGGGGATTTAGGGGAACAACTCCCATTAATGTTAATGGGATTCACACAGCTAAATCCCTGTGCTGGAAACGTTCCTTCTAATGTGCCTTTAATGTAGCTTGGGTGTGTGTGTGCATGCGCGTGCATGTGTATGTGCGTCTGGTTAATGGTTAAATATATAATTAGGAACATTAGGCTTCCAAATGTCACTGTTTCATTCCATGACACATGGCTAAAAAGAAAGTAAAATATGGCTCCTCAGAGTGTTACTTTTGACAGCAGTGGGTAAATCTGTTCTGAAGGTTTGGGAGGATAAGGGACATCACAACAGTTGCACCTTACTCTTGTGGGCTCACAGAGGTGTGATCTGCATGTAGCTTAATGAAGGTGGGGTGACCTTTTGCAAAGTCACTGCTCTGCTCTCAACAGGATCCCTGGTAGAGAAGGGCTATTTCAGATCGGTCAGTGATACCTGGGAGCACGCAGATTAAGCTGCTGAGAAAAACTGCAAAATCACTCCATGTCCTGCAGATCTGGCCCTGAGCAGCTGTGGGCTTGGCTAGCACTCCATATGGAGCTTGGAGGAAAGAGCACGGATTGCTACTGGGAGAAAGTTTGGCCGGCATACTGGAGAGCTAGCACATGGCTACGATAGTAGGAGTATATGAATTGCTATAGCTCTTTGCAGAGTTTTCTGAATAAAAGGGACAGTTTAATTTTAGAAACATGAAGTACTCTCATATTATTACCCACCAGGTGGTAGGCAATACATGCAGGAAGCGGTCAACCTAAAGAGAAACACCACAAGAAAAGAAGTGTCATTATCTGAGGGGCCAAGCAGCACCTTGAAACAGAGCAAACAGACTGCATCAAAAGGAGCGACCACTAGGATGCTGAATTTTCAGAAGTAAATCCAAGGGCACAGCAGAATCGAGACTTGAATCTGTACAGAGAGCTGAGCATAAAGAGATGAAAAGGAAAACAGAAAGTTAAAACTTTTTTTTTTTAAAAGAACTATTTCATCAGTGAAAAAGAATTAGGAGCAAGTAAAATTCTGGTGACAAAAATAACATCTAAAACACTAGAACACCAGACAGAGGTATTTGATAAGAAGCATGAGATAAAATAGAACGAGACTATGCAGAAGGGATAGAATTTACCCATCAAAACAAAGAGAGTACAAATTTTACACTTTGAGCTGAAAACAGTGATGTCCATGTGTAATCTTGGAGGCTTATATGGTCTGCTAGACAGAAACTGGCTCAAGAGCTTGAAACACCTTTTGAGCTTTCAAGAGAGATTCACGGGGGAAAGTATTTGCTTAGAGAAAGATGCCT
Source organism: Struthio camelus (assembly GCF_040807025.1). NCBI lineage: Eukaryota > Metazoa > Chordata > Aves > Struthioniformes > Struthionidae > Struthio > Struthio camelus. The sequence continues at coordinate 23,756,504 of NC_090950.1, forward strand.
CCAGACAACAAGGACAGCTGAACACCCCAAAGAAAAACGTAAAAAATGTAAAGCAATAACGACTATTGGAGCAGGAGGGCAGCTTCTAGCAGGGATAAAAGTCAAAAAATACAGACTGTACAGTCCAGGGCATATAATACGTAAAGCAAAAGACTCCGCTAGCTAATGCAGAACGTAGAAAACAGAACTACGTATCCCAACGGCATGGCCACCCCAGGAGGAAAAAAGTAAACGTCCATGCATTGATCATGACTATAGAGACTTCCAATGAGAATGAAGACATCTACTGAGATGGTGCAGCACATTTAAAAAAAAAACAACAACAACAACCACCACCACCACCACCTCCAAGATGTGTGATATCAAGAAAAGGCTGCTGGTGTTGCTGCTGTACGACCATTATAGGATCAGTGACCAGCTTGCTTTCAGTTCGATGGTGAAGCCAGTTGTAATTTAATTCCCACAGCACTGATAAGCATCAATCTTGAAACTAGACAACGGGGTCAACTGCAGAATATTCAGGTGAATACAGAGATGTCAAAGAAAAGAAACGGTATCTGTTATTCAGAGACTTCTGAGAACTCGGGCCAAGTCCTGGGAACCTGAGACTATTAAACAATGTCCAGGCCAAAGATACAAAAGGAGCCTGGTCTTTTATAGAGAGGTCCAACTCTCTTTCCAGGCTATTTGCATGCCCCTCTGAAGCCAGTACCCTCTTGTTTCATCCAGAAAATTGAGAGCGTAAATGAAATCTAGACTGGGAGAACGTATTTCCAGCTCTATTTGTGCAGCAAATAAATAGCAGAGTGGAATCAGTCCCGAGACATGCCTGTGACAGTGTAATGCAAATGAGCCAATTATGAAATACTGTTTTAAACTAAATTAGGCACCTACTGCTCAGAAAGTTTGTCACCATCCTTCTGCCATGTCTTTTTCTTTCCTCATGTTCAGCATGAAAAGGTAATTGTTTGTGGCTCTAAGCATAGCAGAGCAAGGCCTCAGCCTTAACTCAGGTACGTGACCTAGCTACTGGGGTATAACATTCCCCTCACGCCACTGGTGCTGCACTATTTTGTATAATTATTAAATATGAACTGAGTAAGGAAAAAACTTCTCTACAGCCTGATGATCAGGGCAGTGACCCAGAAAGAGAAAGACACATACTAAGTTCCTGACTTGAAACAGAGCCATTTAACCTGCAACTCCCTCATGCTGGCTGGGTGTGCCAGCTACCAACCTGTACGGTGGGAGCAGTAATTGCTATGGCAATTTGTTAGTGTTATCTGCCAATAATTTTTAGCAATATTACTGGAGTAGCAAGCATTCCCCAGTATAATGAAGTTATCCGCTTAATACGAAGAACTACTAAACGGATTCAGAGCTGTCTAAAACAATCTCCAGAGTGAAGGTATTTTGATCAAACAAAATAAAGGAAAAAAGATTCCCTTTTGTTTTACTTTGCTGGTTTCTTCAGCAAGCTTCAATTTTGATTTGAGTGCCATATTCACTTTGATAACAGATCACTCTCCTACTTCCATATCTCACTGCCAAATGGGACTCACCTGTTATCTCTGATTGCAGGCAATTCAAACTTAAAGTAAGCCTGTCTATCAACTACTGTTTTAACAGCTGATTAATTAGGGCTACAGGGATCCTGTAGAGAGCTTTATCTGAAGAGCGGCTCAACCATTAGTAGAAGAAACTTCCTTGTACACTCCTAGCTCAGATAACAAAGTAAGATAATAGTTCACAATCCTCCTCCGGCTAATGCAAATAGAGGCACTCCCTCTTATCCTAACATATATGAGTCAAACAAATCCCCATGATATAGTGCTATAGTGCTGAATTCTCCAATGTTTCTGAAAATGAATATCAGAAAACAGACACCTAAATGACACATTCTTAAACCAAAAGTGTTCCTATCAAGGATAAATTGCCTCCTTCTCACCCCCCCTCCTTTTTTTAAACTAATGTTCAAAGTAGACAGTCCCTAAAAAAAAAAAAAAAAAAAAAGAGGGTGTTCTGTCGCCCTGTACCCATCCTGGGCTGCCACTGCCTAATAAGGAATTCTGTCTTTGTCTTGCAAATACTTTAAATCACTGCTTAATATTCTTTGTGGTGCTGGCCATAAGAAATTCATCGTTCTTGGAATTCATCTTCTTATTTAAATCTATTCTGACTGTGCAAGTCCCTATATTCTAGGATATACAGAACTCAATTGGGGAAGTATGCTCTTGAAGCCAAAGCATAAGTTGTTTTCATCAACAGTGATTAAACAAATTAATGGGAAAAGTCCTCAAGTGTTACCAAACATGCCGGATCAGAGGCAATCTGCATCTCTGGATGCCTTTAAACCACTAACTTCAAGAAACTGGTTTTTGCTAAGAATCCCCTACTGGCCGTCATCAGGGAAGGCAGTCCCAGGGAAAATGGGCTTTTCATCCGACTCAGAAGGGCTGGTCTTACATCAAGGACATGATTCAAAGTCCACTGAAGTTAATGGGAGCTCTTCCTTTGATTCAAAAGGCTCAAAACCAGACGCTTACAGCACTCACAGCATCTTGCAGCTCACTGCAGGAGCTTTACTACTTTTTTCCCAAAAAATCCAAAAACAAAAACAAGAAAAAAAACCTCACACCCAAACGTCCAGCATACTCAACACAAAATTTCATTGGCCACGGCCAGGAAATCATCTCTCCTGATCTTGTGATCAGTTAACACTTCAGTGCAGCTTTTTATGGTACATTTCCAGTTTTCATTTGAATTGACTGGGTTTCAAATGGCTGAAACCCTGTGATGTTTCTTCAGGATCCATTCCCGCTTCGCTGAATCCACCCAAGGCATTTGCAGGTGATGTTCATTCTGTAGTTCATTAGTTACTCTTTCAGCTGGTCAATCTTTTTAAACAACTTTCCAATATTGGGGCTGCTTGAATGACTTCTTGAGAAAAAGAATGGAAATTTTAACGCTTGAGTCATGGCAGTACAGTATGTCATTGGAGACACTACCCTGGCAAGTTGAAGCACGTGTAGAAATACCAGCAAGGCTACAGGGAGGCATTTGGGTCAGACTTTACTCCCAGATACGCAATATAACTCCGCTATGATTTATAGGCTACTTTCACGAGACCGACTTGTTTCCACATGCAACCAATGACGAACTGCAGGTGAGAACCACCAGCAGAGCCCCAGATCCAAAGAGCTTGATTTCTGTGTAAGAGCCTGTCCAAGGGTTTCCCACTGACTAGGTACTCCTGAAGGCCTAGAGGTGGTCACTAGGGAGCACTACACTTGGGAACTTGCACTGAAGTTTTGTCATCTGAATTTGGCCTAGATGGTTACCACTAAATTCAAGAGGCCAACTTCCGCAGGACTTCATCCCTGACTGGCTTCACACTCTCTCTCATGACTGGCCGTAACATTTTCAAGTAACCTTTTTCACACTTGGACTTGCCATGTTTCATGACCGTAATCCAAACATGACGCTGTCACTCCTCTAACCCTTTTTCTCACCGTGAGTAGGCTGCCATGGAAACAAAAAATTTATTTATTCCTGGCTTGTAAGCATTATTTGTTTAGCTCTGTTCAAACGCAAAATCAGACAGCTCTTTAGTCCCCAGAAGTTATTTGAAACAATTGATAAAAGAAATAGCCTCCAGGTCATACATCAAAACCTCCATACAGCAGAACCCAACTAAATTAAGCCAACTAGTAGTTCATAAGAGCAAAGCACACTCCTACAGCCAGTTGTCCAGCACTAGTATTCAGACTGCCCAGATAGACCAGTTTTGCAACGTGTTTTGATGGGCCATCAGATTTGGACAACGTAAACTCAAACGCTGCAAAACCCCCAATCTTCTGAGCTCTGCCACCCTGCTTTCAGATCCCTGGCAAGTCAATTTGGCCTTTAAGGCAACCTTCCAGCATTAGACCGTCCCTCCAGCACACCTGTCCTCCTCTTCTATTTCACCTAGTACTCATGAGTCTTCCTAATGGTCCCAGACTCTTTTCATGATTGGGAGCAGCCAGCCTCCAAGGTATGTGGCTCTGTTTGATTCTGCCCTTGGAAGCTATCGCTCTGCAATACCTTCATACCCTCCTCCAACTATATAGCTCTCTCTCCTCTTTTCCGTACGCTCAGAATTTTTTGCCTTTCCTTCACGTTGCTTTTTGGCATGTTTAATTTTATTTACAGATGCATGCACATTAGCAAATCTACTAGAAGTTTTTTCTTCCAGAGAAGAAACACATACCTTTCCTTTTTCCCAGTTCAGGAACCTTAGTGATACAGCAAGTAGGTTTTCATCTGCAGGGGGTGCAGGGGTATCTAAGGTCATCATTAAGTAGCGCTTCCTCTGCAGAGCATGCAGATGGTTTGTCAAATTTCTTTGCCACCTTTGCTGTGACCTGTTAATATTTGTAACGCTCTGGACTGTAGAGCAAAACAGTTGTGTACAAGTTGCCAAAAGCACATTGCCAGGTAGACAAGAAACAAAATTAAATTAACTTGTTCTTTGTTAGAGAGAGTTTCTGTGCAAGTGTTCATTTGCTTAGTTTACCTGGAAGTCTTCATCAGATACTGAAAAGTAATCTGAAAAAAGGTCATCTTTGTGTCTATGCAAAACCCTGACGGAGTTATACAAACATATGGAGCAACAGAATACCAATAGCACTGGCGTTATTGTTTCCACGGATTCCAAAGGGCCAAATTCTATCCTCAGAGGTCGGCAGACTTAACCTAGACCATTCTATAGAAATCATATTGTGATTGAAATAATACTTCAATCTGTGAATCTGTACAACCAATAGTATATAGTAGATAGTATAGATTGAAGTACAATCTGTACTTCAATCTGTACAATCAATACTGTACCTATTAAACACTTTAGTATAAGATTCAGATTCTGTTAGACAAAAATGTTTTTCCTTCCCCTTCTTCAAGGGAAAAGGTCTTGTATATATTTAAGCTCTCTGGAGAACTCCTCTCCCCAGAATTTGTGCCAGGCACTAATGACATAAGGTATCTCTCTCAGATTTGCAAGTTGAAAAAAGACGACGACCCCTTTCATTAGAGCATAATAGCACGCTTGCAATAGTTCAATAGCTATAATGAAACATGACAACCTGGATCTGCTTCCAGTGATGTCTCAAGCCACTGCCTGAATTGCACACTTCAGAACATCTGTCAAGTCGCAACTAAATGCAAAGTTCTTAGACATCTGAAAAAAAAAAATCTTAATTTTCATGTTTTGTAGTGCTCAGCAATTTTCAAATCACTAGTTTCCAGGAAACGTTGTAAATTATTACTTATTCTAAAAGGAACGTATTTTGTCCACATTATCTGGGATGCTTAAAAACATTTCCTTTAGCCCTGGCCGTGTAATCCGTGGCAGTGAACATTATATTTAAACAAAGAGCAAAATATACAGTCACGAATGAAGGAAGAAAAGCAGGAACAATAGAAAGGTAAAAAAGAGCAGTGCGCATTTGTCTCTTCTCTCCTACTGTAGGAATTCTGAGTTCAGGCTTGGCTGCTGAAGTCTGCTAGGTGTGCTTCTTAGACATGTAAATGCAAACAGGTGGTGTGGTACACCACAGTTTGAAAGTATACACGTATCAGATGCAGAAGTGCAAATCTAGATGCTATTCTCAGGATCCTAGGTTTAGATCCCATTCAGCCAACTGCCAGCGCTACAGGGATGTTAAAAGATCTGTAACGCTTTGTGCCAGCCAAGGCTTTATCCCAGGGTCACTAGTTTGCTTTAAACAGCACTGCTTGCCTCAGCATTTAAAAATCATCACCCATGCCAATCAAAAGTAACAAAATTGTCTTATAGTTCTACAAAATACGAAATCCTGTGGCCATCTTTATGACCAATATGTTAAGATTTATGTCCGTTTGCAAACCATAGAGGTGAGAAATGTACCCTTTCCTTAAATGAAAGTTCAGACTGTCACGTTATCACGTGATTTCCAAAGATGTGACTTGAAGAGGAACACGAAGTGCTTCTTCAAAATGCAAAGAGAAAAAACAGCAATTAATCATATTGGATTTCGACCCACTGCAAGTCCCACACAGACAAAAATCCTACTGAAGTCTCACACAGACATATGAGAGAAGTTCTGGAGAAACAGAGCAGAGTTTTGTGTCACAGAAGACAAAGCAAACTCTTCCAGCTCGGCTCCTAAACACCGGGCTGAAACCCAAGCTTTGAGGCTTCCTCATTTAGAACTGAAAATACTAAACAAACAAACAATCAAAAGCCCTATAGATCAGCAGGACTATCCAGACTGCTGTAAGTTAATCCACTTCAAATTGTTTGTAAGCAACGGGGTTCTTACTGTGTTCCAAGCAGGCGGTATACACACAGCGGACAGAGTCCAAATTCAACCATTCGCCAGTCTTTATCTTCATTGTCAACTTTAATTAACAAAACAAAGTCCTCATCTAAGATTTCTCCAAAATTTTTCTTTCTTAAAGATTTTTTTGTCCCTCATTTTTCCTCTCTCCAACAAAACACTCAAATCTTCTTAATACTCCAGTACTGGCACACTCCATTATCCAACATATGGCTAGTCATCACAAAAAAACAGAAAACCTTGTTTTCCTATGCAGTCAAGTATCTGCACCTTTATAAGATCTCAGCTATAAGGTCTCTGTTTGACTTAATTCCTATCTTTGCTACCATATTAGAAAAATAGGGGTGCCTGAAAATAAATAAATAAAGCAGGACTGCACAGAACGTCAGCAAAAGTCACATAAAGAGGTAACACACAGCTAGCTGTGTTTTTCATTCCAAAGTCAACACCAGTTGATCAAAGGTCCAAGAACAGCTTCAAATCTTTCAAGCGTACCAGCACTCACCGGGCCTGGGTCTGTGAATTGAATATGAAGTGGGGAGAGCCTTGGACAATTCAGCTTCAAACCTATGCTTTAAAATTTATTTAAAACCAAGCTCTAAAAGGGAAGTTGGAGGAGGACTACTCAGTTTAGAAATAACTTGCACAAAACCATTGAAATGCAAGCTCTGGAGAATGAAAACAAACTACCGACAGATTTAACTATTATCGTACTAATAGGGTCAAATTCTAGTTTCAATGACAGGGGTCCATCCGCTTTGATCTCTCCAAGGGTTGCACCTTAGAACAGTCCCAGTAAGTATAAAGTTAGCTGTGAGCAAAATGAGTTGCAGGGAAAACAAATACCTGGACTGTTCCCAGTTGATGGCTCACATATTCAAATATATTTCAAATCTTCTAGTTCAGATCCTACCCTTTGTGCAAATCTGGAGTTATGTGGCTGAAGACAATGAGAATTTCTATTGTTGTAACGAAGGACAAAGTCTGCCCAGTGGGGTTTTTTTTTTTTTTTAAATAAAATCTTCAAACAGTCATTTAAACTGAATTTTACAATGTCTTTACTCAAAAAGTGAGCTGTTCACTAACTGAAAGTAACAACCAAAAAGCAAAGTTAAGGAATAATAATAAAAAAAAAGGTTAAAACTGTAGGGACTGGGATATTTAATCATTGATAACACTGACTGAATTGTAAAGAGGCTCAAAAGAAGGTGCGTGTGAATGGAGATGTCAGATTAGCTTTCCTACTGGTTGGGATTTCAATAACCGACAGCAGATAAGATACAATTAGTATTCATATATTGAGGCCAGAGATTTGGAACCGTTTTTCAAAGTATTGTCTAGCCTTGAAAAAGTTTGAGCTGCTTTATTACATTTTGTACAAAATATATATTTTAATAAAGTACCCTTTGCTTCATAGGAGGAGAAAAACGTTACACGATTGTCTTAATGTTTCAACCAGCCGGCACCCAGCTGAGAAGCAAACGAAGCTTAAGAGTCTTCGAAACTGCATTACTGAGGTATCAAGACTTCCACTGTACTTGAAAGGTCCACGGGTCACAGTTGCGGGAAGTCACATTTTGAGATCCAGCTATGAAGCTATTCGAATGGCCCGAAGACATATCCCACATCAAATGGCTGACCTCCTGCACTCGCATACTGCAGGTCAGCTTGCACTTTTTAGCTGGAGGCCCTTGCTGATTCCCTTTCGTAATACCCTGGAACAAAGAAACGCACTCAACTTTCTGGGGAGCCTCCCTGGGTTACCTAGAACTCTGGCTCAGCAGAACTGACGGCGGCAGCTCTCTCGCAGACAACTTCCTCTCGTTCCAACCGAAGCCATGATGCGGTGCCGACTGCCGCCCGTCTTAAGTTTTAGAGCCTGCTTAAAACAATTTCCCCAAACTGAGCTTCTGACCACCTTTAATAACTTGTCTCCCAAACTTTGCACTCTAAAAGCAAAGATTTAGATTAGTTTGTTTTTAGAGGTAAAATAACGACTTACAGAAATGAGTATTTCTAAAAAGCTACCAGGTCACTCTTGAGTCCTCTACTGTTAAAACGGAATTACCACCAGAACTAGCAGTAACACAGCCAGCTTTTACACATAAACAATACGGTATGTAAAAATTCTGACAGAACAGGAAACTCTGCCACTTCGTGTCATACACCCCCCACAAAGTTTTTTTTTTTTTTTTTTTAACTGTTTTAATGGGCATTAAAAAGTTGCCTCAAAAAATAAAAACAAGCTTAGTGAAAATCATATCCGAGTCATCCCCACCAGTACATAAGAGAATTGTGTGGCTTTCACTTTCACTTCCTCTGTTCCATATCAAAATCAGCTAAAATGCTATAGAATTACAAAGACACTGTAGCCTGGCTTGTTTCCATTATATATAAATCAACCGATTTTAAGATAACCTGCATTGTCCATGAGTTTGTTATATTTGTTTTCGTCTTACGTAGCGCTTGTTTGCGCCAAGCCGCTAAGAACTGACTCAGTCTCTCTCTCCCCGCTCTCAGCACGGACAAGTGCAGAGAAGACACCGTTCACAGAGCACCTCAACACACAGCTTTTCCAGTTGCAAAATCAGGTTCTCAGCTAGGAACAAATTCTCACAGAAAGTTTCTTGCCCGGAAATCAAACTCTTTACTTCACTTTCCAATCGCAAACGTTTGATTTTTTTTTTTCCTTTTTCCAAATATAGGTCAAAAGAGTTCTTGCAGCTCTCTTTAGCAGCCCTCGGTTTGTGCTGTCCTTCAAGGCTGCCAATCCTCTCAGGGATGCCAAAGCACCTTCAGAAAGGACACAGCAGTGGCCTTTACAGATCACTTCATCCACCTCTGAAGCTCACTTGGCTCTGCAGTGCAAAGCGTGAACTCTTTCAAGAGCAAAATAAATCAGTGCACAGGACCCTCAGCATCACACTAAGGACATGTACTGTCAAATACAGGTAGGCAGATGCTAGAAGCAGATTCAAATTAGTAAACTTGCAAGTTCAGTCTCAGTGTTAGGAAGGTTCTCCAATTCAAGTCATTCCTCCACTGCAATTATTCGCCTTGAAAGCGTTTGCTTTCCAAATCCTGCTTGAAAATGTCAAGTACTGTAAGATTTTTTTTTTTTTTTAAACCAGGTGCGGTTGAAATCTGGTGAAAACAATTTCTTGCAACAAATCCACAAACATGCAGGATTTGTGCAGATAACGCTAGTGGAGCTACATAGCCATTCCTGCAAGGCCCTGACCCTGGCAAGAGTTTGCACGAGGCAGCCCCAGCTGCTCGGCCCACGACTCAACTCCCAGCAAAGCCAGGGGCTCAGATCCCACAGGACCGGCACGTGGGGAGCAGAGGGACGAGTGATCCCTGCTGCGGGGGAACAGGAAACCATCCCGCGGCAAACTGCTTGCATATATCAAAAGGGAAAAAACTTATTGTAGTTATTTCAAACTGCAGAAGAAATAAAGCAGCCTGGACTCACACCCAGGAAAAAGGAGGATTGAAAAGAGCTCTCTTATACACGTATACACACACACACACGCAGCGTTAGCTATTAAAAATATGCGCGTGCTTAGCAGTTGAATAGCCCTGTTCTATTTGGAGTATTTTTTAAATACAATTCCCAAAGCTTAGTCCACATCATTAATGTCATGAAAAGTGAGGCTACTGTGTGCCTTCAAAGCATAATCTTTTAGCAGAAGAGGAGCAATCTGCCACATCCATTTTACTGCAGAGGTTTTTATAGAAAGAAAGAAATTAAATAGGAGAGAGGGATGTAGGGGGAAGTGTGCGTTTTTTTTTTTTTTTAAATGTACAGAAAAGAGTTCTGCCCTCATGTTAATGTAACAGCAATCAGTGGAAGAGCACCGGTACAGGCAAGCTGGGTTTTGCTCTCCGCTTCAGTGCAATAGATTAGCATGTTTAGGAGAGACGTTTTGGTCCTGCGGCCAGCCTGCAGCCCTGGGAAGCAGTGCTCTGCTCCTTTCTTGCTGCCCTGCTGCTTCCCCTCACGCAGGTGAGTTCACTTTGTCCATGGCTGCAGTCACACACGTATTTCAAGCTGCCATGAAAGTGTCACTGCTCCCACTTGTCTCTCATTCCCTTTCTCCCCTCAGACGTGTTCAGAGGACTGCACAGTTACCTCCTCCGTGCCCGACTTCAGCAACAGAATCCAGCTCAGAAAAAAGCTAGTATCTAAAACCATCCGACTAACTAGTTTCCTACTGGCTGAAGTGGATCCGGGAGCAATCGCATGCACAGGTAGGCAGGTCATCTAACGGGGAAACTAGGCAACAGCCAAGGGGCTAGCAAAACACAGTAACTTTTTTTGGCTCAGCAACTGGGGCAAGCCATATGATTTCAGCCTCCTCCTCCTTTCCTTTTGCTCCCTACACCACAGTCTATCCCCTTCCTTAGATCAGAAGTCCTTCAGGGCAGACCGTTCCCCCTCACATGTTTGCTCAGTGCCTGGGGAAGGCTCAGCTGGGATGCCCAGTTGCAGCTATACTACAACAGCTTCACAATTATAACTGCAGTGTTAGGGCCTCATCCTCCACCATGCTGCCATTGAAGTCACCTCCTATTGAAGTCACCGGGATTTTAATGCCGAGGATGTAGCTGTTACTTAGTTAAGGCAGATACACGCTTATCAAACTATCTGAGCTATTGTGCTTAGAGCCACTGACAGACTCCTATTGTTCGGCTGCTTACAAACCAAAAAGCAGAAGGGACGATACTGCGGCTGCCCATACATAAAAGGGGAATTTTCTCAGTGATACACCAATGGGACATTCCTCCTCTGCTTTCCTCAACAGATGATTTGTCACTTAGATGTATTGCACAACTGTGCAGTAGCTGTGGTTTCCAAAAACAACATTCCAGGAGACTGCATCACCCTGGGTACGATGACAAAAATAATGATTGTGTGTTTTTTCTTAGCTGTGAATGTTAATGCACAAACACAAGTAGGCAATGATTACTGATATACTTCACAGCCATATAATGTGATTAGAGGTCTAGGAAACACATGAGAAAGCTGAACTAGGGTTACTTCCTCAAGAGAGCACACAGAGGCAGAAGACAGTCTTCAAATAACTTTGAGGCTGCTGCAGACCAGGAAAGGTTCTCCATGCCAGGGACAGGCAGATAAGGTAACTACGGCTGTAGCTGCAGTAAGGGAAGAGCCGGGTTAAACTTTAGCGAACAAGCCCTGCCAGTGAGCCCAACCAAGTACTGACCAGCCTGTCCCGGGGCTGCAGAGTTTCCACTACAGCAGGGCTTCAAGAAGGTCTAGACAAACACCTGCTAGGGATGATGTAAAGGCAGTTGCCTCCTTTGGGGCCAAACACTACACAGATCACCACGTCTTAGACTCACCTACTTGCCCTCTTTCCATTCCCTCAGTTCTTCCTTTCGCTTACCTCAAGAACACCTACAAACAGGTGCTATAGCCAGAATCACCAAGCTCGCATGGAAATATTGCTAACCTGGAGAAATTTAACCTATTACAACTACCTGGGTCTCAGGGAAAGCAAGACACAAAACTTACTTTTAATTACTTTTAAATGTTTTGGATGTTAGCAAAACACTTCTAAAAATAACTCATTCCAGGAGTGAGATATCAGCCAGTATGCTATGGTTATGATTTCTATACAATTTCTAAAATAATCAGTCCCTTGGATTATTTGGCCTCCCTCAGAACAATTGCAGCTCAATCATTTACCGGGCAATAGATGGTGTAACTTCTCTTAAATCAACAAGATGTCGAGATTCTGAGCCAGTTTCAACCCAGCTGTAAACTTTTTAGAAGCACAAAAATGACAGTGCAAATATTCTGAGTTCAGAAAGTTCAAGTGAAGATCAATGAGTGAAAAATCTGGCTGTATGAGGAGCGTCTCCTTATAATATAACCCCAGCTCCAGCTCTAACAAGTCAGAACGGTGAGCTAAAGTATACCACTACCAGGAAAATATCCAGAAGTTAGGAATATTTCTTGAATTAATCAGTATTGCCCTCGTAAGAAGAAAAAAGAAAAAAATGACGATACATATTTTTATACTAGGTAAATATTTAATTGTTTTACCATGCTGCCTCTAGAGTGAGACTTAGATTTCCAGATCTTTCACTATGACTCTTAGGGCCAGATCTGCAGAACAGCTCTGTGAGGGAGGTAAGTAGGATGAAGAATAGTCTGGAGCTCCTTATGTGATATTTAAATGACAGACTTTTGAATTACATAAAAGGGGATGTGCCCTTATACCGGAGATCTCATAGACAGACACAAGGGAGCATCAACATCCATTGCTGCACTGTGCTATCATTTTCAGTGTTAAAGTCTCCAGTGCCTGCTCTAGAATAAGATGCGCCCCACATTTCTAATTTTCAAGCAATGCCACTTAATTTTCATTTCACTTCAATCTCTTGCAGCAAAACAAAAACTGCATCTTATTGTAAGTAATATAATTTATTTATACTTGATATCATTTGAAAAAGTGATGACACATCAACAGCTCAAGCATGAAGCATTTTTAATTCTTCAGATGAAGTGACAAATGATTATCAAATAACATCGACTTAATATTTAAATATTAGCTTTAAAAATCTGTTCATTTAAAAATGAATACCACATAAGAAAATTCTGCATTTGCTCTGTATTTTCTGTGGCCTTCCAGGGCTTGGAGAATATCTGGGGTTACAGGCCACATATTCACAGAAATTTGAGCAATCGGTCCATCCCACTGTGTGACAGATTTTTCTGCTACGTAGTACTTGTTTCTTGCCAAGACTCTTACCAGTTACCGTTTTCGTCACTTGCCTTGTGTTTATCCATCTCCTAACTCATTACTCTCCCTGACAGGCCCTTTCTTGCCCAATAATTTGCTTTTTTCCCCCCACCTGGTACCATCTACAAGTGATAACAATTTTCTAAACATCCAATAAGTTGGCCTTTAATTACTCAATCTGCTTTTTAAACACTTGCAGTTTGTTCAGGTGTACCAACATAAAACAAAAAAATTCAAACATCTAGTACAGTGATTCCCAAACTAGCCATCACAGTCCCAGTAGGGGCCACAGGACTTACAAACTGGGGTCACCCATAGGGTGGAAATGAAACTGAAAAAGAAGAAAGTAGGATAGAAGTCTAAAATGGCACCAAAACAAAGAGAGTCTGGAAACGGCCTGTGTACCATAATCCTCGTATTCAAACACAATCACCGCACGGCCTAAACCCCCATATCCTCATTTTCAAGTTTGTTTTAGGGTTTTTTTTTGTTTTGTTGCGCACTTTTTTTTTTTTTTTTTTAAATGCTGAGGTCTGAGAAAGTTCTGATAAAAGGAGACATTTTCACTGGGAAAAACCTCCTCTTATGAAGACAGAATCCAATTTGCTGTGCTGAGGCCTTTAAAGTCTATTCAGATATTTGACATATTCTCCAGTTCTATCAGATATCTCAAGGATCTGCAAAGATTTTTTTAAAGTTCACGTGACAGTTACAGAGTCTAGCCATTAGGCTGCTTCATCAGTGGCTTTGCTGTAAGAACAGACTGTGGATTTTCTTCTTTTGCAGAGAGGGAGCAAGTGAGGAGTTCATTTTTGCTAATAGGAGGTTTTGGCTGAACCTTTCCTTTTTGGCTTTGTTCCAGCCAAAAAAAAATTTCATTTGGCATCCGGAAACAAGGCTTCTCTTACCAATTCAGCTACTGCCATAACTAACGACGAGCCGTAATTGTTCTGCTTCCACATAAGTTCCAAGAAACGTCTCTCTTCTTAACCAGTGGTCTGGAGATCACAGCCCATGTGAACACAAGGAATTGGAGGTGCAGTTTGTTTTATCCGATTTACAGCTTGAAATTGAATTTGTGTGTGTGTACCAAAACAGTTTTTTTTAAAATCAAAACATCTCCTTTTTCAAACAGGATGAATATCTAATACCCTTTGTATGTGGTAGAATTGGTGAGAATTTGGCTGCAGATCAATCATTTTTGAAGCTCTACACATGCCAGAATTGCCTATTTTGATAACGTCAAATACACGATAGTACTCTTTTACTTCTACACCAGTTCACGTAGCCGGAGTAATTCACAGGTCAATGGAATCCTGATGAATAAAATATTTTAGGGGTAATTTTCATAATAGATGGAGAGTAATTAGATGAAAAATGCAAATTTATTTCTTAAGTAAACACTTCCTTTTACTTCCATGCAGATAGTGCATGCTGTCTGGACTGTGAATTAACATTATGCAACTGTAGGAAGAACACTTTTAACTTGCCCTTTGCAAAGTGAAATATATTTGGGGAGGACTGTAATTTTGTTTTCAGTGCTGTGTGGTGTTTTCTGTAAAAATTCACTGAATTTTTATGGTCATTTCTTGTCTGTAACCAGTTTACAGATGTAGTGATCTGTAAAGCACCCAGAAACCTAAGAAACAAACAAAAATAATCCTCCTCTCTCCCAAAGTCTAGTGTGGAAAAAAAAAATGCAAGTCTGAGGTAAAAAAGAAATGAAACACTTTGTTAAAACATTTTCTCTCAGAATAAACAGTGAAAAAATGTTTAGAGAAATTGTATTACTTCTGCTACACTTCATATTTAAAATGCTCTAAGTTTCTTTGACAGAAATATTTGTTTCAAAATTTACTGCATCAGACAAGGTAAAGTCCTACACGTGGTGAATCTCCATCCTTTATAACAATTTTAGCAGTGAGCCTTAATACTGTGACACTATTAAAATCATTGTGAATGCACACAAGAAGGTCATGCTCATTTTCTAAGCTTTCCCTGTAGAAAACATGCATTTCTACTGTATCTGCATTATAACTTTAGGAACACATTCACTACCATTTGCTGAGCTGTGTGGATATAATCTTCCTTTTTGTTTACTTGTCAGCAATACTAATGCCTTCTATTTTCAGCACTTCACTTTCTTCCTACTCTGAAGATATGTCAACAGGCAAAAAAAATACACTAAGTACTTGAATATGTAATACAGCTTCATCCTTAGCTCTAGGCATATTTGTCATTAGGCAGAGGTTAAAAATTCATACTTATTTCATAAATATACCATCAGTATTTTCTGTATGCTAACTAAACTGCACACAGTACCTTTCTTATTTTAAAGCAGTAAACAAAATTTAGTACCAACAAGTAGGAGGCCATTACAAATATTTTCCAGCTATTTCATTCTTCCCCATATTTTTTTCCATGCCTCAAAGAACACCAACATTTTGGACTGCTAAACCAGGTAATCCCAGAAATGCTGAAAGACCACTCTGATAATGAACAGTCATTGTAGGGTGCAAAGAAGAATACTGGAGCCCATTAGTATGATAGCTTAATTGCATCACTTTCTCTATTAGCCTGAAAATATTTCAAACAAGCTAAGTTAAAAGTTTCCATTAATCACTGTCAGCAGCAAAGGCCGATTCCTACAACGCACCTTTAACGTATGCAATCTACCACACTTTGTTCAGGAACGTAGCACTGGACAACACTAGACAGGAAAAAAAAAAGACTAACTTGCACTCTGAGATTTTTGCTGTAGTCCTTTGCAACCTTGTTATTTCACTATATATCAGTTAAACCTCTGGCTACTGGCAATATAATCCAGAATCCAGAATTGCCAACAGTCTTTGGTCTGCCAAGGTCCCCATCTTTACTAGATCTTTATCAAATAGTATTACAACAAGTTGAACTCTTGGCAACATCTTTTGGATCTCTTGGGAATTTTAGCACTTCCCAATCAAAGGGTCCAGACAACTGACACACCATAATGCTTCAGGGCTATTTCTTGAACTGTGATACCTCATAGAACATGATACTGGCATTTGGTCACAATGTCTTTTTTTGATATTTAAGATTGACACTTGCTGCAATTACCCTTTCTGCAAGATTCTGCTCCAGAGATGCGCAGCCTCTCAAATTACTGACAGCCCTGCCACAAACCTGACTTTGTTCTCTTAACCAACTACTCCCCATGGCATTTCATTAAAGGGATATTTTGACTGAAAGCAGTCCTGCCAAATACCTTTCTGCTCATAAATTGGTTTGTCATTCCACTTCTGGCTCCTTTTGCTGAACGACATGCAGATTTGGAGGTAATCCAATTAGCAAGTGGAGCAATTAATATCACAAACTATCTTCACGCTAACTTTCTGAGACAAGGAGTTAAACATTTTCCAGTGACATGAGATCTAAACAGTATATTAACAATTCTTACATTCATGCAGTCTCTTCCACCGTCAAGTCTCTTCCGGTGCATACAACGCGTGCACCAACCACTGCTTCTTACAGAGTCCCCTCTGGGAACTCAACAGGATTTTTACATCTAAACTCAGCTCAAGACCTGTTTGTACAGAAGACAAAGATCCTATCCTCATCTGTGTTAGGATGTAGCACCACTTTAACAACTACGGTAATGGAAAGGGTCCAGTTTAAGTCAATGGAGCAGAAGTTTTTGGTTCCATTTGTTGGGGTGGTCAGTTCTGAAACACCAGTTTGGGCAAACTGCCAGCACTGTTAGAAATAATAGTGCTGCATCCCTTGAAAAGAGTTGAGGATAATATGTGGACATATCCCATGAGTTCATTATCACCCTAGTAGGCTTAGTACTAGGATCCTTCTACGTTCCGAGAGAATGGTCCGAACTACAAAGCGAATTTCCTCCCGCTGACTTTTCTGGAAACTACAGTCAAGTAAAGTATTAGTTGTACTAATTTTACAGAAGAAAGATTTTTGATTATTGAAATATCTTCCCAGGGCAATTTTATACTTGCCTTGCTACTATGATAAGCACCAGGAGGGGGAAAAAAAAAAAAAAAAAAAAAAAAGCAGTTCCTCACAGAAGAGAAACTGTGTCATACCCACCTTTTAAAAGTGAGTCTTCCAGGATCAAAGCAAAACCCAATAAAAGCTTAAGAAAAATTGTACTGTTTTACATCAGGGCTGAATTTAGCTCCAAATCTTTGGCTAAGACCTTCAAAGGTAGCAAAAGATCTCAAAAAACAAGGACAACACAAGGTCATCATAATGGAACAAAAATAACTGATAGAGGCTTTTTTTTTGGAGGTTCAAAAGTTATTGTTTAATTAGTCAAACGGTATTGTATATGGCAAGACATAAGTACAACAAGGCAGTGGCTAAACAGAATTGTATGTCTGAGCACAGACTGAAGAACGAACCCAAGAAAATCAGCAAGACAAAAAAAAAATCACTAAACCAGTTGTCTGTCTGAACTGTGGCTCTACTCACAGCCTTTTGTTTGTGGCCCTTTGTTTAAAAATTACTTCTAAAAAGGTAATTTTCCTAACTCGTCCCAGCCCACATATAATATATTCAGATGGTAAGTTTCTTCACAAATACATGAAAGATATTTGGGGGGAACCACTTATTTCTCTCACAAACTCCAATCTCTGTGGTATTAGCACCACACCAAACAAATTAGCACCACACATTAGCACCACACCAAACAAATTACTGCATCCCAGGATATGGACTTGACCACATATGGATATGTGGTCGACCATATATGGTCGATATATGGATATCGCTCGACCACATGATGCCAGGATATGGCTCGACCACATGATGCCAGTTGACACACTTGTTAAAGTACTCAGTAGGTATCCAACAACCTATTGTACGTCCGGAAAGGCATTCCTGCTGACAATCAGTCTGCATTTCATCGCATTGCCCAAAGGGATGGGCAAAGTATGGCTTATTTGCTGTAGAGATGTTCTCTCACTTTCACATGTTTCTAGAACAAATAGGAAATCTGTATGTTTTAAGATTAAATATTTGGACTTGCCTAGTTCCTTTCATTCCACTTGAATTTCCATTCAGGCCTGCAAATGCCGAAACCCTATTTCGTCTCATGGACGGTTAAAAGCGAGATGAGAAGTGAAACTGCCTGAAATCTCACAAAGAAAGAAAACCAATTTTATGAGAGATAACTGTTCAACATTTTCATACTAAAGAAATTTGGAAAAGCACCCCTGAGCATAAGCTCCAGCACAGCCGAGACACAAATATCAACTCTCCACCAAAACCTAATGACAAAGTCCTCTTACAGAAAGACTTGTTTGCAGAGCTGAATAGAAGCAGCCTTTGCAGGGGTTGTGGAAACTTCCTCACACCGTCTTTCCTATGTCTCCCCTAAACTTCAAGATTTCCTATAAGCTTCTGAGCGCTCGTAAGAATATTACGAAAAACAGGGATGAGAGAAAACAAGAGGTGACCTTTACATATGTGCTAGTCACCCTGGGATTACTTCCTACAGTATCTTATATGTAACTCCAGATTGTGTCAATTTGTCCAGCCTATTCTTACAAACGTCTGCTAATGCAATAATCTCTCCCTTTGAAATGTGGATGGAGCGAGAGAGTTCTTCATCCTAAAATATCCAGAGCCTCATTCCTTGATGTCTTCCAGGCAGTTTTCTTCCTTCTATTGGAAAACGAGGTCTAAAAGGCATATGCTTCCTTGATTGTAGACCGTAAAAACTACAGAAGTATTTGAAGGCTGTTTCCAACCCTCCTGTGTGCTGTTCATCACACCTTTAGTGTCATCACCATTGTGAGGCATTGTGAGATACCCGTAATGCAGCAAGTTTGTTTCCACATACTAAGTAGGAGCATCTGTCTGTCTATCTTTGGTCACACTGCAACTTTCCTCTGTACTTCTTTGTATAACTTTTCTAGATATAACTACATATGGCTACTCGCCTACTGGATTTGCCTCTTGGCAATTTGTTTTATGCCTCCTGTGTAAAGATAAAGCAAGTCTAAAACAAAACTCCAAAATATACTGAAAAGACAAGTAAAGAAATCAGAGAAACGCATCTTGAGCTATATGACACTTAGCACCAACATACATAGCAGAAAAATGAACGTCAGTTCACTTAATGGACAAATCCTACTGCCTCGGCTCAGTAAGTCCCACTGCCTAGAGCAGTACTATGACAGAGAATAAGTCAGATCTTAATCATTTCATCCCCTTTTTCAGAGAAGCACGGCTGGTAGGATCAGAGCACACCAACTGGGACGTGCCATTTGATCTCTTCTATTTCCTAAAGCTTGAGACTTAAATAGAACTTTAGACCGTTGGCTACGCCTGTATTAGCGCATTCTCTGACATTGAGGCCAACTAAGGAAAAACAGCCCACATCTACACTATTAAGTACATTACCCCCTAAAACAGGAGGGCCATATCCAAACTACCTATTGGGAATAGTCCCAAGCCTATACCAGCTCCACATCTGTGCCCAGAAACCATCTGGACAAGCACTGTTTGTCATGGGCCAGAGGCATGTCGGGGGTTATTTTAACACAGTGTAGAAGATCATGTCCCAGGACTTGGAAACAACACACCTGGCACTTCATTTTACTAGCATAAAAGTAGCCGCTGCAGATAGCTTCCCATTTATCACAGCCCACTACATTTTGCTCAGTTACCATAAAACCAGACATAACTTTTCTTTGGTTGGTAAACTCCTCAGAAGGGCATGCAGGCTTGCTGAAACAATTTTAGGAGGTGGAGAATCCTATCTTTGCCTCAGTGGCTTATTCCATTAATTATTCAAATGTACTGTCACTAACAAGAGATTAAAAAAAGATTTTTTTTGTTTTTATAATTGTTTCTCCTTTTACTTGACAGATTGAGGCCTTCAAGGCTGTCATGGCACAGCATTTTACTCAGTCCTAAGAAATATGGATCCTTTATTCAGTATCCAGAGGTTTGGGCAGAGGCAGAACCCAGAAATATATGTACCGTTCTAGAATCAGCCTAAGCAATATTTTGTACAGAGGGGAAAAAACCAAATCAGCAGAATAATGAAAGGGAATACTTCCCAGTCCACCAAAAGGATCTTTTCACAAACATTGCTTCCCATAATAGAAAACAAGGGCCATCGCATGGCCCGCAACTCTTGCTCCTAGATATCTAAGCTTGCTTATTGGTTATTTCACTGAGCCTCCTTTATTTTGCCCAGGATGGATAACAGGCAAATCGACTTGTTTTTACCCCTGTAATTCTAATTGCTCTGTTTGAACACTGGCAAAATGTTAACCCCCTTCCTGACTTTTGGAACTTTTTCAGTATTTCTGAATTTGTTACATGCATCACATTTTTGGGTCCTTTTCCCCCCTCAACACAGAACACGAATGCATTGATTTTTGTTGTAGCAGACACGCAGTAGATGGTTTTGCCATCTCTGTCAAGCAACAGAGCTGTGCCACTGTTAAAAAATATATGTATTTTCTGAAGAATTTTTTTTTTCTAACTTTCTTATTGTTCTTTGACATAGCTTTATCCCAGATGCTTCAGTGGCTGTTATCAACTTTCTGCACTTCATAACTTCTAAACTATTATCAATTGTTGTTAGTGTCCCTTTTTCTATTCCTTATAAATTGCTTTTTTTATTTCTAATCTCTGCTTTCACTTCAACACTGAGCCAGCAGAGGCTTTCAAGCTTTTTTTCTTGGCTACAGAATCACGGATTTTGGACTATCTAATGTACCTTTACTTTCTAAGGCCCCTCAATTTTCAGCCACACTTCTCGCTGCTCTTATGTCTTTGTGGAGATGATATCACATTCATCTCCTTTGCTGTACATGAAGTTTGCTCCAGGTTTTAGCCAGTTTTCCTTACAGGAGCCTTTCTTAGGAATAAATACCTTCAGGCTTGCAGTTGCTGCGCTGGAGATTTTTTTTGTCCTCAGAATAACCTGACTAGTACCACTAGTTACCGTGCCTCTCTCCAGTGCTAGCAAGGCCACTAGCTGAGTGTCTGCAACTACCCTTCTGCCAGCTGCACTACCTGATTTACTGCCAAGCTGTCACAAACAACCTGCTGATAACCTAGTACGTTTTTGGTCAGATCAGACTATCTCTAAGCATTTACATGTGGCAATATCCTGTCAACAGCTCATTTTTAAAATGAAACTAAGTCATGCAAAGGCTGAGCTTGAAATCACTGATAAGGAGTTGGTTCCTCCTCTACCCTTAATATCTGAGAGATTTCCAACATCAACACCCCTAAATTCAAGCTAAAGAAAAGTCCAAAGGACAATCGGATCCTCTGGAGCCAAAAATGGGTGATGCTTCCAAACACCACCTCTCTCTGCAAGGAGACAAATTCCAGTTTTCAGGACCTTTGAACAGTGACGTTGAAGCTGGGCACCCTGAAATCTGGATCTGATTTTTGAATCTTAAGACCTTCAATTTTTCAAGTCACTTAGAGGAAAGTGGACAATTATCGATTTTATGAGCACCTCGGCAAAAGTTCAGAAAGTGAGGGGTTATATTTGAAAATTGTTTGCAAACAGAAAAGGTGCTTTAAATTGCCTCTCCAGTTCACAGAAATAATAGGTTTCAGCAGAGTTAAGATGCTAGGAGCTTTAGAAGTGTCACTGGAAAAAAATAATGGAAAGTGCTCAAAATGTTGGTACATCCTTGTAGCTCAGACTGCAGTATATGGCTATTGTTACTTCTGTGCACTAATTACAGTGAAAGGAAAAGGGCAACAATAAATAAAAACCAGATGGGGAAATGTCATCCAGTTAATCCAACTCTGTATCTTTCTAATTCACAGGAAACATTTTATTTCTGGTTTACAATGGCTAGTGCTACAACACATTTTATAGGCTGGGAGTTTTTACAGCAGAGGGAGTTCTTACATTACATCTTTTCCTGACATTTTCTGACACTGATTTTTTTTTTCCCCCCCTACAGAAGAGCATGTGCAGCATACACACATGTACAAGTACAGGAAACCAGGCTAGCATTATTTACTTTGCGATTTAGAAAGAATCCAGTTTGCCTGTTCATCACTCATGTTGCTCTTACTACATCTGTCAATAAGTGAGAGGGACAACAAAATTAATATAGAATCACATCATTAAAATCTGCTCAAAACTCACAGGAGACTGATTCAAAAGCGCTCAGCATCCAAATATCCTATATCCCTCACCTCTTGAGGGCCGGACTTAGCAACCTCAGTAACATCAGTTTAATATTTTGCTTTGCACGATGCCACCTCACAGCTTTCTAAATAAAAATGTTTAAAAAAATACCAAATAGCCTTTGCATATAATGCTCCCAAACTCAAGCATCATTGCTCAAACTCCAAATCTCACAGCTGATTAGCAGGACTAGAAGCTGCTGTGACACTTGGTGGGATGATACACGCAGCAATACAACCTCCCCTTCATCATGTAAAACAGAGCATCAGGCTCCTTCCACCTGCTCCTGCATCAATACATCTAACCTACGTTATCCTCATTTGAGCAGAACTACCTACCAAAAGGACAGAGGACAGATGAAGCCATTAAGAGCCCAACTCAACTTTCATCTCCTCCAGTGCTACTGCAGGTCTCTCTGAAGGACCGACACACTCCCGGCAACTACTCGCCAAGTCTCAGATACGGCGGGAAAGGAGGGTCTGGTCCCAACCTTTCCGCAGCCGCTCATGCAGGCCCCCGCATGCCTTGTGCAGCCGCTCTAGGGCTGGCGGTGGTAACAGCTTCTCAGACTACTAGCAATTACGTAGCACTTGCCAGGCTGCTAAGAGCTTCGGGACAGAACAAGCCAGCAAAGGTTAAGTGGGGATGTTCAAAAGTTAGGACCTCTGTCTAAGCCGAAGAGATTTTTGCAAATCAAAGGCTTCGATTTTGCTCAGCAAGTTTATCCCTGGTAAATTTCAAATATCTGTTGCAAAAATGGATACAGCTAAGCTTTATCTGCTTATTTATTTAAGAAAGTTCTGCATATCACACAAGCACACATTTTAGCACAATAAAAGGTATGCTGGAGTGCAAATATCAAGCAGAGTTTCACACAGTTCATAAGATGCATCTAGTTGCTTATAGATAATTAATATTTGCATTTTCAATTTATCAAACATAATAGGAGCGGTAAGTACTGTCGGGGTCTCAGAGATTCTGATTTATATGTACACACCGGGAAAGTACTACAAGAATATGCCTAAAACAATACCATTTTTATCACAGTAGTACCACAGCCATTTCAGAGCACTCTTCTAGAATCTCAGAATTCACAACCCACTTACAAACGTTAAGGAGTGGAGTATAACAACACACCTGCTAGAGCTAAGTACCGGGAG
This sequence comes from Struthio camelus, assembly GCF_040807025.1. Taxonomy (NCBI): domain Eukaryota; kingdom Metazoa; phylum Chordata; class Aves; order Struthioniformes; family Struthionidae; genus Struthio; species Struthio camelus. Next base: position 23,779,974 of record NC_090950.1, read on the forward strand.
AGGATCTGTGACTTGCCCAGGTCAGACAACAGGTTTATGGAAGCATCAAAAGCAGATAACTTTTCAGTCAAATTCTGGTACTCCAACCAGCGTGACTCACCTTCCTCTCAAAACTGTACCAACAGGATGTTCCAGGAAAAAACAGCATGTGCTCTGCTAAACTATATACAGCTAATATTACACTTTGTTTAGCTAGCCCTGGAAAAGGGGACAATAAAACACACTTTGTGAGGCTTGGGTTTTTGCTTTTTAATTTCATACCTTCCTTAGAAGTAATTAAGATTCATCGGATAAAGCACTGAGGCACTAAGTTAAATATACTCCAGCCCAGAACTCCTGCTAAGAGCCACCAACAATAGAAGCATATTTCAAATGTTTTGAGCACAGTAGCTTCCTTATTTTATGCCTCCAAAACATCTTAATTCTTTTATCTTCAATCCTCATAAATTCTGGCCTTGGATCAAGCATAACAGAAATGCAGATCTGCTAACTTGTGAACCAATAAAAAACAGCCCCCCAAAACCCTCCAAAATGACATGCCTCAGTCTCCAAACTCCTTTTTTCGATGGCAAGAGTAGATTATATTTAGCTCATGTTCCATTAAAAATTGCCTGTCTTTAAACAAGGTGCTGTTTTTCCATTCTTTCTGTCTTCAGTTATATAAGACTTCACTGCTGTCTTCACTATGATAACACTCCGACAGTCTAAAAAATACATTTCAGGTGTTCAACATGAAGGAGGTTGTGTGAGTTTAACCTTCCTTGGGATCCTTGTGAGCTTTTTGTATTTAATACTTGTTTTATCTGAAGCCTGTGGAGGTTCTAAAATATTAGAAGATACACTTTCTGAGAACTACCTTTCTAGTAGCCTGAAGATATAGCCTTGATGTTGGGCAACAAAGTTATTCTCTGTAATCCCCTTGATGTTGTAAATGAAAAAGAGGATGGAGCTAACATCATCTGAACTTTGGGCAAACCATTTGCTCAAAAGCACCATCAAAGAACCAACCCCTGCCAAAAAAGAAAAAAATCCTTAAAAAAAAAAATACACAAAATGAAATTGGTGCAAATTAACTTCATTGTATTTGGAGACCCATACAAAACAAAACCCACCATAGTCTATAAAGGACAGCCAGAGAAGACAAGGATTGAAGTTGTAGCTTCACAGTAGCCATCTTTTAACAGCTTTCCTTTTTCAACACTTTAACCTAAAAAAAAAAAAAAACTTCCCATTGTTATGCCCCTATTCAACCTTCATTCGAAGTCATTCACTATGCATTAATTACCACTTTCTTCAATGCACCGGGAAGCTCCCAAACATGTTCCTGTTTTCAAAGAGGCACACTTCCATGCCTCAGCTTTTTATATGCAGAGCCTGCTGAATTTTTTCCCTCTGCATACTTTGAGATTCCCCTAAATTTTGCATACTGTAACTGTTCAGAAAGGGAGGGGTGAAAAGACAAAAGGCTTGATTTCATGCTTCCAGAACAGTTGTTTGCATCTCTTTCATTTTTCTTTCCAGCTGTGAGAGGCAGCAGAAGGTTCTTTAGCAGGTGTCCTGCCTGCCCTATGGTAATTTTTAACTTTCCTTCACTTTCTTTTATGTCTGTTGCATTTGTAGAGACATTTTCTCTCCCCTCAGCGCCTTATGGCTGTTTTTCCTTTCTTTTTTCAAACAAAATACCTGAATTTCCCCTGTTACGTCATTCTGTTTAGCTGTGAACTCAGATTATAAAACATGAATGGGGAGAAACGTTCATGTCCTAATATACAAATTAAATCTCTGCTCTTTCCTACTCATTCCACAGACTTTCATCACTACCAAACTGCACAAGGGGTGCCACACAGACACTAGTGACAACATGACAGACAAAACCATCTCTGATACCAAAATCCAGCATCCACACCCCAATGTTAAATCAGATAACCTTCGTCCTGTCAGCCAGCATCCCAGTCTCTGCATGTCAGTAGCTGTAAGGACTCCCATGGGCTGAATGTGTGAACGAAATTAAGCATTCACGTAAGTCTTTGCAGAATTGTGCCAAGAGAAGCAGTTATGATTTAAATGATCAAAAGTATATTTATCTTTAAAGAAAAAACAAATGCTTGGCAGGGCAAAACTGCTTTTGGTTCCCTCTACTGATTTGGGTTTAATTTGAAAAGCCTATGCACATGAGAAAGCACTGTGAAAATAAAAAGAAAGAAAGAAAACAAGAAATTGAAGTAAAGCAGAGAACGACTAACCATCTGAAGAAATTCAAACGCCTCCATCAAAGGGAGATGTTTTTAGGTTTTTAAAAAGCACAAGCCTATATATTTTCAATGTAACATGTGCTATTCTTATTCTGCAAACACACAATGTTAATCAATGCCCAAAATGCATGTTGATAAAAACACATTCTGAATATTTTTTCTAACGTGTATAAACTGAACAATAACAGATTACTTGAAGTTAAGACCGACCATTATTGATTTTATCAAGGTTAAAGGGTCACTGCCATCTCCATAGCTTTCTGGTCACAGTAGTTTGAATAATCACATCACAGTGTAAATGCCCCTGTCCTCATCCCTTACAAAAGCCCTTATTCACTGAAAATCATGCAGGTGATATTTGATAGATAGTGATGCACTTTAATTATTTCTAGTGTCACACAAACACTGTATCATCGCTCTTACTGCTGCCGTCTGTAAGTGTTGTTAGAATGATGCATCTTCTATTTAAATGATTGCAAGCTGAGTAATAATGGAAATTTTCTTACTTGAGTACCTTTGACTTATAGTAGTATAAGAGTCTAATGCAATATAGTTTCTCTATAATGACAACAGCTTATTTTAAAGGGTGTTATTCATAACTCTCTCCCATTTAAAGGTTCAAAGTAAAAAAAAGAAAAATAAAATAGTCTTTTTTTTTTAATAGGAGAATGCCTTCTGTATTATTAATTCAAAAAGCACTTTAAGTTTCCTCTTTAATTGTGTGATGCTATTCAATGGCAACCAGTTGCTTACAAAAATATTTCTTACCTTATTCCTGCAGTTAAAGTTGTATCCAAGAAAGAATAAGTCAGAGAGTAGGTGGCATGAGAGGTGTGTTAAGTGAAAAGTTTTTCTGCTGGGGCGTGGGGGGTACTCTGGTTCAATCAGGACAGTTCTAGTGCAAGGAAATATCCATATAAAAAAAAATTTCTTAGATAGAAATATTTATAACTATTCTAAATTACTGCTTTTTTATGCTATCCTAACTACAGAAATATGGAAACATGTATTTGTTTATTGTTTCACTGATCTCTGATAACCTTTTCATAGATACCTTCATAAAAAGGAACAGACTTCATTTTCATAAATTATTTAAGAGCATTTTGAAACATAAGCCTTGGTTCTTCCACAGGAGAGAGTACCAGAGAACCTTCTCCTTATCCGCTTTTCCAAGCGCATCCAAAAGTTTTCATGCAATTTCATTTCCCATGCTACAAACAAGTAAACGCATCAAGCTATTACTTTTTAAATTTAGAATTACTTAACCTGGAAGAACATATTGCCAACAGCCCTCACTCTACCCCCAAAGGATCAGACCCACAGGATGACAGCACGCCCCTTCTGCATGCAGTCCCAGGGAAGTCACTTGTACTTCTCTTGGGGGCAGGAATCTGCAAGCAAACATGAAAGTGCAGGGCTAATCCCTCGAGGACAGTTAAACTTGCAGGTCATGGCTTGCAAAGCCAGGATCTAGTTCTGTATCTGCTGCTATCAGACTATACAAACTATATTTTACAGTGAGGTCAACAGATTTAAAAATAACAATGTGGACAGCCTTTTTGTTTCACGATTATGCAGTACTCAGCACAACAAGTTCTGGTTCGCAAGTGGGGTTTCTCGGTGCTACAGTAATATAAACAATTCATATTATTCCATAATTCTAGGATGTATTCTATGACTGAAGAAATCCCTACATAGCTGATTGACAGATGGTAAAACACTTTACCAAGGACAGATCCTCTGTATTGTCTGGTTTCCTATACCTGTTTTCTTAGCATTACGAGCTGGCAAAGAGGATAACACCGACTTCAGCGGTGCTTTGGTTTGATACAGTGCGGCCATTCTGACGTTCCCATGGGGTGACTTTGTTGTTTGTGTATTGTATTTTAACGTTCTTAAAAGCCTGCAGAACGCTGCTGCTGTTTGGTGAAACAGAGTTGCTGAGCATGGGAGAGGAGACCCACACAGCTATACCACTGGACATCTCATCTCTCGTATTTTCTCCCCTTACACCTCAATCCCAAATAAAAATTCTTTAAAAGGAGAAAACAAGAGTCAGCCTTTGCTCATAAAAAACCCTAATCTGAGCTGCTGAGTGTCACTAAGCCTTTCAATTTTACCACAGTCTCTGCATGGTTGACATTCCCCTAACGCCACAACCGGTGAAAACAAGAATTTCAGCCTTCTTTTTAAAAGAGGGTCTAGCTATCCAATTTTCTAAGAGAAGTTTGAAAAGCCAGAAGATCCCACAGACTATACTCAGAATACAAAGCAAAAGGCCCCCAACTTATAAAATCATACACTATTTTAAGCCAATATAGCAATATAAAGTCCCACTGGGGGATATCTCAGCGCTTGGGCTTGGCAGTCCTGGAGGCAAGCACGGACTGCAAGCAGGAGGCAGGACCTGGGCGATTTCGGTTGCCGAGTAGGTACCGTTTGCTCTACAACCACTCAGTGTGCCACTTCCTGTCCCTAAATCACATGCTGAAAGAAATCTTCATTTCTTTCCTATAGTCCTATGGCTTCAATGAACTTCCGTGTGGGCAAAGTTGAGTGAGCGCGTATGTATTGGAAGGGTCAGAATTGAATATTTAAAGACATAACAAAGGACACGTTAATTTGAAAAGATTAGTGATGCAAGTGACCCAGAAGCTCGAATTCCCTCATTCCTCTCCCTCCCCACACTCAACATTTTAATCTTTTTGTGACAGTTTGCCCTGGGTCCCCAAGAGCTTACCAACTCAGGCATATGTATATATCCAGAAACAGTGTAATTTCTTAAACGAAACAGAACGAGAATGCATCCCCGCCCTAAACACAAAGGGTGCATTCAAAAAAACAAGTGTGGGGGGAACTCTTCTTATGAGAAGCAAGGCAATACATACAGACAAAAGGTCTTCTGGCAGCCTTTCGCTATTTTTTTCCACTAATGTATACTTTCGCAAATTATAGAGAGCTGCAGAACACACTCCAGGCTGCATGGAGCAAGCCCCTTTCACGAAGGGCAGCCAAAGAACCTATTAAAACTGAACATTTAACTAATTTAAAAATAGATCTATATTTGGTTTATGTTTTGGTATAAAAGGTAAAACAGCTTCTGCTGTTTTCATTACACTGCTGACTTTAAAGAGAGTGGTAATTAGGGAACATCGTGAATCTGCTTGTGCATTTGGTTAAAAATAAGCTAAAAAGAATCAAAAAAGTAAAGGGAAAAGTCTGACACATTACGTAGAGCCAGAGCAACAGCCCTGTACTAGAGAAGCTTTGGAGGTCTGCGCCCGCTAAGCCTCACCCAACAGTAATGCTGCTTTTGGCAGTGAACAGCCAAATGTCTACACAATTTTAAATTCAGCAGCCTTTTACAGTTCGGCCCTAAATTCAACCTTCGTGTCTACGTGCAAGTATTACCCTCCAAGAGTTGAGTCTCTAGAAGATCCTGCATCAAAGGGACACATTTAGGGTAGACTAAAAGTGAAAACAGTGTTAAGGCCTGGAATATAGCATGCTTTCTGCAGAATATAGCACACTCTGCCTATTACCACACTCGGAGAGGATATTGCTAAAGGCAGGCAAAGAGTGGCTGTTGTTTTACCACCAGCCTAGGTGTGCTTTTGGGAGGAGGACATGTGGTACGCTGCTTACACTTCCACTCCATCATCCGAGCCAACAAGACTTTTGAGAGACAAAAAGTCATCCAAGGCAGACACAGCATGGACTTCTGTCCATGCCAAGTTAGCAAACACGTGCAACTTGTCTTCTATACACTAAAAGGAAAACCCTGTTTAATACAATATTAGTCACAGCACCATTCAGACCTCCCAGTTTCCATGCATTGATTTTAAGCCTTAAACACTTGGCTCAACCAGCAGCACTCAGACAGCTTGTTAATCAACAGATTTTTCCAGTGCAGCCATTTTCCTAATAAAATATACTTTATCTTTTACAAGGTTTTCATAGGAAAAGCAACTGTAGACAAGCTCTGTCACAGTAAACAAGAAAACCAGCGTTCTTTATTTAACCCATATCTAAGCTAATAAACCAGGTAGGATAGTAGCAGTTTCTTAATAATGACAGCAGGATTATTTTGGTTAGTGTTCTTCAACATGCACAGAGAAGAAAAACTGATACCAGAATTCGTAGTCTAATCATCACAGTTTACAGGAATATTTTTCCCCTCCACATGCATTGCAACCATTCCTTTTCTCTGCACAGACCTTCTCTTCAGTCCTCTAAACCAGCTGCTTCTAGGGGACCCAAGGTCTGATTTTCTGGTAACGAGAACTTCCAGGCTGTGATCTGTGTTTTAAGGACACTGGCCATCTTTGCAGAATTGAGAAAGCCCCTTTTCAAATTATCAGGCAGAACTTTTGCACAGGCAGATCAAAAAATGCTTGAAGCTTCCTCTTTGGATAACAAAATTCACAACTTCCACGTGAGCCTCAAAAGCCATTGGTCACCCCCGCAAACACTATGCACACAAAGGCGTTGGCATCTGACCCCAGGCCCCCCATGCAGCACTTAACCTGCTAACAGCGTTACACTTGCCAATCCTTGGAGGTAGCGTTTGCTTGCAGCCTCCCCTCTGAACTGCTACCGTTTCCCTGAAACCTTTTTAAAATACTGTTATAGCATATGCAGAAGGTGACACAGGCATTTACACATGCACATACAGAGTGAGACGACTGAAAATATATCCATCACTTGCTAAAGAACATGCCAAGTACTAAAAGCATTAAAGTACATCACTTATATGCATATATTTATAAATAAAAGACAACGAGCCAGGACTAAGACGGTAAGTATACAAGCACAAAGAATACAGAAATGCAAGTAAATTTGTTCACTGCAGTGTTACAGCTACTTCATAGGACTAGAGTCTAGGAGATCTAAAGGCAGAGCTCTGCTACTGAACTTTTATTCATGTTTCATTTAAACCTACTAGCACTGACCTGAACTAAAAGTACCAAAGCTGCAGAGAACACAACCTTCAAGGCTAGGAGCTGTAAACCCTCACGTTGCTCTATTAAATCACCCTCTGCAGCCTCTCCAACTTAAACTGGAAAGTCTTCAGTACAGGGACTCCAGCTATATTTCTGCAGTGTCCAGCACAAACAGGTCTGATATTTCTCAGGCTCTTCTAGATGCTACTGTGGTGTAGCTAAATACACCATTTTTAATGTTTATACAGAAAAAGCTTGACAGGACTACCTTGGCTTTGAGTGAGTGCATTAGGAATGCAAATCACTTCGTTCCAGCTGAAGTACTTTTGCACATCTGTGGTACTCTGTATATTAGCATTTAAGGTGAAGAGCACGCTTTTGAAGTAAAACTCTTGATGTCCCCTTTTACTGTGCTTTGGGTCCCATCACAGTGGTCTTAAAGACTCGAACTGGATTTCTTTCGGATGAAACTAAATTGGAAGAGGTACTCCAGGAGCACACCTAATTTCACTGCTAATGCATTATGCTAACGCATCCCACTGCTCATAGGCATTTGGTCCATGAGACCAGGCAACCTGAACAAAGACTACCCAAAACACACAGTGTAGACATCAGGTCCCCAGCATCAACTTTCACACGCTCTTATTGCATTGCACTACCTGCTATAGTCAATATAACCTACAGCATCTGGCCTTCACAGCTCCGCAGTGCTTCTCAGGCACTAGCGATGCCTCCATGAAATGAACTACTGTTGCCCCTTAACACACAGGTAAAAAACAGGCAAGTGTGCTGAAAGCTTACTCACGCTCACAAAGCAAACCGAGTTTTAACTTCCTTTTAATCTTCTTTGCAAGTTCTCTGTTTATAATCAGACCTATGAAAAAATTTTTTTCAATAACTCAAATAGGAACATTGTTAAGTAAATCAGTACATTTAAGGGGGAGGTGTCTCAATGCCACACCCCTCTTTCATCCATCTTCTTATCTTGTACTGCCTATCTTCACAACTACTGTGGCCACATCACCATAGGGTCTCAACTTTCTGCTGCGTTTAGTATATTTTTCTTTTCATGTGAAACAAGATAGTACATTACTCCTCCCCCCAACTTTTTTTTTTTTTTTAAACAGAAATGGAATAGACAAAGAGTAATTCACTTAACCAAGGTTACATACGATGTTTGGTGACAAAGCAGGCATTCAGTCTGAATATCTGCTATTAACAATCATTCTACTCTCTGTAGTTTGCAGTTTAAGATAATTTTCTACCAGAGCCCTTGGATATTTAACTCTCAAGATGTTTACATAGCTAATACATTGATTATTAAATACTTTTTTCTTTCTATACTGAACTCATTTCAAATGGGAAAGCATAAAAAAATGCACTATCTGCACAGCAAAAAAAAAAAAAATTTCGTAAGTCTCAGCACACTTCCAGGTAGCAAAAAAACAGCATGTACGTAAATATAAATTTATTATTGTGCTCAATTACACAAGTATTAAGAGAATCTATAGTAAACACTCATCTAGTTTTAATTGCAACCAATTAAGGAGTAGTAAGCACCAAACCTCACTAGTCTGACTGCCTTAATTGTGTGCTTATTTTCACCTGTAAACCATTACTGCTTTTCCCATGATTAAATGAGGAAAACTCCCTCAATAAATGAGAACAATTTCAGTGCCCTGAATCAGAAGAGACAATGAGGTGAACGCTGTATGCCACAGGCATAATCAAACACTAAAAATACTTTAAAAGAGCGTTACAGGCAAAGGAAACATGAAGTAGTGATTATAGAGAATAACAACACAGACTGATCCAAGTGACACATAACCATTGCCCTCTGTCAAAACTCAGGACCACTTAACCCAGGAATATTAAGAGCTAATAGTGTTTCTCCTCTAGCTCAGAAAAGGCAAGTAGAACTTCTTGCTTTTGGAGTAAAAGGATCTAAAAATTGTTCTGAAAAACCCATGCCAAAGCAGAGACACATATGGCCTATATGAAGCAGGTAGATACTTCTGTTGCAGTTGGGAGAATCAATCCTAGTTACATATGCGACCTGTAAGATTGGACGCTAGCTAAGCCACAAGTAAAGCTAGCCTTTTGAAAGATCAGCTCTTCTTCCAGCCGGCATTATAATTGAGTTTAATTGTTACAGATAGTACAACCGATGGCAACGCAGAGTGCATATTGTGCTCTCTTAGTTTAAAGTCTAGCTTTGAGAAGAATCAGCTTTCTTAAGGCCAGAAAATGTTATTTGGTGAGCTACAGTCTGTATAACACAGGCTACAGAATTTTATCCAGTTATTCCTATACTGAGGCCAACAGCTGTTGTCTGGATCACGTATCTTCCGCAAAGTCATCCAGTTCTCTGTTAAAAACTTCGAGAGACTGAAAAGCCAGGCTTTCCCTCGGGAGCATATGGCAATGGTTAACTGTCCATATTGTTAAAAACACACATCTTGTTTCTATATTGTGTATTTGTCCCACTATCACTTCTCCCTGTTGGTTCTTGTAACAACCTTCCTTGCTAGATTATCTCAGCTTGAACCCTGCCAATGACATTAACCACTACTCAGAGCCCAAACAAGGCTCTGCTGCTCTTGGCTGTCTTGAGAACACTGCTTGATCTTTTTCCCAATAAACTAAATGGACTGTAGCCTTAGGCCTGAGATCATTTTGGTAGCTTTGTTCTGCCCTTTCTCCAATTTCCAGAACTTGTGGCCATATGACAGTATCTCCTGAACACCATGCTTTGTGATACATTTCTCCCATCCAGCCTGGCGATTCATCTTCCACATTATGGTTTTCAATATTACTTCTCAAGCCCGTTTCTGCAGAACAGTTTTAGCACTTTATTCATAACTGATCGAGGAGGAGTACATGCCTCCTTTTCATTCTATAAATTTTTTGGAGCTTTATTTCTTTGTTTTGTCGTCTTTGAAACCTCTCTATTGAAAGGATTAAGTTACTCTACATTCCAGCATGGGTAAAAGTTCTTCCCATTTACAACTCAAGAGACACCTTTGTATCCTGCTGCTAACAATCTCAGCTTCATGAAGGTTTTTGGCCAAGTAAGATTGAAATCTATGAACGTGTATTCAAAAATAAAATACAGATTTTAATCACTGACTCATTTTGTCCCTCCACCTTTTTTTGTTGACTCTCATTTAAAGAGAAAGAATCCTCCTGAGTATTTTCTAGTTGCCCTTGGAATATTCTTTTTCTTTGCAGGTTACTTGACATGAAGGTTTCTTCACAATCCAATCTGCTTTGTATTGCTTTCAAGACATGATGACTGGGATTGTCTGCTCAGGAAACCAATTGGTTTACTGAAACAAAAGACTGTAATTTCCACATTTTCCAGTACGGCAGTTTAACTCCTCCTTTGTCTGTTAAGCTATATGAGCCCAATCAAATTAAATGAAATGACTAGTCAGACCTGCTGCGATATAAAATACAGAACAAGTCATTTATGTCACTGGTGCTCAGCCACAGAGACATTTAGCAAAAAAGGTATTTCACACTGAGATGACCAGTGCTTTAACCATAAAATCCTCTTTGTGAAGGTTTTCACTCAGGATTAGGTCATCACTCACCTATCGATGCAGCTCTTTCCCTCAACAACTTCATGTTCTTAGGATAAAACAGTCAGCGCTGCTAAGAGTGCTGTTTCCAGTCACAAGCTTTCCTCTTAGTACTTCAATGTATAATTATTCACCTGCTATTTCCAGTTCCCAATCTAGAATTGAGACTGCGCCACATTTGCCTCTGGCGTTTCAACAAAACTTGGAGCAGTGGTACTATGGCCCACGTCTGAAAAATCACAGCATAAAGATGGTGTCCTTCCTCAAAGAGCTTAAAGAAAAAGAATAAGCAATGTGAGGATGCACTCGGAGACACAAAGACTTGCCTCATTAGCATCTCAGCAGTTTTCCAAGGACCCAACCCTGTGCTGACATGTTTGTCCTCATCCCGGAAGGCTGTATTTTCATGCAAGACAAAATAAAACGGCGCACAACCATCAAGCGGTGAGGATGATGAGCAAATCCTGATTATTATCAGGTCTGACAAAGCATGCAACTCCACTGTTCCACTTGTAACGTTGGCCAACCAAGTCCATACCTTCTGTGCAAAAGCTCAGACAGTGACCTGAGGATGTATGTGCCAGGTACTTTTTGTTAATTAGAGAGCTAGACATAAAGGACAGAATTTCATAATTTTACAGCTTAAAAAAAGGAACAGCTTTTTCATGCAAACTGTTTCTTTTGTACCATTCAGCTATCCAGCTCTCCCACAAACACACCCCTAGCACCTTTCAGTCAAGAAAATCATTTTATCAAATCTGTAACACATCCCACCAGTACCACTTCCTGCATCCTTGCAGCTGCCAGCAAAGAGTCTGAGAAACACTACCAGCTTCAGCTATCCAAAATCCCTTCACCCTTAGTTATTCAAGGTATCCACTCTGCAGCTAGCTCCCTGTTGTCTGTCTTAATACGAGGAAAGGTGCCGGTCATTTTCATCATAAACTGAACTTTGCCATTGAACGGAGTGTTTTAAATAAACCACTTAGAAGTGTGCTAAGAGGATCATTAGGAGTTGCACAGTGCCCTGACATATATACATCTTGGTATTTCTGGTTGTCAGAAGGGCCTGTGAGACGACGTCTCTCTCAAATTCTAGCTCTGCAGGAAAAGGAAAGGACGGGGAGAGGTGGAAACAGACAGATCCCAAACCGTATCTCCTCATAACGTTAAATAGAAATGCTGAGCCTTGCCTTTGTGCTTCAGTCTCCTCCAAAGTCAACTTCCTGGGGGAATTCCATAACACTCCACTTTTCCTTTAAGCACACACCAGCCCAAGGGTACGGGGCCAAGGATGCCATGTACTGGCAGTAGCTGTCTGAGCCTGCTACTGCCCGTTCTTTCCCCAGGAGGTACAGAGTCTTTTGCAAAAAGGTCATCCTTCTTGGGAACAGCCATCAAAGAATTCTACCTACAAAAGGCTGGTGCAGCAGTATAAACGTCACAATGGGGTGAGAAGTACTTAAAAGGTGAATTGGATTCAGAGGCTTAAAGACTATCGGCAATGAAGATGTTTATTTAAATCTCCTTAGAGCTAGAGGCTGAAAGCCCCTGGCTATGAGTAAATATGCATGCTTATGTGCATACACATACACACTTATTTTCACATGAGTAACGAGGATGAAAGAAGGGCTCTCAGTTTTACGCAACTCCAGCTGTTGGGTGATTATGGTAAACTCATTTTTATCACAGGTCTTTCATACAATATGACAATTAACGTTCCCTCACAGGAGGGTGTTTTGTTTTTCACAGATTTAGTTGTTCTGGAGTCATAGTGTACACGTACACAGATCTAAAGGAATACAGATGGCCTTGAAAGCCTAAACTTAGGTAAGACTGAAGTTCTGCCATGAAATGGAGCCAACCTTTTAAATTCATCACTTGAAGCTGGACTGGGATTTGTTCAGAAAATCATGATCAAAGCAGTTTTATTTTCTAGTGAATTCTGGATGTTTCAGTGCTTCACCAAGGCTGCTACGGGCGGTGCCGAGTCCCTCTTAACACCGCCTCAAGATCGCCAAGCTCTTCTCTTTGTTAGCTGGTGCGCCCCTGGACATTGCAGAAAGGATGCTGAACTCAGCCAGCACCAGCAGGGTTTCATGGCCAAAGAAAAAAGTTGAGACTTTTAGTCCTTTCCTGGTATTGATTCCTGTACTTACAGTTTTAGTCACTTAACTCTTCCAGGTTTGAGTTTCTGCTATGCACAATAATACCTATTTGATTTGTTCACTAACATTTCACATTTTTATTCAGCTGAGCGGCAAAGAGGAGGAAAAAAATCAGGTAGAAAGTAAAATTAACCTCCACCACAACACTTATCCCCGCTCTCAGCAACGTCAGAGAGGCACAAATATACCAGGGCTCAAATACATACAATGGTTTGGAATCTGGAGCGACATCCCTTTCTGAATGGCGACATCTCTGCACAAACAGTCAAGCTCCACTTCTCCTGCCAGAAAAAGCCGATATTCCCCTCGCACAGCACTTGCATTTAACAAGTCAATTATTTGCGTGAGCCCCACAGAATCATCTCCATAACCCTCTCCAGGACCCTCAGGCCAACCCTTGACACAAGTGTAATCGTACAGCACAGGAATCAATTACACTTTTGGTGAGAGGGGTGGAAAAAACGATTTTGCAGGCCCACCGCAAATTGCTAAGGCTGTCCTCTGGCTTTCTTACTGCTTGAATCCAGGAAGTGCCTCTCAGCTCAATTTTCAATTATGTTCTCATCACAATTTACAACAGACAGTGTGTAATTTATGGCAATTACCTCTTCTGACGTCCCCCCTTTAAAATTTTCAGATAAAGAGGCAGACAAAACCTGAAAGTGAGCCAAGCTCACCTGGCCTGCCTGCTGTACTAAGTCGACATTATGGGGAGAAAAAGGTATGCCTGACAAGGCTGAGAAGGAGATACTTTACAGCGTCGTGAATGCATGCTGACAACTAAATCAAGCAGAAGAGGAACATAATTGTTGTGGATGCATTCCTTTATTTGTTAATGCATATATACAATATCATAACAACTGAACATTGTGTAAAAGGGTAATAGGGAACACAGACTGTCATTCTGGGTAAAAGACCTGTGATAAAAAGACTTCAGAGTAAAGTCATGCAAGCTAATTTGTTTTATACCTACCTCTCAACTGCAAACTGGGGTTGCTTTTTTGATTCAGACAAGCATATCATCATAAAATAATGCAAAAACTAGCATAGGGCTTTTTGGAAGGAAAAACTAACATGTTAAAGAAACGTACAGAATAACTTACTTTCCTATACGCTAAAACATATGACTATTTTGAAGGTATGGACAATTTCACAGAAAATAAATATTTGACTTAATTAGTTCTGACAAACAGTATTTTTTCCTGCACTGATGTACCGGCTTTAGACCAGATACCTTATTTTGTTTTTCATTCTCTTTGCTATTTACTGGTGAGGTCTCTTAACCTGAAAGATTTGCCTCAGTAATAAATGTACAAATGATTCATGGGATACGTACTTTAGCAATTGAATGAGGATAGACACTTAAAGATAAAAGAAAGCACCAAATGCTGTCAGATTTACATTAACAAAGATTTTGTGGGATTTTTCATTTTCCAGAATCTGAGGTAAAACTAAAAAATTCCCTGAAGCAAAACGAATATCATTTCTAGAATGAAGTCTAGAGCTGGTTACAAATATTTTGACAGGCCTACATTTTCATTCTACAAAAAAGCTCCATAAAACTGGGTCAATTTCACTGCAACTTTTTTTTCTTATTTCATATTTTTCTGATATTCTACAGTGTGAAAACTTTCTGTTTTATGTTTTCAAATCAAAACGTTTTTATTTTTAAGTCTGTTTTGTTTACTTAAAACAATAAAAAAGTTGAAATTAAAAATGTTTTCTCCAAAAGAGCCCTTCATCAAGAGTTTTAAAACTGGGTGGTCAGCTCAAGTATGCTTCAAAGTCAAATTGTGAAATCTCAAAATCCCCTGTGAAACAGAGGGGTGCTGGGAAAAATTCTGCTCCACTAAAATCAATGGGAATTTTCCCACCAACTTCAGCCGAGGCAAAATTATACCTGTGATCTTTTACAGCACTCAGGACAGTAAGTATTTTAACTGAAATTGTTTTATATTGTAATACGCATATGGATTTGCAGATAAAATCTTGAGCTACTGACAGTGCTGTAGAATTTCTCTCCCATTTACCTGGAAGGGGGCAGAATATCTGTTTTTCCGATATGCACTGAGAACCACTAGTTCTGTAGTGTTTTCAGAGCTCACACTATTGTGTAAACATCATCAGCACATGCTTAGTAATATAACTCATGATCACTACCTGCTTTATTTTAATCACCAGTTAATTTAGAACAGAATATTTATTAAATGACAAAGCCTGAATCATATATATCTGCAGAAGAAACCATCAGCAGAGCCAGGTGAGCAACTGCTGAGACAAAACGTATACCATACAGTAGGGTTGAAGTTCCATGACAGTTCCTTCCACAAACTGCCTAGTCTAAGCACAGGTCACAGAAGAGATAGTAGGAAAAACAATGATACACAAAGGTGTAGGCACTTGTTCAACGTTCAGCATTAGGTCAGCAACCCAGCTGCGAACAAAACCTGGATATCCCATCTTCTATTTGAGTATGCCCTTCCTTGCTAAACAAGCAACGACAAGCAGCTAAAGAACATACCACCTTAAAATAGCTCATAATTCAGGTACTTATTAGCAGAAAAGGAGACTGATGGGATTTTCCAAACCAGGGAAATCCCAAAGAGAATGCAAATGGCACTCGCCAACCGTAGCCTGGATATGAGACTTTTGTAGTAGCATCAGCTGCGAAGCGGAGCAGGGCCCTGTAAGCTTCCCTCTGTTAGCAGGCTCAAGAGAAAAGCTATGTGGTTCCACAGAAAACGCACAAAATTCGGTACATTTCTGCAGCGCACACTGCAATATACCTTTGAGAGAGGCAAAGCTGAACCCTGAACCATGCAGGAATGGAATTCTGTTACGGGGTTCAGCTGAAAATCAGCCAAACATTGCTCTCCCCTGCAAGACAATACAGAAGAAAATAGTTCACCAAATTCTTTCCATAGGGCTTCGAGATGAGCCCAGAATCTCATGAGACAGTTTGAATAAAAAGGTTACATTGACAAGAGCTAACAAGAGGCACAGGTTAGGTTGCAAGTAGGTGAACTTCATCGCTTTGGAGTGACACCACTTTTCCACAGCTCCTTTCTAACGTATAACACCGTCAAACAGTTAACCAGCTTAAGTTTTTTCTCTGGCATGGAGATTTGTTCTCATTTATGTCTACTGGTAGGCAGCAGGGTGGCTGCCCCAGAACCCACAGTCAGGAAACACCACAAATAATCAGGCTGGGGTATAAGCCAAGCTGAGGTGCACTGCTTATGTAAGAGTTTTCAGTGCTTTTCCTCCTACACAAGCATTTTGTACCAGTTAATAGTGAGCAATGAATATATTCCCTTCAGCATACAAGACCTTGTAAGTGAACTCCTTGCCTTACTGAAGTTAGTGAAGACTCCCTTTGAGTTCTTCATGAACAAAGGTGGCTAAAGGAACAGTTCTTTGCAAGTATTCAAACCAAATTCTTCAGAATCTCTTCTCCTCTCTCTATGCCTACAAGGTTAGTAGCAAAAATTTAAACCTTAAAAGCTCATGACTCTAAGTTAAAAATTTGTGCTCTGAAGAAATAAACTTGCCTTTGCCAAAAGTAGTAAGGAAAATAACTGACCAGAGGATCATCTTAATGTACCTCCCTGAAAAGTTCTCAGGTAACACCAGAAGTATTCTACAAAATATCACAGATGAGTGAATACAACAGTACTTTCACCCAGATGGCGTTTCCCTGGGAAAAGCAAAGAAAGCCTAGCCAACAGTGAGTACCTGTAAATAGAAAAACTACTTCCTTAAGCCTGAGGAACAAAAAATAAATTATATCTAAATTTCACCCAAAAAGATAAAGCAGGCCACTTGTGTGTGTTGCCATGTGAATAAAATCACTGTTTCCAGAAAAGGGCTGTTTTATGAAACAATTATTCCGTTCAGATTGAAAGAGCTTTAAGAGGAGCGCTAGCTATGCGCTTCGGTAACGATCCAGCAGAACAGGATCCAGATCTGGACTGCTGCCTCAAGGCATGACAAAAACATAATCATCAACTACAACATATTTTGGATATAGACACACGGGACCCAGGCCACAGCTCAAAGCCAGTGGAAAGATTCCCATTGTCTCGGAGCAATTTATTGGTACCCGAGATAAGTATCAGCTCGCTTTTGAGCTCTGCTTCACTACTGATTATTTACTGCCTGATGCATTTTCCATGTCTTCCCACCATTAAATATTAAGCGTGTACTCTAGTATACCCATTATGCCACGCAGGCTGCCAAGATCAGCAACGACAGGTTTTTTGTTATAGTAAAACAAAATTAATAAAGATAGTATTCCGTTAAAATTGTATTTAAGAGAACAAAACAAGACCAAAGAGAATAGGTTTAATTAATATGGAGCAGAGGGCTCTTTTTCAAGATGACCAGCAAGAAGTTTCTCATAATTAACGGAGAGGACTGGCAAAAAAAACATCCAAGAAACACTGTTACCCTGCAGTATCTAGACTAACAGTCCCCAAACAAAAAGTCATAGCCGCAAGCAGAATCATCACACCAAAAGTGAATTTTTCCCCCATTTTAAGAATATGACTTGAGTTTATATTGCTAGTTTGCACGAAACCATCAGTCTCTCAAGTCGGCCAACAATCATTGAAAGTTTAGCAACTGCCGATTTAGACACAATTTAATCAAATGCACTTTCAGGCAGTTGATGTTTCAAGTATAGAAACACGCTTCCTACTTTGAGACAACTCAAAACTACATTCCTGTGTTGCGGTTCAGTTGCACGTAGGTGAAATCCTGGTTTCTTCAAAGTCAATGGGGAAATGCTCATTAAAGCCAGGACTCAAGACAATGAGTCAGAATCTCCTGGTCTACGGTATAAGAGTTTAGACCTGGAATCCAGTTTTGCCATTTGATCCATCTTTTCTTTCACTATTAACTAGTTTGCATTTCACTTACATTAGAACAGGGAAAAGAAGCAGACACAAAACAGGGGAACTTTAAAACGTGTCATCCTACAAAATCATTCTCTATTTGGTAGATATTTTTGGTTCAATTGACCAGTAAGAAAAAGTTTCAATTCAGAATTTAAAGGGGGCGGGGAGGGAAAGAGGAGAAAAGAAAACAAAGTCACAAGGACTTTACCTCCGAAGCTCACAGACCTAGCTGTAAGCTAACTCAATAATTACATTGTACTGCCAGCAACAATTCAATATTTTTTTTCTCGCCTGAGGGTTCCAACACATTTGCACCATGGGGAAGCCTTTTCTCTTTACATCTCAAAACTCTACCACAAACTCTTCCTTTATTCATAACAGCCAGATCCCCAGCTGAGATAGGCACTTTCGTATTGCTCTAGATGACAGTTTTCTGTGTTCTTTCCAAGCTCAGGGGGTTTAATAAACATATCTGGCAATCTCTCGATAGCTGGAGGGCCTGGGATGACACTGTGTGCAAACAATATGCTCTCACTGCTAGGGAAACAAGTTTATTCAATGCAATTAATAGATTACAGTCAAGATACTTGTTATCCTGCAATGAAAAATAGGAAAAGAACTCTGAGAATTAGGGTAGGTCGCAGGATTAGCACCTGGCAACACAGCAAGCCAGGCAAAATAAGACAAAAAAACCCACTTGCTGATAGAGCACTACCAATAAATAGTGGCCCAGTTCGGTGGTCTCAGCACAGAACTGAGTTTTAACCCCAGTTAAATTGAGCTTAGCCCTTTGAATCTGCATCATTCTCAGTGCAGCATTTTAAAAGTATGACACTGTTTCCTCCTGCAAATGGAAATATTACTTCTCATTTATCCGACTCCCACGATTGTTTCCATTAGAAATGAGTAATAACTCTTCCCTGGTGAAACTCCACTGTTTTCAGACAAACTACATCTGCCGGGACTTAGTTCCATGTTTTAAAAAAGTTAACATAAAATTCTATTTTGATTTTAAGCTCTATTCAACCCAAAGCATTTTCTTAACATACACATTTCATGGGATTTAGAATTTCCTTCTATAACAGATTTCTCCAGTGCAATCACATGGGGCTAAATAGGGAAAACACTCAAATGTTTCGTATGAAAGGAGCTCCAGGAGCTGGTGGCCCTGCGTTCCCCATATGTTTTAAGTACATATCTGCAACGACTTGTCTTTTCCGAAATATGCTCAGAACAAGTTGGAACTTGCAAAAGTTACCACAGGAGAAAGTCACATTTAACTACCAGAGTGACAGGTAAATTTGCCTGAAGGATGATTTGTGGTTAGGGCACTTAACAGAAACACAAGAGATAGGAACTTATTTCATAGCATAGACTTGCATATGTAACTTAATCTCCGAATGCCTCAATTCCTGTGTGTAAAATGGGGATAAAAACCTTCTTTTGTCTGGTTTGCCTATTCTCTTTGGCAGCAGGAGCTGTATCGGACTGCGTCTTGCACGCGCAATGGCTGCCCAGATGGTGATGGGGTCCTCCGTTACCAATGAAAGCCCGGCCCAGTTCAAGGACACAAATAACGATCGTTATTTCAGTAATACCATAAACATTTAAGTAGACAGAAGCATCACTGATTCCTCAGAGCCTAATACGGCACTATAAACAAAAAGTCTTAAAAGAAATGAAAAATAACATGCAAACAAATACAAAACTAGCATGGATGCTGGCAGTCCCGCAGCCTTCAAATATGGCATGAGGAACAACAAGGCAGAAAACCACGGGGAGAGGAGTTGTGCTTGGAGACGAGAAGGCTGTCCCAGAAGATTGACCAGCTCTCCTGGAGTTGTGCCTGGGAACACCGCATTGGAGCAGGAGAGTTGCCTTTGTGACCTGGCTAAGGCCAGCCATTAACGTCTCTAGCACCTGAATCCCGAGGAGGTTCTCTCTGAAGGTCAGACATCATGCCTTCTCTGCTGCTAAGCAAGCCAGGGAAGGAGGTGAGAGTTTGCAGGTGCTGGGCATTAGTGAACACTCCTATTAAAGCACTTCTGTTCTGCAGAAGTGGTACCACTTCAGACTTGGTACTACTCCAGACCATCATTGCTCCTAACAGTTCTGCTCCTCATGTGGTTTTAAGGCAAAAAGCCTCAAAAACCATGGGAGAAGAAAAGGTAGTGTAATTCCTAGATTTATAGTTATGCTCTGCAACTTCACAGTAGTTGCCCTCATAGCTAGGCACGCTCAGATACTCTCAAAACATTAGCCTATAGCCTCTGTCGCGCTCTCAGTCTAACTCACACTTTTTTAATGATCTAAATATTGGAGTTTTCATTTGAACACATGCCTGACATCATAGCGC
Source organism: Struthio camelus (assembly GCF_040807025.1). Taxonomy (NCBI): domain Eukaryota; kingdom Metazoa; phylum Chordata; class Aves; order Struthioniformes; family Struthionidae; genus Struthio; species Struthio camelus. The sequence goes on from NC_090950.1 coordinate 23,800,175, forward strand.
ACTTCACAGGGATCTTTTAAGAACTGGGTCACAGTAATTAGTACAGTCGAGTGAATAATTAAAAATTATTTGTTTACTTAACTTAGCTGTTCCTTTGTTCTTAGATTAGCCAGGAGCTCATGATGAATTTCCTTTGGCTTCATGTGCATTCAGCAAACGTCTTCTACTATGTTTATTCTGCAGCCTGCTCAGGAATTTTCAAAATTTCAGCTGAGTTGTTTCAGAGTGTGCAGCACGATCTCATGGTGTAATAGCTCACCTACAACTGATAAATACTAGAGTGTAACTACTAATTCATACAAATTTTAAATTCACTTGCTAAAGATGTCCAAGACAAAAGCATTTTATCTCATACAATCCCATTGCTTGAGAATGTACAAAAAGCAAAAACACACATCATTGGAAAACTGGTCAACTCTGAATAAAATACAGCACTTTTATATTGCTGATTTACCCGTTACAATTACTGCACTGAACACAGGGAACTGGCCTGTGTCCAGAGCAGTAACATTCCTCCCCTGTGTTAGGTCCTTTATACTCAAGGAAAAAAAACCCTATGGAATTAATGGGAATGGAAAAATCAGTCCAGATGAAACTCTCTGGTTTTGCTTTAAACTCCAGAGCAGGTTATTCTGAAAATTCACAGAATCTAACAGGTAATTGCATCCTTTCCACTAAATTTTACCCATTAGTTTACTAGAATTTTTCAGAAGACATATAAGGGAAAAAAAAAAAAATCTAAACTCTTTCATAAAACTACTTTGGATCATCTTCGTAGTAATCCGATCCTGAAGACATGACCAAAAATACTAGCAGCCAGTGCTTTTCTCTGATGCTTTAAGTACCTGCTTACATTTTATACATTATACGTTCCCTGCTGACTTGGCAGGGAAAGTTAAAACTTTTTTGCGCTATTAGAGTTTGTTTCTCACAAGAGGTGAGAAAATAGCACCTATTCATTTGCTATATGGTCTTGAAATAATAAGAGAATCCATATTGCTTAGTTCCTGGATAAAGCTCAAATCCTGCTCCCACTTCACTCAATAATAAATACTAATCAACTTTAGCCGGTAGAATCAGTATTTAAATGTTACAGCAGTTGCAGCAGAACTTGCAGTCTGTAACAAAAGGCTTTTTATTGAAAATCTCGATATTTTGATGTTGAGGAAAAGAAGGAATTTTCTAAAAAAAAGAAAAAAAATTACAATCCATGTATGTCAGTCAGACATACTGTTCTTAAGAAAAACAAATGCCACACTTAAAAGTTAGGTCTTTTAAGGAACACTAATCACCTTTTTTATTTGACTGAATCAGCCAAATCTGTAGGCCTTACTTGCTTTTTGGGGTCTGTTCTCAGAATAAACACTCACTGAACTCTGTGTACATCGTGCCTAAGGAGCCACTCGGAAACTTGGAACTATATTTGAAAATAGTTTGCATCTGTAACAGCTGTTAAACCAAAAACAAAACATTACTGGTGGGCAGCTGCTAAGATTTTATAATCACAAGAGAGAGGATTAAATATTTGCAAAGAATGCATTAGACAAAATTCTGCTCTCAGTTGCAATTCTGCAACCTTTGGAAATCGATTAGTTTCCATGTTCACAAATGATGAGGGGCTGGTCAATTCCTTTAAAAAAAGGAAACAAAAACCAAGAAACTTCAATGTGAGAGAAAATGATTGTGCTCTCCTTCTACTGCTCTGTGTCTTATAGCTAACATCTGATGAAAATTAAGAAGCAGTTTTCCCCCCTTCCCCCTCACCCCCCAATCAAACAACAACAAAAAAAAAGCCCCCACAATACAAAACCCTGCATATATATCTGATGTATTTTATACATATTCATCCTCATAACTTGACAGATGGGAGGAATCTCGCAGTCATTTCTAAAAGCAGACAAAAGGCCGTTGGTTCTGCTCCACATGATGATTTGTGAAGACAGAATATCACCCGCTTCCGTTGATGATTATATAGTTCTATCCATCTGTCTGCCACTGGAGGTTGTGAGAGTGAGATACAGCTCACACCGTCTTCATAAACAAAAGTAGACTGTGCTGTCAGTAGTCAGACACGCCAACTAATTGGAGCTGTCGACAGACACAATATTCTGTGTCAACAGCTCTGGTAACAGTTTGAAACAGCAATGATATGTTGGGTGATGGTGAGGATGACACATATGTCTCTAATAGCATGCTAGAAGTCTGACATAACTAGAAAAGAATTACTAAAATGTAATTCCCAAGCCTCTAGTTCTGCTGTTAAGACTTACCAGTCGACACAGAGAGGAAAAAGATGCGCGCGTGTGTTCATGCGAGTGTGCGTGTTGCACTCGTACGCATCTTCTTCTGTATCAGTTCACATGCTGACAGCTTAATTTGATGATCGCAATGCCTAACTTTAAAATTAGGCTTTCCGATGAATTTTACAGGAAATCACCACAATTCCTACACAAATTTAAAACTTAATAAAGGAACCTTTTTCTCCTCCACATTCTTATGAACTGGAGACAAACTAAAATAGGTCGAACAGCAGCCATATTAAACGGACAGTTCTCAATGCTTCCGTGCAAGAAAGAACAATGCTATCTTACTGAAAAGTGGTTTGGTACAAGTGGCATCTAAAAGATAAGTTGTCCTCTGATCTTCCGAAGATTAATGAACATTCCTAATTTTAAAGTTGAGCACAGGAATAAATATTTGCAGAATTAGGGCCTCAGTTTCTGTCCACCGCAGATAAGAAAATTATTCGCCATCATCACTCCTTTTGGAAGCTTTTTTTTGGAAGCTTTCTGCTTTTGAAAGCAGAAAGAAGGCAAAGCAATTGATAAATAAAGTATCAGGGAAAAGAAAAATATAGCCGTTTGCTTTGCCCTGCTCGCACTTCTGCTCAGTTTACACAGTTATCCTGCTGGTCCACTGTGCCCATGTTGCACCACATTTTTAACGAGGCTCAGCAACAAGAGATAATGTGCTATTTTACAAAGATGGAACATTATTTTCCCCTAACGAATTAAAGAAACGCTATACAAACAGCACAGCAGCTATGATAGCAAATTGCAACCATCTCCAGATCTTTAACGCCACCACCGAGTCCTTACAGCAGTTTTGGCATCCCATCTCAAGAGCCCAGAGCGCACAGTGAACTCAAACGCATGCTTCACATCAGCTCTGCAGGCGGGGAGCGTGCTGCTAGAACCTGAACATGATCCTTGAAATCTAGTCATACCAAGCAAGTGTGATCATAAAGCCATCCTTCCCTCCTGAGGATACAGTGAAACAGAGGGCTCATTCCCTGGTGCTCTGCACAGTCACTTTCAGTAGGGCGAGCTAAATGCAGAGCAAGCGTCAAACATTTCAAGCCAGGTATGACAGCATTCAACTTTGAGGCAAGGACCAAACTTCTTGTTCTGTTTGTACCATACTCACAACCCTCAGACCTGGGTGGTCACCATAAGGCATACAATAAAAGCGAACAACACAGCCCTTTCGCTGATGTGACCGACCACCCTGTGGCCAGGACTTGAAGAACCAGGCATAGAAGGCTTTTCATCCCAGAGAAGAAAGAGGAGAAAGCAAGCTGGAAAAGCCACAAGACCGATGAAGTTTTTGCATAAGGCTCCTGGGAACAGGGCAAGCCCACAGCTCAGCAAACCATTGCGATCCCAGCCTCGGAAAGGACAAGCCGAATCCCAGAACATCCTTACACCAGATCATCGTAATCAACAGCAAAGCTGCAGCTCTGCTTTAAGGGGAGAGCACCAACACGCACCAAGGCATGGCGCGATTTGCCAACAGCCAAACACAGAGGTGGACCGATCCATTCCCATCAGCTTCCCGCCAAACTTAGAGGGCCAGACCTGAACAGAGCAGGCCAGAAAAGACGTGCCCAGAGGGCAGGAAGTCTGGAGTATTACTAAGGAACACGTGGTGACAATAGCTGAAGTTACTGAGGAAGAGCCCGGGCTTGTTTGCGGTATAAATCCCTATATTATTTCTTGCTACTTGACCAGCTAGAGCAGCCAGTGCCAGAAGGACATGGCATGCCGAACTGAGCTGGCTGTTTCCAGCCAGGAGAGGGCACACAAGTCAGTTCACTGCAAGACTCTGCTCTGCAGCCACTTACTCTTCCCATCTTCATGGCTGTTTTGCACTGGTGTCCCTCGTTAACCATCCAGACTAAGTTCAAAATCATAATGAAAAAAACCTTAAAGAAATAAGCCAATAACAGCTGTTGCCAAAGCCATAAAGCTAGAAAAATCTGTCAAAATATTTAAGAGGAGGAATAAAAAAGAGTGAGAAATAAACTGACACAATATTATTTTCTCTACATAACCAAGGAGCAAGTTGCTACCCAAGAAGAAGTGTGTATAAATAGTGTGTCAGCCATTTACTGCGAGTGTTACTCTAGCAGCTGGACTGTTTGCATGAGATGCAAATTTGGAGCCATTCAGGGAAGGAAGAATGAAAGCTTTGGCACTTGCCAGGCAAACACTAACGGGTATGGGAAAAGGGCCAGCAAAAGACAAACCACACAAAATAGTGGGTGGCCAGACTTAGGCTAAGGAACAGTTGGACAAAATACCTCAAATGATCCAGCTCAAGGCAAACATAGGACACTTGAGAAGTTTTAGTTTTCCAGTTCCAAACACAAGCAAGAAACCTTACTGCAATCCCTGCGCTACTGGAGACAGCAGCTTTCACAGCCCACAGGCACTTACTGACATTCATCGTGCATTGCACTTAGACATGCCCACTGTGTCCGACTCCGAGTCATCACTAGGCACAAGGACAACTCTATCAGTTGCCACGTTCACAACTTAGTGAAAAAATACCTATAAATTGATCTCTGGGGGCAGAAGCTTTAAGAAGTTTGGAAAAGGTCAGGCTGCTCCCAACTTCAATCTGAACAAGTAGGAGAACTCTGCCACTGAAATGGCGCTTACATCAGACCCTGTAGCTTATGACAAAGGTACAAGGCTACTTGAGGCCTCTATCCTGCTGGTTCTGTGAGACACTACGATTTTTACGGAGTCTGGTTTCTACCTACGGACACCTACAACTGAACTATACCAGGTCTGTTTTGTTTTTTCTTAAGTGAATCTACACACAGCATCAGCCGCCTGTGTGCGCCAAATCACACGCATTTGTTTCACCAAAACAAGCCAAGGCCTAACGTATTGAAGACAGGTTCATTATTCAACCTTTTGATGCCTTTTCATGCTGCTGAGACTTGCTGCCTTATACCACATTGGTATTTAATAATTATTCTAGCTGCTTCCAAAGCCCTTGCACCACACCTTGTGTGGCACATTACAGACAGCTTGGATTTTTCAGGTACAAATTGCAAAACAATTACTGATGAGAGAAAGGTCATAATAATAGGTTACAGAAGCCTTTGCAGCCTGCCTTTACTTCATGGCCATTTATAAAGAACCATTTCATCCCATTGTTATAATGATGAGAAGGAAGTAGTTTAAGGTAGTTATAGACAAGCAAACAAAAGGCAGGAGAGCAGTGCTGTATAACTTCTACTTTCACTTCCTGCCTACTCCATTACTTCTGGCATTATGGGAGAAATAACATGATTGGAATGACCTAAAGGTTATAACGGGTGGGCAAGGTTTGCCTTGTCGAAAGCAGTGTGAGCACTGTTGGCTAAACCTTTTTGAAAGCTAAAAGTGGTGCTGTTTAACAAAAATACTAAGCTGTTATTGAAAAAAGTACATTACATAGAAACACAATTTCTTCATAGGCTCTCATCTCTATTTTTCCCCCTTAAATGTTTCTCTTTCCTCCCCACCTCAAAAAAAAAAAAGTACAAAGATGAAATCTCTCTGAAAAGTTGAAAGAATGCAGGAAAGATTCTGCCCTGATGGAGGCTCCATTAACTTCATATGAATAACACTGGCTTTAAACTGGGTAAATCAAAGTCAGAAGATGGTCCAGTCTACAGAACTACAAATCAAGACAGGCAAACTTTTTTGTGGTACCACAAGAGTCTGGATGCTATCATTTATATCACCTTTAAGTTTTGCAAGAAGTCTCTCAGCTGGCTGGCCTTCTTAGATCAGACTTGATCCAAAGGAATTAGGGATTTACAAGTCCAGTAGGCTATTTACAAGTCCAGTCTAGGCTACTGAAAAACCTACCCTCTGGTACAGAAAGCCCAGCACAATTTGCGCGACTGAGACAAAGTGACCTCAAGTACAGCCAACATAAAAATAAGGGAAGGAACTAGACAGTGGTTTGGCACTTTTACCAAAAGGGTAAGTTGCCCCCAGGCTTGCTTAAAAATCCCTAAAACCACCCGGATTACAGAAAAACAAAAATACTGATGGCAACAGACTGGTAATACCCATATCTCCACCTGTGCTGACGTTAAAAGGGACTTTTTTTTTTCCCCCAAGAGCTAAGTCCACCTGAAAAACGGGTGATCGCATGAATAAATCACTCGGCAAGATCTGGATCTCCTTCTGGAGATCTCAAGGGATTTTTTTGTTTCAGAGAGGCCTTCTGTTCCACCCTGGGGAATTCACTGGGGGCAGATCCAAAGATACCACCTACCATTTATCTCCCATTGATTTCCATGATGTTAGACCTCAATGTCTCTAAGGCTCACTTTCTCCTCCTGGAAAACAGGGATTAGGACACAAGGCTGAGACAAAATGATGGAGATAAGAGTCACCTTTAGGGATAACCAGGATTACTTCACCTGGAAGAAAACCCACCTTTGGACCACCCCTTTCCCCAAGCCCTTCCTATAGCCATGAGTCCAAACCCACTCTAGATGCAAAGCAGACAAGCTGGGCAGGGCCAGGCAGATTCCTCTACTACTTATCCCAAAGTGTCTTGAGGCAGCATCACACATTCAGCATAAGGCAGACAGACTGGTCAGGCTCTTTTCTCAAAGGGCAAAGAAACTGCACATACTGCACACATATCACAAGGCAAAGCAGGAGAGGTAGGCAGCCAAACTGTAGTCCACACTCCTACAGTGTGGACACAGTCATGCTTCAACCTGCTCTCAGCTCCAGACCACACAGATCCACAGCCAGTGTTGTACCTCCAAGACAACAGCCACAAGAGATTTTGCTACTTCTACAGTTCTGGCTTTATGGGGTGAAGGATTTTATTCCTCGCTTCATCAGGCTCAGCACAAGGTAAAAGGATTTCACCGCAAACTATTTTTATATGTGCAAATGCAGAAGACAGGCAGGCCCTGTCTTTTAGCAGATTTCCGTTTATTACTGTCCAAAATTTAATCAATTAAAGTGATAGCATTAACTATTATTTTACTTTTCGTGCCAGTGTAGACTGCTATTCAAAGAATAAAAACAAGTGGGTCTATAGAACAATCTAAATGCAAAGTTTATATCCCGCATTATGTAGTAAATCCTGCTCTGCCTCAGGAATCCAGCCAGCCAAACTTGCGTTCCCTCGGCCAGTTGCTAGAATAATAGCATCTCCTTTGTTTCCCCGTGACTTGATTACTATAATTATTTGCTTGCTAGACTTCCAGCTACCGCTCTGATTGTGAGGAGTACAGAATACAACTGCTAGACTACAGGCTGCATCTAAGTCTTTCCATCACATTACCCCTATATCCCCATATTAAGAGAGCTCCATTGCTTCCCAATACAGCGGCGGCCTGATTTTTTAGATCTTGCTACTAATTTACAAGGCTTTACATTGGAAGCCTCAGATAAATCTTTTGCTGCTCCATGTCTGAAGAGTCTTAGGGCTGTACTTGTATATGCTTTTGTCTCCCCCATAGTGTTTTAGACCCTGAACTTGTTTAGCCTTACTCACATGAGCAGGTTTACGGATTTCAATGGGACTACTTACATGAGTAAGAAGTACTCATATGAGTAGATATTTGCAGGCTCAGACCCTAAGTGACTTGGAGAGCTTTACTATTATTCACTTCTTGAAAAGCACTTGCAAAGAAACAAGAGAGGACTTACCGTATTTATTCAGAGTTATTATATATTCACCATGTCTTCTTCTTAAGCCCTCTTTGTTCTTGAGTACATGTACTCTATCTACAGTAGCGATACACAATATTTCTCTCAGGGGATTTTCACATGCAAAAATAGCGAGGGTTTGACATGTTGGACTGTCGGGTTTTTTGTGAAGTTTTGTTTCTCCCTGTGAGAATTTGTAGATAGCAACTTAAGACAAAGAGGATTTTGTTATTACTTCTACTGCAGCAGCACTAACAAGCTTGTGCCAGGCAGTAGGGCTCCACTGTGTAAAAGCGCTGTCCATACACCTCACAACAGGCCATCTTCTATCCCTAAAGAGTTAAAAGCTGCAATTTTTCTATAGACTACGTTGAATATCATCATTTTCACCTTAAAACACTTGTTTCCTTCATGTGCTTTCAGGCTAAGGCAGTCTGAGGACAATCAATTTAGTCATTGGACTTAACAGCACCTAGGTCTAGAATGGCTCTTTTACATTAAAGTTTGTATTTCCCACCTATATAATACACACAACCAGACACGCACATTTTTATATAATGAGAGACACTGTCTTCTCTGGAAGACTTGTATTCCTTGGCAGAAAGAGGGGCAAAGAAAAAAAGCTCCATTGTTCTGTAGCCTGCCATGCTAAGAAGTTGCCCTTGCTTGGAATACTGGATATTGTCAGGAGAGATGTGCAAACTGGGCTCACTGAACACCCCAGCTCTTTTAAAATAAATTAAATGTCTCTTCCAGCTGAACACAATGGAGAGGTACAGATGGATCATTAAAAAGGAGAGGTTTTCAGAGGCTCTCAGTGGTGATTTTCTTCTAAAAGCACCAGAAGAAGTGACAGACTCAGTCCTTTGCAGTGCAGAGGGCTCCTGAGCACCCCCTATTACTACAGATGCGATGGAGAAAGTGGGGGCATTCAGCACTGCAAGGACTGCTCATCGCCTTGCAATGCTGTAAGCTGGAGGGGAAAAAAAAAGAAGAAAAAGAAGCTTGCCTTCTACACATACCCAAATCTTCCCTCAGTTCAGAATGCCCCTCGCTTCCGTGACTGGGACCCATGAATTTGCTTCCCCCAGAAATTTCTGTACCTGTCCAGCTACGTTGATCTAGCAAAACCTTTAGCGTAGATTTGCAGAGCAGCAGACTGAGGGAAGCGTAGCCCATGTTGTTTTCCAGCTAGGACGTGCAGCACGCTAGCCAGCATTTAGTCACAGCAGCATGTCCAGTCTGAGGGTTTGCCCTGAAGTACTTGCAGTAGCATATACAAAGAAACAACATGGATAGACAAGATAACCCTCCCCTTTTTGGGGGGCTCTTATGTGTGGGGTGGGAGGAACCTTTCCTTTTTCCTCTGAGTATCCCTACCCCCAGCAACTAGAAGATTGCAGACTTGTTCTTGTCTCCTCCACCCTAAACTCCAGTGAAGTAAAGAAATCCCAGCGTGGAGAGGGCACAGCACAAGACCTGGCCCAGCGTTGTGGGTGTGCTGCCATTCGATTTCAAGCAGCTCCATCCTGGGCTGCTTTGCATATTCTTGCCTGTGTATTTAAGCATTAGGTAAGTTACCAAAAAGAGAAACTTCCCAGATCCACATTACTGAGGCAACTGTCAACCTGCCACCACATACTGCCTTGTTTTACTTTGAGCAGGTCAGCCTAAGGGATGAATTACACTGGTCAGGCAAAAAGCTTGGGAGATACAAATGCAACATACTTCTACTACTACTGAGCCTGAACGATGCCATTCTGATCAGAGCATGAACTACCCCCCAAAAAAGGCAGCGAGTGCCTTGGGTCCAAGCATCTTTCAGTATATTCTGCATCACACAGATCCTCCTCCACTTTAAGCAAGATCGTAAACCAGGGAAACTTTCTAGCCATTGAAAGGGAGAAATAAAGCTTGCTCCCATGGCTTTTTTTCTAAGTTCTCAAAGCTCTAGTAATAAACTGATTTTCCTTTAGAAAACACTGACATACCACTGCCTTATGTCAATTTTCATGGGTCACCATGAAAACCAGATGGGTGGCATGAAATTAAAAGAGTTTCTGTTAAACTTGCAGCCTTTGAAATCCTTTAGGTCTAAGAGATGGCAACCTTCTTCATTTCCCCAACTTACCCTTCTGAGCCACAGTATACTGCTGCACCCATAACACTCTCCCTTAATCCTGCCGTTCTCAAGGAAGAGAAATAGATTTCTAAACCAACTCACTTGCAACTGCATTTAGGCAAACAATATGCCATGAAGCAAAATTAACTCTTTAAACAATCTTTCTTCAATTAGATTTAATCAAAGCAACTACTGTTCAAGATTATAGTCAAATTCAAATGATGTGTCCTACCACTAAGATTAAACAAAAAAAGGCAAATAGAAATCCCAATACAGTAATAAAAAATCAGTGTGAAATGTTTTCTTCAAAAAAAGTTCTCATTCTGCCATTTAAAAAACTTTACAAAGCATTTTTTAATAGTTTTTGATGATTTATATTCCCTGTTCATTTTTAATATTCCAGTAACAATACTCCCATATTATGAGCATGGAAATACTAATGCTATAATTAGCATTCTGAAGTAACAAAACATAATGTACTGTGATAATACCTCATAATCTCTTAGATGAGATAAATCAGCCTGGCAAGAAAAAAAAAAAATACCAAACAATAGCGCATGACTGCCAGAAATACTTCCTCAAAGTCTCTCAAAGACCTAAAATTTTTCACCTCTAACACTGGAGCAATAAAACGCCTCTGTATACGCTAACCCTTATAAATCAGTGCTGGTATTTGTTAGAGTGCATATTTTTAGCATATAGGATTTTTCAGGAATTCTACCCTTTTAAAGAGGAGCCTCGAATTTGTGGTCCTTTATTTTATGCCCTTTGATTTACTTTAATTTAATGGATGCATCATGTCATTAAAGATGAGACCTGAGATGACACAGACTAGCCATTCACTAATGATGCTCACAAAATGAGAAAATTGGGAATGCTTTTGAGAAGCTGGGGCATGCGTTTCGAAAGATGGAGAATCAGGCATTCTATTGGAAAGACCATAACATTTAGCACGACAGCTCTGGGCACCTCAACTTACTTTCCAGCTGCTCAAAAAAAAGAAAATTTTAGCCAAAGCACCTAAGAGAAAAAGACTTGAGCTTACTGAAAGTGACCATAATGGCTGCACAAAACAGCGTGAACACTGAATTCACTGGTGGCTATTCAAAACAGAGCTGCAAAATCGTCACCCATGATAATTTTCTAATCACAAGTGCTGGACTTGCACAACTGAAAAATTCTGTTAAAAGCATTTAAATTTAAAGGAAAAATAAAATGACTTCCCTAGATACAAGGCTTCCATTAAAGTCCCTCCTTATTAAATTGACAGAAGTCTTCCAGGGGAGGGGAGAAACAGGGAGAGGCAAGGCAGGAAGAGTCTTCCAGAAACAAGTTCCCTCCTTTTCCATTGCCCCTTATCCTTCCTTGCCTCTTCTCCTATCCAGCTTTGCAAAAACTGAAACGAGACAGGGGCTTCCAGAAAGCCAGCTAAGGTGCCACAAACATACTCTTTCGTTTGCCTTTAAAACTGGATTCTCCAGAAACTCCCAGCCACCCTCTCACACACACACTTGCACATATAAAGCTTTTTTTCCCGACACTTCATCCTGATTCATCCTGTAAGCATTTTTAAAACACACACTATTTTTCTTAGGAAGAATGTCTGTTTCCCAGCCAATTTAAGGTAGAACGCTGCCAGCTCTTCTGAAGTTGAACACCAGATTAGGAAATCCAGACATTGCATGAAATTCACCCCAGCGCTGGAGGCATTTCATAGGACTGTTTAACATCTGTTATGCAAAACAGAGCGACACCCACAGCAACAGAGCTCCTTGAATTTCCTTTGCCCCCCAGCTCATCTGTAGTTTGCATCACACTTTGCATCACAGAGCAAACGAGCAGGACGGAGAGGAGCAAGGAGCTGGCCAAGAAGACTCTGTCGGATCCGGTGGCCATAAAACAAAACAATCAGGTTCCTAAACTTAGCTCGTACTTAAGAGCTTTCCAATGGACCTAGACGCATAACACAGATCCATCAATTCCACCAGTGTCTTTCACGAGACACACTTAAATTATCCTAAGGAGCTCCATGTCAAGCACTGAACTTGGTGCACCTATTTATAATCGTATTTTGAATGTTTTATGTGTCACAGGCACATAAATAAGAGATAGGTATGATGCAGCACACTAGTTTGTATTCACCTGGAAATCAAAACATAAGGCTAGGACCAAGCTATCCTCTAAACGCATCCAAGTGTTGGATTAGCAGGTAAAATGAGAATCACACTTTCAATAACTACAGAGCATGTGTGAACAAGCGGATACATTCCCATGGCTTTGAGTGATGGAGGTTTTACCACTTCCTTTTACTCTGTAATTTCATATTTTAAACATGAGAAAAATAAACCTTAAATACAAAGCATTCGCTTCTAAGCGAATCCTGCCTTTTTTCAATGGCTTATGGTCAACATTGTCACATAACATACTGCCGTTCACAGTGGAAGGCTGAGAAGAACTTCTCCCCCTGCAACTCCAGTAAGCTCCAAGGCGATGAGTGATTATTCTATTATTTCATGTCACTTATGTTACTGACCAACTGCTCCACAGGCAGAAATAATTCATTTCAAAAATGAGGCACAGTTTCCTGCCATTAAGCTACCTGTAAATCTCCATGGGATTACGCAGAATAAAAGAGACTACATACATGTAAAGTATCATTATCTAATACAAATTTGGTATCTTACACGCATTACATTTCCCTGCTGAAGCACAGGAATACACTTGTCCTCGTAAGATCTGAAGGACTAATTCTTTGCTAGGTTATTCCAATTACATACCCATATACCTCCACTGAAAGCAACTGAATTACAGGAACGTACCAATGAAGTTTAAAAAAGAAAACATGTTGAGAACGGGAATTTAAGAGCCTCAAGCAAACTGCATATCAACTGCTGCATAGCATACATAAGCTTAATGCCACTGTGATTACTGTAAACAATTTATACCAGCTGCCAATCTGCCCCTTTGAAATTAAGGACAGAAATCTAAACATATTCTGGAAGTCTTGGCATTGTCAGGCTAAATATGTACACATGCCTGATTCTTTTCTCTTGTCCAGTAGAGGATGTAGCTTGTTAAGACTTTTTCCAGCAAAATATATATGTTTAATTTATGTGATTAATTTCTGTGTTAATGAAGGTTGAAGGCCCGAGAAGGCTGAATGCATCTATTTATCCGGGGGCCGGATAAAAATTGCTGCTCAACTAGCCAGCCCGACCCTAATATGGAAAGCCCCAGCCTCATTCAGGATGAGAGGACAATTAAATTTTTATGCTCATTTAATCCTGTGCCCTTTCAGAGCAGAGGCTGACAATTGCGCCCAATTTTTCCAAATGTTTGCTATTACATAACCTTGACGAACCCACCAAACTCAATTTGCGCAGGGCCTGTTGACAAAACCCAATCGCAACAACGTTCTGACACTTTCTGGGGTTAAATCCTGGATTTAAAGGTTACAAGAAATGAAAAACCCTGCATTCTAAACCAGCGCTTTATTGGTTCCTACCTGCAGCTACTAAATTCATTTTACTCTGTATCTAGTCAATGAATTGCTTCTTTACAAAAGGAAATGCTTTAAAAAGCCTTTCTGCCTCTGAAGAGCTATCTGTAAGGCTGATTACTTTGTGCTCCAATACTCATAAAAACTGATTCTTTTAACAAGCTCATTTTTAATTTTTCTTTCCTTTTCATCCTCCATTCTGTTACCTGGTCACTTCCTTTAACAGAGATTCATTTAGGGGAGCTGTATTGTACTATTATCTGCGCTTCGGTGGTTTAGTGCAGAGTCAGTTTATTTTATTACGGTTACGTTCTTCAAGAGAGATTCATTTGAGTGTGACCTCGCGTATTATTCTAGGTGCCTCTTGCACCTCTATTGGGCATTTAAGAGTTGTAGAACTCTCTAATTTATTTAAGCAGAGCACTCTAAAGCAATATCTGAGTAATTTTCATTGAGTTTAAGGAGCCCTTCTATGTTTTCAAAATGCTTTAAGTTTTTCTACTCTGCTAAAGGACTGCAAATATTTGAACAACAAGCAAAAACGTTTAAGAAAAAAGTTAAAGACACAGAGAGGCACAGAGAGACAAGAGACATGAACGCAAGTGGATTTTTTTTTCCTACACGGCAAACTCTACCAAAAAAGTCACCCCAACAATTTGGTCAGAAAAGTGTAAAAAGGACTGTATCCACAAGAGACTAGTTAATAATGTATTTCTCTTCAGATTTAGGATTTTCAAATTGTCCTCGCATATTCTTTTCAATAAGTTGGCCCAAACAAATGAGCACAAGGAAATACTTGCAAGTAACTTTATAAACACTACAACAAATATTTTCTTTCTGTAACCACTACAGGTGACACCAGAGATGACTGATAGGCATGTTTTCAGCTAGAAAGAGGAGTCAACGGAAGCAGAAGTCACAGTTCTGAACTGTAAGAGGCCAGGGAATATTGGAAAAATGAGACACACAGGTCTGATCTCACGCACACTGATGTCGGGGAGAGATTTACGCTGACTTCAGTGGGCTTAGCGTGCACACAGATTCCACAGTCCTTCCCTGTGCAAACCTCTGCCTCCGTAGCTTCCTACACAGGAAAACATGGGCCTGTGAGAACCAAACCAAGAAAGATATTTAATCACGATAAAAAATGAAATGAGCAAATATAGAGCAGATTCTTAAAATAAACAAATAGCACTCAGAGAAAAGCCAATGAGGAATGAGTGACACAACCTGGGAGACTAATCCAGGAAAGCCCGATTAGAAGCAGTGCCCTCCCCCTGGCAGGGGAAGGAGGTAAGGGTAAAACCATGCGGCACAGGGCAACACATGGTGTTTTGCCCAGATCACAGTACTCTGCTGCTCAGGACCAGTTAGCCCAGGTGGAGCACAAGGCTTATACAGCTCTACAACTCCCAGTGCCTAAAGCTTAGATTCCCCCCCTCGCCCCCGCTACGGCCCTGTGC
The DNA here is from genome assembly GCF_040807025.1 of Struthio camelus. Classification (NCBI taxonomy): domain Eukaryota; kingdom Metazoa; phylum Chordata; class Aves; order Struthioniformes; family Struthionidae; genus Struthio; species Struthio camelus. Next base: position 23,815,223 of record NC_090950.1, read on the forward strand.
TATACAGCTTGCCCTTAGGCTCACATAGTACCCTTGACTGGTTGTTGTGCATCCCTAATTGAAAGTTAAGGACTGCCTGTGCAAAGTAAGGGCAAGGGCCTAAGTACTTTAGGGTAAGAAACTTAGTGAAGATTTCCCTATCACTTTCATTCCCTTCCCATATTCCAGGAACGTACTCCTTAGCCAGTGGGCGTTTGTCACTGTTCTGAGTTTTCATATGGTTTGGCTTGGCTTGCTTCTCTGCTTCTTATAATTTACTATTTATGATGAAAGAGAACAAAAAAATGCAAAGTCTGAATTTACTTTCGAAGGGGGACTCCTAAGAGCAACTGCTCCTAGGACACCAAACACTCCAGCTTTTCTTTTATTTTCGTGTTCTTCACAGTAAAGACAGTCTCGGCACTTGTTTTCCAAAGAGGCTTGGCAACATTTTAAAAATAAACATAGCACACATGAAAACATGCCAGAACAGCCTCCCTCTCAACAAAGATTCTCCAAGAACAGAAGATGCAACGGCTAGTTGTTAGTTGAGCCTCATTCTGGTAAACTGCAACACTTACTGAAAATTAGGCGTTGGCAAGCCAAGAGAACATGATTCCTCCCTCCTTCCCCCCAAACCCCGAATAACAGCTCCTGATTAATTCCCTGGAAGTCAAAACCAAACGAATCTGAATTAGAATAAAGATGCCAGTCCTGGCCAGCGAAGATGATGATTAACCGTGGTCACAATAACCAATCACAAGAGCCGTTCAAAAAGATTAAACATGGGAACGTATCAGCATAGGAAGTGGCAGACTCATCATCTTTATGATTTTCCAGGTCAAGACATCATACACATTGTGTAAAGTTATTGGTCCCAAATACGATATTAATAAATAATCTAATTTAATGTATTTAAGGATAACTCTTGATGTCTTCTGTCCTTGATAGCCCTCTCTGTAAATCTGTGGAAAAGACTTTGGAACTTCAAAATTTTAGCAGTTTCCTTTCCAGCAAGTTCCTGGGGGGGGGGGGGGTTAATTCATAATAGGCAACCTATTACATTCCTCCGCATTTTAAACCTTCAAATGCTTAAGGAATCCTTTTCTAACCAGATTTCCCCTACTTCAGAGTTTTGAATTCTTTCCTCACAAACCCACCCCTCCAGAACCTGGCCATCTTTCGAGTCCTTGCTCCTAATTTATTTTCATATCTTGCCATCCCTCTAATAGCCTTCTGTTCCTTGAGAGCTCAATAAAACCAGGCAAGTTCTCTGTAGTGCCACTGAGGACTGCAGTATTTACATCCATCAATAATTCATCCAACCAACACTTCCAGGCAACACGTAGCAAGTTTAAATTTGTCTCCCTTACTCACTAACGCTCACCTAGTATTATTTCCTTGTCGGTATTCCCAACCCCATATATAGCTATCTGGCAAATACATTTCCCACAGGTATTCTGTATTTTCAAAGGTTTCCTTTCATTTTACCATTTTGCCTACAGCTGATGGAACCACTAACACCTCTAAACCTTAAAAGGAAAGAAGTCACTGTTCTGTTTGCTAGTTTATAGTACCATTAACTGAGGTGAGAATGCAGAGCCTCAAAGTGCTCTTGGCAGGTAAGGAAGAAGCGGTCTTATTTAGGAATTTTCAATTAGGAATAACACCCACTGGAAAAAACAAGGCTTGACCTAGATATAACACTGTGGTTGGTCTCCGGAGATGTGAAAGAGTTAAGTTTATAAAGCACTTCATTTTCCAGCCACAGCTACGGTACCCTGGGTAATTACTGCAGCTTAAGCTAGACCACACCTTAGATAAACCTGTAATGCTGGCATTTTCTGCAAACATTTTCTTTACTGCAAGCTGTGGCTTGCCTCTCTCGTATATTTGCTCTTCATTTCCAACTTAGTTTTTCCTTAGCGAGTTTGTACTTAGTTGAACCAACAAATCAGAATTTGTTGATACAGTTCCATACCTCTTCAGTGTTTGCATGACACAGCCATACCAGTTACGCAGTAACTAATGCTGTGGGGGCCTGATGACTCTTTTTACACTACACAGAGAAGACTGGGGGGTAAAAGAAGAGAAGAAAATAATTCCACAAAGGAGAACATTTTGTTTTTCTTAAAGGTGAAGGAAACCACTTTGATTAGCTACTGTTACGAAAGAATTCAGTTCTGCTGACAAATGAACATATTCCTAGCTCTCCAGTGACCATTAGCAGTATATTCAGAACAGCTGGTGTTCCCTTTTCATCAAACTACACAGAAACAAAACACCCTCAGATATGGGCAGATGAGGGTTCTGCAAACAGCAGGAACTGTGGCAAAGACCATCAGTGGCCAGTCCATCTCCAGCTGCTTGCCATCACGTCTGCTAGGGCGTGGGTCCCTCCAGACCAAGCAGTGCTGTGGCACATCAGAGCACTTGCACTCAGGCTAACCTTTAGGTTAGTGCAGATGGGTCTGGCAGTTCTCTGGGTCCAGATCTGCTGGGCCCATCTCACTCCGGAGGAAGCGTGTTAGGGATCGTGCACAGAATCACCCCACAGCTTCTGCCAGAGCGAGGAGCAGTTGTGGACGAAAAGCTCTTTTCCTGGCAGGGCTAGACCTAAGAAGAGAACCTCTCTCTGTCCACAGCATCACTCTTTCTACAGACTGAAGATAAATGCACTACACAATATTAATTGCAGTAACAATCGCTAATCTGATAACTCTAGCTTTCTGGATACATTCCAGCAAAGGAAAACAAGGTAATCCTCAAACAACCCAACAGTTGCCCTTAAAAATAAGCCTTGGAGAGCCAGAAGTATATATACAATCCTAAAGAAAGAGCAAGATTAAAAGATAAGATCTTTAAAAGCACCTAGGATCGGTCTAATATTTTCCAACAGAAAGCAACCACTAACTTTAACCAGAACATAAACAAGCTAGTGCTGACCATACTGGGTCATCCCAACTTGGATAGGGATGACTGAAGGACCAACTCATTGCCCTTAAATAACAATCATATCACTTATTTAACTTTATTTGAACTCATATTTGAATATAAAATGCATCACTTACCCTTATCCAGTGTTTTATGAAACTCACGTTGATTGAGCATTCAACTCAGCAGTGAAATAGGTTTTCAAATAAACAGAAAACACCATCACCACAGTTAAGATCTCAAGAGTCACATGAGTTAAACCCATTGGGCTTTATTGAATTAAGCTTTAGTCTTTGAGCTCGAGTTTGGTCACTGTGATCTAAAAAGTAAGCACATAAATCCATTTTCCAAACTTTCCAAAGTGTTTTTTTCAAAGAAAATCAACATAGGAATTGATCAAATCGATATGTGCTCAAAGGGACAACAGGGATCATGTGTGTTGGCGAACAGGAGCCTGGATTTACCACTTCATGTTTGTGTTGTTGAAATTACAGACACCTGCCTATGTCATTTATATGCAATGACTTGCATTTGCTGTTTTTGATTAAGATGTGGATTGTTTGGTTTCCCTGTCTAAAACATGCCTCTCAGCCTTCTTCAAGACCATATGACATTAAGTGCAATAAGCATAACAAGGATAAATAATAATTTTAACAGCAGGAATCAACAGTATATCAGCATGGAATTAATATATTAGATACCCTAAATAGCGCAAATGAGGTAATACATCTCTGTTAAGCTGCAGACATATATGACGCTGTGTAACCATTATGATACAGTTTTGACTACCTTATCTGCCCTCTGTTCACTCACTTATGTCCCCGAGACTACTATTAGCATGTCAAGTTCCTGAACACCTTCCTGAGCAAGAAAAGCAAACAAAGAGACCAAAAAAAAAATTGCCCCAGAAACAGTAGGTTCTCTCCCCCCAACTTCCAAACACTTTAATTCTTGTAGAAGACATGCTTGGCAACGTCTTCTTCCCTGGCAATCCTCAGCCCCCATTTCTGCAACAATTTCTTCCTTCAGAGGCCTATCACTACAGGACTAGAAATTGGAACAATATTCTTTCTGTAGGACCAAAGACTTCTAGACCTGGCAAAATTTGGGATACTGAGATTTAAAGCTGTATTTTCAGCTCTAAAAAAGCTACTCTAAGCTGCTTAGTCAGTTTAAACAAACAAACCTTGAGACTTCTTCACTTAGGCCACAGCAATCAAGGCACACAATTCTGCAGGTGGAGGAATTTAAAAAGCATACTAATATTTTTTCAAAGCTCTCAAGCATTCTAAAAACATTTTTTTTTCAACATGCAGAAAACAGACTGCTGCATAACAAAATTTTTCAGTCCAGAATTAAGATAAAAGCCACAAAAAGTGTTGATGGCTCCTAACTAGCACTAAACTGTATAACATACTCACACTACCATTTATTTCTAGGCACACAAGCTGTGTATTCTCAAGTGCAGATTCACAAATGCAAAGAACACTGCATTACTGCATTATCTGAATCATCTCCTGTTTAATTGGACTTTTCTTAGCATTTTGAAGTGATCTCAGTTACTTTACGCATAAACTACTTATGAAATTATCACCATTTCAGAAGATCAGCCATATGAAGGATAATTCTGAACATAAGCAGCTGCATGTACTAAAACAAATGCACAGAAAGAATTAACATTTACATGGCCTATGACTCAATGGAAACATATAACCTAACAGCTTTGTGTTAACTATATACCTAAATAATATCACCTGAATCCTGTTAAAAAGTCTCCTGTTATAAGTTGCTAAACAGGATACAGATTATGTCAATTTAAGTGACAGATAACTCAATCTCATCAAGAAGCTTAAGATCTACTCTTCCAGATAACAGCCCAAAGATCTTGGAGGGTTTTCTGCAAATGTCCTGTTTCCATCTGCCTCTTGCATACAATGGTGATTAAACGGACAATAGGAGGTAACTGCAGAATTATACTTCTAAGTACCAGAATCTGCTCATTTCAAGCTTAGAACATCGCTCCAGGTATCAAAGGTGTGCGATAAAGGGGAAAGAATTAGATTAGTATATTCTTGAATAGTATTTTTCATACATATAGGCCAAGACACACAACAAGATGCATTCCTTCCCCATTGCTGATGGATAGCTATCAGGGAGGTATGCAAACAACTAATCTCTTCTTCAGTTTTTGGGCATAGGATTCAAACCTATCCCAAGTGATCCTAACCTAAACAACACAGCTGAAAGTGACTTCATGGACAGCAATGAGAGTAACACTACAGGAATCCTTTCTGGGCTAAACCCAGATAACTGCAATTCACTGACAGCCAGGGAAAAGCATTTTGTAGCAGAATGACTATAACAAATACAGGAGACTAAATTCCATTTTGAGTTACATCAGTAGTTACTGTAATGAAGCTTGATCTTATTGACAAAATAGTGGGGTTTTTTTTTAAACCAGTAGCCTGAATCCCATCACACCATTCGATCACCATTAAATTAGACTTACACAGGTGGGCTAGTTTGACATACAAAAACATCCACAGAACATTATGACTGTACTGAAAATAGTGATCAGAATCGGGTCAGCTTCATTTATTCATTCTCAAATAGACCTAAATTTAAATCTTTCTAATAAGAACCTTAACAAGACACGATATGTTTTCCTCTGTCAGTTTCATACCTTTCTCTTTTAGAGCTAAAGAGCACATAAATCTATCCCCTGTTCAAACACATATTTGTTACTGTGAAACTTTAGCATGCATTGAAAGATGAACCTTCACTACATTGTGTAGAAATACGACATCATAAATAGGAAGGTAAAGACATGGTCAACTACAAAAAAAAAACAAATCACACTGTGCAACTGGGCTTAAACCTGACATTTCCCTACCTTTTCTCCCCTAGCAAATGTTTTTTTAAAGTTCATAAAAACTATTAGAAGTAGTAAATGAATACCTTCAAATAACCTCTGGCTCAAAGTGCCATCCACTTGTGCCCTCCCTAATACATGTGGATTTGTTCCAACAGCACAAACAAGTATCTCGTCACCCCGCCCAGCCCACAATAGTGCAAAAACAATAGGAAGAACAATTGGAAGTTAGCGGCATTTTATATACGCAGTATCGTAACATTCTCACAACAAAGGTGGTACACAGCACTCTACCTGTATATTTAATCCCAGGTACAAAGTTTAGCATTCGCTGTTTTCAATGCTTAAAACATTTCACAATGCAGTGGAGAATCTCTTCAGTTCTGGAGGCTTGTTTCATAATAAATGTATACCTTCAGCAGATTTAATTTCCTGCTAGCGGTTTACCACAGAGCTTAGATGCTCCTGCAGAACCAACGGTTTGGCATGTAGCAGGTGAATGCACGGAGAAACCTTTCCCTTCACAAAAATTAAATGGGGCAAGTTTAGCACTAATTTATCAAGAGGAAGCATGCACAGGAACATTACCCACTTCCTTCCTTGACCCTACTACCCATGCAACTCCATCTTGCTGCAGAAGGGTCACCGCTAAGAAATGCGTGGCCCACTCAGTTGTTACTTCTTCAAAACCAGAAGAAAGCCAGTATCGGTTATTCTTGCTAATATTTCAGTTGTGCAGTCCTCTTCCCCCACAGGAGCTGGATTAGCAGGGCCAAATTTGAAGTCCTGACAGAAGGGGCTGGCCAGCTTAAATTCAAAGGCAACGTGTAAGGCAAGTTCAATGATTCAACATGCCCTGTGGCCTGGATCCAGTCTGATCTCCCAGTGCTCCCTGCTGAAGAAATGAGGTCAACAATTCGGCTCCACAGGAAGACTTCCTACCCACATTCTGAAGCTGCCCTTTACTGAAGTTAAAGCTCACACTGAAAGGCCATTCGGCTCAGACAGCATACAATATCTCCCTGAACTTCAATCAGATAGACCAGCACATTGCAGGGAGGGGAAGCAGGAAAAGCCTGCATCCTTAACATCTTCATAGATACTTTGAATCCTCATTTTGGCCCTTAGCTAGATATTTCCCTTAGAAGCCTGCAGAACACATCCCACACTTGCACAGAGCCCTACGCACCCCAACAAACAGTCAACATACTGTGACAACTAAAACTACTCGAGCTCCCCGTTTCTTTAATCCTCAGATAGCAATTCTCTGGTTAAAACTGGGGCCAGTCACTGCAACGAGCAACATCAGCATTTTTCAACAGCACGCAGCATACTGGACTCTGGTCACATTCACAGAGCGGTCTGAGGGTATTAACTTCATCAGTCTACTCCTGCCGATGCCTTTGCATTCTCTGAGGCTAGAGATGCAGTCATTGTTGATGAATCAAGGAGCTTTCTTTGAATTTCCACACGCTACAAAAAGGAAAATCAATCTCAAATTCAAAGCTCCCTCCCCTCATCTCCTTCCAAATGGAAAAAAACTGTTCCCAAAGGTCTCGATGGCACTACCCTCCCGAATCTTACAAGACAGACATTAGAGCAGAACACGATCCTGCACTCCATCATTACTGGGGGATGCTGGAAGGAAGACAAAGGAACACGCACACGTAAGTGAAGAGCAGGCTCTTTTCTTGTATTGGCCATGTTCCACTTGTTTGCTCGAGAAAAAAGAGGAGTAGAACAAGACATGCATGCCTGATGCTGTTAGTGCTTAATACACTGGAAAAATTGTTTAGGAACAGCATCCTTAAAATGACATTGTAAAACTATCAGTCATCAAGACCTTATGTTATCTGTTGCATATATGTTGCTTACTGCCTACTATGTTTAAAAACACCTTTTTTATTTTTAGCTTGATTTTTACACTTTTGATCTGGATGACTCACTGAAGTTTTCCTTCCTGTAATGCCATTACTAGGCCAGTAATCTCGCAATATGGGTCAGTTAGCTTACATACCTAGCATTACTGTTATCTTGGGTATCAAACATGTGAAAGTCCTTCCCATGAGGATCAGTCAGCCTGGAAGGACAAATCATGGCCCAGTCCTGTTCACCAGTATCTTATCCACTTGAGATCTCAACTTGCAAACAGTGTTGAACTGAAAAGAGGGTAGAAACATTAGAAAGCAGCTTGCTCAATAATAGCATATCATAGATACTTCGCTGGATCTGCCATGGGCACTGTGTGAATTAATAGATTGCTATATATTTTTAGTTGAGAGGGCAGAGAAAATTAGAGTCTAATTAGTAAATATGCCACATCTCTCATGCCTTTCAGCTGGCTGACTGCACTGAGGATTAATCAGTTTGATTTCCCCATCCTTTTGCTCTTCTCCAGTTACTTGGGACTGGCCACAGTAACAGGGTGCCAGTGGAATCGGCACTACGGTCTCATAAGGAGCTGCTTTTACACACTACAAAATTCAGTGCGTGTGTGCATGTGTATTTTTTTTTTCTTTTTTGTGAAAGGTATGTCTGGGATTTTAAAAACACTTGATGTGGAAGCAATATTCAAATAAAGGAGTCTACGTCAACAGCACCCACAGGTTTTTTTTAGGTCACAAATCAAGTTTAAAAAATTAGGTTTGAAATACTTCATGAAAGTTTCTACTTTTCATGCACTCTGATCACTCCAGAATAAAAGTAGCACCTGAGGAAGCCAACAATATTTGGTGTTGACGTTTGTTTTTAAATAACCCAGCCTCATGAGCCTAGGACCTCAAGACTGGAATGAAACTGCAACACCTGGCTCCAGTTCAGTATGGTCAGCTTCTGTCCAGTGCCTTTACAGACTACCACATTGTATATTTCTTGCTTTGATGGTTACAAATATTCCTATTTCCAGTCTAAATTTATTGCTGTCCAGTGTTTCAAAAAGAAATGCAACAAAGTATTGTGCTGTTACTTACGCCTTTTGTGCAACTTAGGTTACAGAAAACAATGAAACGTGTCATAGATGTCATCTGGATTTATTTTGGTGTGCTGCTGAACCACATTCAACAGCTTGATCTGTCTTAATTTGAAGCGCCTGTTAATTCATGTCTAGATTGCAGCTGAACATGAGTCAAAGTTCACTCTGCTTCAATTTTCTGCAAAACTTATATCAAGCAGAAGGCATGCCATTTTCCTATTATTCTGTGAGCAACTTAGACTTCTTGGCACTGGTATTTTATGTCAACACATGTGGGCTAGTGTATAAAAAGCCAGGAAGCTCAGAGAAGCTCTAGGCTGGCAATGACCCACTTCTGTACATAAGATGGATTCAACACCAACATGCTTCTTTCTACTTTGCAAATCTGACCCCTCTCAAACAAGGCATACTGATGCCTGCACTGCCAGGGAAACCACACAGGGACTTCTTTCGGAAGGAGAAAAGAGGAAATTACTCTAGGTGGTTTTGCGTGGAACCAGCCTACAACACAGCATGAGATATAGAGGAAACCATCACTGCAAGAGATGGAAGGAGGGCTGCCTTGTAAGGCAGCAAAAGTCATCAGTACCTGTGTTACAGCCGCTGCAGTTTACAGGCACACTGGCCCAACACGCAAACTTGTGAGCTCCCTTCAGCAGCCTAAGCACTGGGGTTGGGTGCTGCTTGGAGACTGGGCACACTGGAGAGCCAGCCAGGCTTGCACAAAATAAGAACAAAGTAGACATCCAGACAGCTGCCAGGTACAGCAACGTTCAATACAGCTGCGGTATTGAAGTGGCTGGCAGGTATTGTACTAGCATCAATAGATAAAAATTCCAAAAAAATACATATCATCTCAAGCATCTCCCAATACTTTGCAATACATGCATGCTCGCAATGTCAGTCAGAAAGTTTTTTTTTTTTTTAAAACAGAAATTCTGGCATAATGGTGTCCTGCTTCTGAGCGTTAAGATGTGTGCATAAGATATATCATTGGAGATCTGCAGAAAAACAGCACAGTTGTGGGAAGGGGAGGCTACAAAAGAAGAGTATGCTGAATTGCTCTGAAACACCGGAAACAGAAAACCAGGTGGAACTAAAGTTCTGCAGGGGCCAAAGGTGAAAGGAGGAATGTACACTGGAAGCATTAGGAAACCACCAAATACAGAAGAGGAAGTCTATGGCACAGGGGCAAATCACTCTGTAGCACTCCAACGAGCAACGCGCTGCAGAATTCCTTTCTCTGATTTCAATATTTAAAATTTCACAACACCCAAGTGTTATTGTGTATTAAGTTCTACTGACAGCACAGAAATTTAAATCAAAATGTGTCTCCAAATCCCAAGTACATCTCAGTTTTGCTGAGTGTGCTGAACTTCATGATATAAATTATCTTACATCCTCTGTGAGCTGAGACGAATTTGCTCATTACGCACCGAGTTTTCCATCCAAACTGTGCCTCGAAGGCTACAATTTCCAGAAGAGTCTTCATTGCCTTTTTGCCTCACCTGCCTTTAAAGCACTTAAGATAGCATACCTGAAGTTGCATGGCTCTTTCATTATTTTTGCTATCATTTAGCGTGATGTTTATGAAAGGGAAACCATCAACAAGGCTCAACTATCTGCCTGCTCCCACGAACATCAGAAGTAAAATCTCTGGGAGCGTCTTTAGAAATCGTTTACACAATATATAGCGTTAATGGGATCTCAGCTTCATCAGGCAGAGTAGCGCTACTGTCATGTGAACAGCAAATTGCAGGCTACACAGAGTCCAGTCACCATCTCAAATGAATTTGGAAAGTCTTAGGAACAGCGCCTTGTCCGAGAGACAATCCCTCTGCATCACCACACACTAAACTTGTACCAGGTCATCTGTGTGCCTCCTCCATGGTTATACCTTATCCCCAGAGAAGGATATATAACAGGATATTCCTTGTTATACGTTAATTACGCTACCCCGGAATTAACCCCCAAATGATGTATCCTTTCAGTCAAGCTATACGGAGTAGACGTGTGCAAGGACACTGTGAAGGGCAACGTCATGCTTCCCCAAAATTGCTGTCTCAGTGCACATGCCTTGTTTAACTCAGGAATATAAGATTGAGTTAGTTCAGACAGAAGAGAAAATTCACCGCAGCTCCAGTAGGGAAGTTATCAGCTGTGTCTAGTACCCTACTTCTCCTTTCACCCCATGTTCCTCAGACAAGGTGAGTAACTTCACTGCATGGGAAAAGAAATTTTCTCTTCCCACTTCTCTCGCAACATCTCGCGAGCAAATTATTTTAGTTACTCTGCCTTTGCGTGTGGGCTCAGAGTTGTGCCCAAAGTCAGCAGAGGGAAGCGGCATGGAGAACTTTTTTCTACTCTCCCAGGTACTGGACTCTTGTCATTTGTTACCCTCTAAATTATCTAGAATTATTTTGTTTAGTAGGCTAATATGGGAACTCTGTTTAATATGACAGAAAGAACAATTTAACTGAGTCGTGCTTTGTATCACACGCTAGCAATCAGCACGTTAATAAGTCTGGAAGATTGATATCAGTTTGAAAGGCAAAACCTACACAAAACAATTAATTAAGAAAGTTAAAACAAATGAACTGTTCAGGATGGAATTGGATCCATGAGACAAGATGGTAAAAGCCCAGAAGGAAATACTCTAATTGAAAATTGGCAGTAGAAGGCACACAGTACAGCTAAATATTATCTTATCAGAAAATTAGCAAAATGTAATTTTTTTATTGGATTTTTACAGATGTTATTTTTAACCACATCAAAAAAACCCACCTCATGGCTATTGGCACAAATTGTCATAATTACTATAATTTGAAGTCTGAGCTGTGGAGTGACTGCTCAGATAACTATCTCGTCCTCCTTATGCTGTATTAGGAAAGCAGTCAGGAGACATATCCTCTCTTTTTTTTTTGTACTAGGTTTGGACTTCATTTGTGTCTATTATCCAATCTCATTCTCGAGAATACTAAAGAATGAATTCTTTTCCCCTACCTGAAACACTGGAGAAAATCAGGAGGTTAACGTTAAGAGAGGTAAAGTCAACTTCAATTAACATACCAATTACCTCCCATTTGCAAGCAAATTGTTTTATTTTTCTTCTGTATGTTCCCTTGGGAAGTCGATCATTTTTTTATACATGGTCATTGACTCTGAGAAGAAGAATCCAGATCTGTGCTCCCAGTTTGGAGAGAACAAGAAGAAAAATAGGATTGTAGCCCAGGTCTTGGGAACCTGCGCAGTGGAGCTAGTAACATTAGCAACGCTTTCCAGCCTTGCAGGTTGGTGTGAAAGCAAGTGCTTTCCAGAGTGTGAATTGCACAGTAGCGGGAAATTAGATACATATTTTACCTGGTCTTTCCAAAACCCCAAATCACTAATACGCACACATACACGTGCATTAAAGGCCATTTCGTTCTTCAAAAGGAGTATTTGGGGACGTTAAAATGAAGAAGAGTAATCTGTAACAAGCAAAAAAAAACCATACACACAGAGGGAAATTATTTCCTTTTTATATAATGTAACTGCACAACATTTTGATAATATGCAGCCAAAACATACTTTAGACTGCAGTTCCACCAGCTCCCATGAAAGCTAAGCAAGGTTAGACGTTATCAGAATTCGGATGAAGGACTTTCAAGGAAAACCTTAAGTACTTTAAGAAATGGTGCTAGTAAATCAGTAAGCGACCTTCTTCCTGTGGCTTACTCCTGACTTAACCTCCCTCCATGATATTGCCGTGAAGTTCTATAGAGCTGATGTTCTTACTTGTAAGGAAACACAAGTCCTAGGTCCTAAAAACTGATGGCAACTAAAAGATCCTATCAGACCTTTCTTTCTAGAACAGAATTCTTCCCCTGGGAATCTGAAACAGGCATCAAGGCCTCATGGCGAGCATCCTGTTATCCCTACATGGTGACACGCAGGAAGAGGAAGAGTTGTTAGTTGGGGTGATGAAGAAAACAGCTGCACTGAAAACTGCTGCACTTGAATATTGTTATCCCCTGCATCTCTCATAAGTTTCACCCTGGGTAATTGCATTCCCCTGCAATTTAGGCTGTGTACATCACACTTGTTTTCCCTTCTCTCCTAGGTTTTTGGTCAGGCTGTAATTGTGCAAGCAACAGAATCCCTCACTCCCTCCTCTCCGTTCTCCACTTTTGAATGACTTACTCCTCTTCTCATCACTGATGCCATCAACTCTTCCAAAACAGCGTGGAAGAGCAAGTCCTATAATATAAAGCTTATGTCAGTACTTGCATCACTTAGAGAAATTGGATGGACTCCTTTCAGTAACTAAGGAACTGTACATTAATTCTGGGTAAAATATTCAAACAAATAAGTAAAAGTGACTGAAGCAGGAGAGTGTAAATAAAATACTGTATTGTTTTTCCTGGATGACTTTTATGGGACATTTGACATGCACTGTGCCATTCCAGGAGAACATGTTTCATGAACGCATCCACAGAAAGATGTAAAGCTCCAGTCTGTGAGGTTTCAGTTTTCACCTCTCAGTAACATGTCATTTTGCTCCACTGTTAATTTATCATAAAAACAACAGTAATAAAAAGCAGATTTGAGGAAGAACTGAGGGGTTAATAATACCTATATATAACAAGAAAACAGTTCTAGTTAAAAAAAAAGAGAGAGAGAGAGAGAGAGAGAGAGAAAGAGAGAGATTAAGACTGAGATTCACCAACTGAAGCATCATTTCCATGTTTTATTTATTCACAAGCCCTTAGCCTGACTAGTCTTTGCACAGAGAGGCCTGCACAATGGATTCAAGGCTAAAACAGCCATCCTGCCCTAGGGCTACACTACAGTGATCTTGTGTTTGCAGATATTCCCAGGGTTCATCCCCTGTAAGGGATGCCTGCCCGCATTGTCCTGACATCCCGTGTAGCCTCCTACTGTGCCACAAGTTCATGCAGCAGAACAAACAGAAGAGAGAAACTATGCTCAATCTTTGTAGACTCCAGATAGCACAAGTGACAAACACAGATAGGCATTTTAGGCCTCCCACTCCCTGACTGAGTCTGGCTCCCCGCCACCGGGTCTCCAGAGCAGCTGGGGAATCAAAGTGCTCATGGGAGCTCGCCAAACAGGAGCAAAGTCGATGGTACTGGAACAATAGGGAAAAGTCTACTCTACGGAGTAAATGTTTCCAGTCGTAAACATTTCTGCTCTGCTGTTTAAAACACAGGGTCAGGCTATACTGTCTTTGGAATAACAGCTCAAGATTTTCGAAGTGCTTGCGACGTGCTAGTAAGGTGCTTTGCATCCCATTCTCCTCACAGTAAGTGACCAACAGATCCAGAACCCTCAACGTACTGAGGCTCCTAAGCCCCAGTGGAAGTCAATTTGGTCGACTCCAACTTTCAGCGGTCCTGAAAATCCTCTGCACCACCCTGGCCCATTTTTCAGTAGCTAAGTATCTTTAAAGACATGATTTCTGCTTCTCACGCTGCCCTAAGATCTTTATCCAACTGTGCAAAGTCTGAGTACTACCTGGCTAACGTTTGCCATCCACTAACTCATATTTTACTGTTCAGCCTTTCCAAACTGTATTTAACATTTTTGAACGATCCATGTTGACGCGAGCTTGCCAGAATTTCTATCCTTGAACAGTAACAGAAGAGACAGACCACAAAATAGCTGTAACTGCTAATCAATTAAGGACTATAGTGCAATCAAATGATATACTGTTTGGAAAGAAGAAATACAACTATTTGGGAGCATATCTGAAAAGCAGTCAAAAGCATGAGGATCAGAAGAATACAGTCCAGAAAGCTGAAACAAAGCTAAAAAGATGACTATATTTCCACCTTTACTTAAAGCTCGGTTCAGTTGTCTAAAGCCAGGCTGCTGCATAGCCTGAGATGCCCTGTGGTACCCTGCCCAGCCTCCACCTGCTCCAGAAAGACAGCAGTCTACAAAGTCCTGCATCAGACCTGCTGGCCCCATCCCAGAACCTCTCAACATGCCAATTTTTAAGCAACTAAACCATGCCTTTTGTGTCCATCAGGCACAATTCTCAGGGCTACAGAGAAGAATTACAGGGCTTTTTTGATCTTCACAGGAAAAAAACCCAGTAGGTAGATAAACAGTGTTCCTACTTTATTCACAGCTACACTTAGCCATAGAGAAAATAAATTACTTCTTATGACTCTGCAGAAATAAGGGAATCCCATCAACTGGAAGCCTGTAATTATTCATGAACCTTAATGCATGAATAAAAAAATATGAACTTGTACATCACAAGTTCTGATTCCCATCACACTGCTGTTAACACAAGGGAAAGGATATGGAAGATCAACCAGGAACACAATACATGGCCCACCAAGGCTATCCATGGCTAATTCTGTAACTTTACCATACTGTTTGAAAGCAACGTAGATCACGTGTTCAGTAGATCTAATATCCAAGAGGTCCTGCCAACATCCCACAGGTGTGCACAGGAGCACTGTATGTGAAAGGAAAGCAATTACGTGGGTGGGTACCCATACAAGATGATGTTTCTAAATCCTGGATGAATTCATTCCACACAACACATCTGCATCCATTTCACAATGAGGGATTAGATTGGGGGGGGGGGGGGGGGGGCGGATAGAAATCCCCTTTAAGGATACTTAAGCATTTATACTCCTCCTCAGCCAGCACTATCCTCAAACACTTCATCTCTCCCGAAGACCTACTTCTTCTGCAGAGCTGCAGCTGGAAACCAGTGCGAACAGGTCCAATCCAGACCTCCTAGGGTCAATATAAAAACTTCTGTTGACTTCAACATCATCTCCTAAGCAGACTGTGCTTCTAGACAGGAGGGAGGAAGCTGCAAGTAGGAGGAAAGCGAGGGAGCTCCCCGCCCTTCCAGTTTAATTGACAGGAAGGATTTTCTTGGGGATTTTAACTTGAAAACCAAACAATAAGCTACAATCCAGCCATTGTTCTGGTCACTTTACTCACATGTTACAGGCCTTTATTTTGGTCTTTTTCTGTTTTTGTGTTCTCAGTTTACACTTGTAGAGGTAGGGACCTGTGTATGCATCTCCTGTGCTTTTTGAGTGTTTCCACAATGCAAAGGAGAAGTTATACTACCGGCAGACTAAGTGTGACAAAGTGACATTATACCAGGTCAGCAAGGAGGGGAATAAAAGTTGAAGCAGGGTCTCTCAGGGCTTGGAGAGAACAAACTATAGAGTCAGTTTGACTTTGTGTGTGGAGAAGGAGGGGAGGAACAGAAGTCATACCACTGTTTATATTGTATCACACTACCTTCAGTGAAATATATGCTTAGAGATAAATAAATATCAAGCAAACACAGGTGATTGTGGCATTGAACTAGCTCTTACCTGATGGATCAGGAATGTAAAATACAATCTACTCCTAAGTAGAAAAATTGGTGCCGAGACATTGGATTAACACGCTTTGCTGAAGAATACTTTAATCTGCTCTATCCCTCTCCAATTTCTTTTTTTTTTTTTTTTTTTTTAAGGCACGCTTTGCTTAGCGTGAGTACCCTTCCCTATTTGCAAATAAAGGGCTCTATCCTGCAATCCTTCATCTGAAGGACAGAATTTGGACCTTCAGCTGCAATATACCATTTCTAGGCCACATTTGTCCCTGCTGTAAGAAAGCTTAATTTCAGTTAGCATCAGTGATTTTAGCACAACGTTACATTTACTGGCTAATAGTAAAGGTCGGCAAACTAGTTTTATTGTTATATTAGATGCTATTGTGATATTAGAAGCTATATATATTAGACAGTACTTGTTGTTCCAAGTCCCAACCTCTGGAATCCTGTGTTTTATTCATTAACATAGGAATAAAAAAATAAGAACTTGGAACTCACGAGACTCCAAGAGAGCCCTGAAGTTAAAGCCGCAGGGAAACTTAAGGACTCATAAAGCGAAGCAATATTTGCTCATAGCAGATCAAAGGCATTCAGTTCACATCAGATACATCACCTCTGCATTTTTCTACTGCCCTCTCTCTCCCCGCTCCAGTAACCCCATTTTTTTCCTCTCGAGCAATACCTCCCCTTTCTCCCCATCAGTTTCCCCACCCAGGCTCATGTGTCCTGCCTCCTACAATGCTCCCAACCGTATATCCAACTGTCCTCTAGCATTGCCCTCTGCATTTGGTCTGCACGCTGCCTTAGCTGTCCAAAGCAGATTACCTCTCAGTGGATCCATTCCCCTTCACGCTACAGTCAAAAGCGGTTAGTACCACAGCAGAGCTCTTCAGCACTATGCATGATAAAGCCCAAATTCAGCTGCTCCACCAGGGACCTGCTCTCTGTAGATGCTGAGGAGGACAAAGCATAAATAAGTTTTATACCTACTTCACCCTAGACATTCCTAAAGCAGGCAGGATTTTCCGATGATTTATAAATGGACTTATTAGTGGCTCCCAGTCATGGTCTAAGATCCCATCCTTGTGGGCTGTGAAAAAGAAGAGCATCTCACTTTATGAATCCCAAAGAACTCAAGCCACCTGGAAGAAGAAAACCACAGCATTTAACTTTTTTCTTTTTTCTCCCCCTTTTGCACCTCATTTAGCTCTTTCTGGCTGTGCCTGCTCCAGCACAGCGTGCTCCTCTATCTTCAGGATTAGCAGAGATCTCTGCCGATTGCTCACACCTGCAATTCAGACTAACCCCGTTCCGCTTTGTGCAATCAACCATACTTCAGTAAGGCCATCAGCTCCCAAACTGACAGGCAAACAGAGACCCACCTGACAGGTCAGACCAGACACCTGCAAAGGGGCTGGAGCAGGAAGGAGTGAGGAGGGGGAGGAAGGGAAGAGGTGGAATTACACAACTAAAAGACTAGGTTAATGTTCTGAAGAGGAGGAATATTACCTGCTACCCACAGGTACACCTGACCACATTACTTGTACCCCTGTAAAACTCCCAGTGAAGCTTTTTGCCTTTTTAGCACCCAGTGGAGCACATCCCTTAAGTAGAAATAAGTCTACCAGTTTCAAAGCAAGAGGTCAGAGCTCCTAGTAGCTGCTGCTCAGGGAATCTAAATTTAATTTGCCACCCAATATCCATTACCGAAAGTACAGAAAGACTGGCAACATTCTGTATTACTTCTTATCATAGATGCACCCTGAATAAATGAGGCCAATTGATTTTCCCTTGTTTCAGTTATACCTGTGAAATGAGAACATAAAACACTGTCATTCTAGCATGGCTGGCTTATGCCTCTGCTAGACAACTGCCTATTACTGAACACGAAGAGCACCCTAAAATGTCCATAACTACATAAATATGATCAGTAGGGCGTATTTATGCTTCAGTGATTACTGTTAACAAAAGGCCACACAAAACCCAAATTGCGCGTGATTTTCGCTCTCTCTGTAGCTACATACATGCATAACAGCAGTATTCCTGAGACGGTATTCACAACTCAAACAAGTGTCACTGTGCAGGGCCCTATTCATCATTTCGGCAGAAAAAAGAACAAAGCTGTATAAAACACATGTGCACGAGGATGTCTTTGTCAGAAGCAGCTGTTCGCCCCTGTTTATTTCCTGTTTTAAAGTTCATTTCAGATTAATTTGCTGTGGAAGGAAGGATCTGAACTCATTAACTTTTTTTTTTTCTCCAGTCATGTTGCTCTTTATGTGAATGCTATGGAGAAGGGCAGAGCCCAGCTAATATTATTTATTCCCATTTCTCCAAACTGAGGACATGATCTCAGACCAGATTTAGGCCTGACTTAGCAACTGAACCCTAAAAGCAGCTCTTAACAGAGGGGGTGGCAGTAACTTGTGCCTCTTCAGGCAGCACCAAGCCCTGAGGTCAGTTCTCCTCTAATGTTGCTCTCTCATTTCTAACTGTTGTATGGAGTGTAGAGACCTAACGCTGATGCAGGAAGAGAAGACATGTGATGCGTAGAGGTGCGGCTGCATACAGAGGGAGCGAAGAGGCAATGGGCCAAGTCCATGTGCATTCAGTGCCCACCCCAAGACCTCCCACAGGCTGGGTACCATGCAAGGTACAAGAGCAATAACTGAGGAGGCCAAAGACAACCGAACACTGTGCTTCCCTTGGACACGCTGCCCCGCGTAACCTTGCTTACACGCAAAGGGCTCTTTCCCCCTCTGACTGGGGGCACCGCATTACCAGCAACACTGCGTTAGCTTAGCTCCTATCCAAGCGCAGACTTGTTTGTTCCCTGTCTCTGAGCAGCATGGGAAGTTCTTCCCATCTTTTCCAAAGCCAAGCAACTTTTCTCTGTATGACCAGTCAGGAACAAGAATCACTAAACCCTTTGGCTGTAGCTGGTTCACAATTACATTTACAACCTCCAGAAACCCAACCGCACATTGACAATTGCTGCTGAGTCTTGGATATTGTTTTGCAGCTAAAATTTAAAGAAGAAATAATTAGCATCATCCCACTTTGTAAGAGAGTATTTTATCAGTCAAATAAAATACAGAGCATAATTATATGGCTATATCCACAGATTATACACTGCATCAAGTGTCAAATCATGTCATGTTAACCACCAAGTTATCCTGAAATTGTTCAGCAAAGAACGAGAAAGAATTTGGTCTCTCTGTGTGGTCTCTCTGCTGGGTGCATGTTTTCCAGCTGTTATCCGCCTGACCTGCATACCTGCCACAGACTCCCTCAAGCTTATCAATCAAACTAGAGAACAGAAAGTCAAGCCTGACATCTGACTTTAGCCAACAGGAAGCGAGCACTAACCTTCTACTATCTAGTCCCTTTCTACTCATCCTCATGATGTGGGAAATGAACCAACACTTTGCAGAAGAATAGTGAATGGAGCTGATACACCAAAGTAAAACAAGCTTGACAGATTTTTTTTTTTTAATTAAAGAGAAAAAAAAATCACCAAAAACTCCTAATTTACTGTCAAAGCAAGTCAGCTCAATTTATTTACCAACACTTAATGCAGATGGGAAACTGCCAGTTATTATTTCTCTACACTGAAAACCAGGAATAAGAAGTCAATTTCATGAAGTCTTTTATTAGAGGCACAGAGTAGATTAGATCAGCTATGCTTATACCTTTTCAAAGATCTTTCCTACTGGGCACTGGAGACCACAGCATGGCCTCTGTTGGTAAACACTGACTTTTCACTGAAGAACATAAAAAATTTAGTGGAAAATGGACCAAAAGCAATATGGTTCTTATGTTCTTCTGCCTTATATCTATTAAGTCCGTTCACCTCCGCGGAACACCGACCTAAAACGTTGTTAGGTGAACCCAGGCCTGGAAGGATAGGAAAGGTAACTGAACGCAGCCCCAGGCAATTGCAAGAACCAGGCAGAAGACATTTTGTCAGAAAACTTCTGCAGACACCCCAGTCCAAACAACTTCACATAATCTCTCTCTGGAGGCTCAGTAATTTTCACTTAGTGAATAATCAAATAGCTGGAAGCAGGTATGGATTACAGTTTAGTTCATTTAGTGCTGCTAACATTCGAAAGCTTTGTCTGATCTATTGGCATTTCTTGGTTTCCAAATCAGTGAAGAAAAAAAAACAAACAAAAAAGTAGTCATGGCTGAGGCTTCTTTTACGAATCGTATGCCCCAAAGATATTGCAAAACAAGTTCAACTTCAGGCAGGGATGTCCTGAGCAGTAACTACCGAAGTCACAGAAACTAACCTTCTTTTAAGCCTATAAATAAGAAGTGTTGGACTCGGGAAGAAATTCAGGACTGGGTAAGTTGCTTTCAGAACCATTACATACAACTGTAGCCACATCCCTCCAAAAAGACTGCACAATGCTTAAGGCTTGTATTTTTTTCTTAAACACAGATCCTCCCTTTTAGTGCAGCTGTTTGCCATCATATCTCTGAATCTGAGGAGAACACCTTTTTATGAGAAAACTTTGGCCCATTTTAATAGAAATTTACAATAACCACTAGAAATTAAAAAAAAACAACAGAGAAGAAAAAGATTAAGTGGCTCAATTACACCATACATATGCAATGTGAGGTGCTTAAGCAATGACAGCAGATTGCTTTTCTCAGAAAAGATCAGATGTGAGAAAGTACTGAGGCAGAGCCCACCTGCGTGTTAGACCACACTTTCCGCCCCCCCCTCCTTTTGCACAGGGTGGGGAACAGTGACAATGTGTACGGACAACTCCAGCTACCCTCTGATAACTTTCTAGTATAAAAAAAATTCATTAGCGTTCCACAAATAATGAACCTTTTAAACCCAAATTAAATGCATTGGTTGAGTTGAGCCTTCCGAGGTTTCTGGCTCCTCCTCTCCTCATGCAGCACTTCAAAGGAATGCCTCTCTCTACTATTAAAAGCCTGTATGTTGTAAAAATTCACCACACCCCAGAAATTCCCCTCGTGGAATATGCTATTCAGACTTGAGATTCGGATATCTTATTTACAGAGAAAATTTTTTCAAACAAACCACAAGTGGAAGGATATTGAGCTGAGAAGGAAGAGGAGGATGCACTTTGGGAATCATACTTACTCCCACTCCATAAACCACAGAAAAACACAGAAAACAGCATTTCTCCAATTCAGAGAGAAGCCACACAAGTTCAGTAACTTCTTTCTAGCCCAGCAAGATACAGCTCTAGGGTGCTGTAAAGCACCGGCATTGAACGTAGCTATATAACGCGAGGCAAACAAAGAGAGCGGCTGAGCATGAGAAGGTTTCTCGCTGTTAAAGTAGCGATGTTTTGGGACAGTCTTCCAGTAGGAACCACGAAAGACAAAACTCAAACTAACTGGAAGGAGAAATCAAATACGTTTACAATTGGGCTTCATATCAAAACGTTGCTTGAGGCAGCAGCAAGAATAGACGGTCCAGAACAATGCTAAAATGAATGGTGCTGCCATTTGTTGAGTCTCCTCACAGAAAGGAAGCAATTGCCATCGAGTTTCATTTGCATGGAAAAAAATAAAAAACATAACAAGGCTTTGTAGCAAAACAATTTGAAGTCACTCCTAACTGGGTAAATGAGATTCCGTTCCCAAATAAGGTGGGCAGGAAGCATCTTGTAGATAGCTCTCTAAATTAACTTTTTCCTCTTTTTATTTCCACCCAGGTTAATTCTCTTGAAATACTCTGTTAAAAAAAATGCAAAAGGAGAACCAACACAGAAATGCTGCTTCCTTTCCTCTATTTAGACACAAAGATTTAAGGGTTTTTTTTTTTTAATTCAGTTTTGTAATCGGCTTTAAGATGTGGTTACATCTTAAGAAAGAAACCAAAAGGTAGAAAGGAGTAACACTGGCTTTAACTTCATCTCTGTCATTTTACAGTACAAATAGATTGGAGAAAGAAAGTAGTCATCACAAGTAGGTTCTTTTCCTGTGTTCCCACTGCTCCACACAAGTGTCTTAGAGTCTGGAGTCAGAGCGTCAGCATCCCACAGTCATTTCAACCAGTACGAGCACTGAAGCGAAGACTAAGCCTGGCAACCTATGTCCTCGAGTCACTCAGACACCGTAATAGTCAACAATGCACCTTACAGAATTAGAAAGGTACCGAAGCAAGAGTGATTAAGAAATTGGGATTCTGAGATTTTGAAGCAGGAGTGGACACCGAGCATGGCTCTCTGCTCAATATGGGACACAAAAATACGACGTGCCCTACTGCAAACCTTAGTCCTTAACCCTTGCAACACTAGCTAAGCGGTACAAATATAGTATATTTCCAATTCAGACTCTGAGGTGACAGCAAAGCAAAATTTTTACATCAAGGCCATCTTTCCAGTGACCCTATAAGCCACCAAAACAAAAAATTTAGCTTTTATTTAACAATTTTCTTCCAAAGATCTCAAAGAGCATTTGCCAAAATGTGAATTTTATTATTTTACAGATATGGAATATTTAAGGGGAGGAAATGAAGTAACTTGACTACCATTACAGAGCAAGTCAGTAAACAGAGACTGGGAGCAGAAAACGTCTTTCTCAACAGCCAAACTACCACTAAATCTATTGGACCACACTTTCGCTTGTTAATAGACAAATAACATGTCAAAGACAAATAACTTAAGCAGGTCAGCATTTATTGGAACAGATTGAACAGGAGCTTAAATATTAGTGATTGAACAGACTCATCACATAATATCCAACAGCATTATTCAACAAATGCTGGTGGGGCCCGAACAGTGTGGATATTTGATGCCATACATGAAGAAATTTGGTGGTCCCACTCTAAATTTCTCATCTGCTGCTATTATCAGAAGTGCAATACAATGAAGTTTAAATCAACTCTCACTGACTTTCCTCTCAGGCGTTTTAGGAGACAACTGGATGCTAAGACAACTGATGGCCTTGGAACCGCTGATAAAACAGCTGTTAGTAAAATGAGGAGAATTTACAGTACTTTTAGGTACAAAGTTTTGCAAGCAGGTAATCAATGTGCTGCAGAGAGACAGAGTCAAATCTGTTACCTACTAAGTGCTGTATCTTCACATTCAGAGTAAAAGGACTTTAGCCCCATTCCATTCTAGCTAGATTCCCAAAAGGAATCTAGCCCCATTCTGCTGCTATTAAGATGATCAATTTTTCTCTGAAAACCCCTGGATTCATACAAGGGAAAGAGCAAGGTAGTTTTCATACCTCTAGCCAGGAACAGGCTGGAGAGAGAAAGAAAAGAAAGCTGTCTAATGCAATTATCTTATGATTTTGGATAAGGCTTTGGGTTCTAGCCCTCCCCAATCCAAACTGCCACGAATATGAAAGCACCTGGCCACAAGAAATAAGGATATCCTCTGCCATACATCACACAGGGCTTTGCAGCGCTCACCTCTCCGTGTTCCTTTATCACGTTCATCACTGCATCTGAGCAGCTGCACCTATTTAAATGTGCCTATTCATAAATCAAGGGGGCAGTCCTTGCTACAACTACATAACCATAGCACATCAGCCCTTGCACACATCACATAACTCTTATTAATTTATCACCTTTTCTTTCTTTTGCACAAACATCACTAAGACAACGGGAACCAAGACATCAATTGTTACAGTCACCCGAATCATAGAAAGGGCCTTGGTAGTAGATTTTAACTCCACTGAACTAATTCAGAGTTTAAAGGTATCTATCTGTGGTGCCTCCTCGTTCTGTCTCACCAGATAAAAGGAAAAGGCTTCCATCTACAGTTCATTAAACACAATTTTACCTTTGTGTCTTCTATATTAGAAAATAAATAGCAGCCTGGCTCAGCAATGTTGCCTACCTTATTTCTTTATTTAAAGTATCTCATTTTTGCCATCAAGGAAAAATAAAGCCTCTAAATGAATGGCGCACAGGGCAGCGTATTTTACATGTTTGCCTCTGAGAGTCAAATCCTGTAGGAGAGAGATACCTTCCCCCTCCACCCCTCCCTCTCCCCACAAAAACCCCAAACCAGTTTCCAATGCGAACTGCACACAGTACTAAGGCTATTTCTGTAAAAAAAATATTGATTGTTTTGCCGACATTGGAGTTCATGCTTGCGCTAACTTTCAGGCACGTCACCTGCACTCCTCCAAAACAGATTCAAAGGTTTAAAAGAGCAGCTAGATAACAGAGAGGGTCATTTATTTATTTATTAAAAGGCCAGTTTTCCCAGACTTTACTAACCCTCATCCACTCTTGTCACTCTGGGCAGACAGTTGAAAGCAATATTAGAGGAGGTAATTGCATAGATCAGTCAACAGCCTTTGTCCCCTTGCCACTGAGACTTACAGTAAAATGGGCACAAGAAAACATTGTACTGGATTAAAGGCAGATCTTTTTCTCCACTTGCTTGCTACTTACCAGCTGTTGTGTTCTACTGCAGGGACAGAAGCTCTCGCGCTATCTATAGGGGAAATCTAGCCCAACATTGTCCCCCCCCCCCCGCCCAAGGCTTGAAACAGATTACTCTTTGTTTTTAAAGTGAAACTTTACCAAAAAGTATTCTATCTTGTCATCTACCATTAAGTCATTAATCATGTGTGCAGAGCACTTTACCAGCTATGAATTTTTAGGATGCTAAGTTTACAAAAAGAACACCACTGTAACTTCTCAGATTGACAAACATTTTTCTTCAAACCTTTGATCTTATTTGGAGTAACTCATGAAAAGGCTCAGAGTGGCTGCTTAAATAAACAGAGTACAAGGAACAGACAAATTTTATTAACAGTTGATTGTAAATCACCGGCAGCAGCCCACACACTGATAAAAACAGATACTGCGCTGTCAAAGAAAACCGGTACCTGTTATGAGAACGTCAGAACAGTTACAAGAAAGCTCCAAGTGTACCTTATAAATGACAGAATTACAGCTGCCAAAGTATAGGAAGATGGAACGCAAACCGAAGGTCACGGAACAGAAAAGCAACAACAGAATTAAGGAGCCAAAAATAGAAGTTGTTCGGTGTCAGAAAACACATCACCACCACCGTCTTTTGGAGGGGAGTCATCACTCCAGTTTTGACAGCAAAGGCTGTAAATGGATTCCGTTTCCACAACGGCGTGTTTTATCTCCACGGCCTGACCAAATTCAAAGGCACTGAGAAAGGGAGCGCTGAGACTGGTGCTGAAATTAAGCCAAGTCTTATCTTTTTAATCATGCAGTAGTTTAAATTAATAGGACCATTAGAAAAAGCAGAACCGTGTCAACTCCTTTGCACTTAGATTTTCAGCCTTCACATCACATTACTGTATTTTATGATAAAACATTCAAAGCCAGCTTATTTAAATATACATTTTTAAACATTTGATCTACCTGGAATTTACACAGAGGATTGTATTTCTGGAGGTTTCAAACATATGTTCATCAATTATAGAACCTTATTTCAAGTTACTGCCTACCTTAGAAAATAGGGTTTTAACTTTTCAGGTAGAAAAACACTCATTCTGAAATAATTCCTCGCTACCGTTAGTCAGCTGTGATAAGCTGCTCTTTAAGGAGAGCTTTCTTGAAATCTCAGCTGAAAATTGGAGAACAGGCTAGTGAAAATTTCCTTAAGTCAATGAATTTACTACTCTCGCTCTTTACACAAAAATTCATTCCTTTTCCTTTGTCAGAGAAAAGGGAATTAAAATACAATACCTTGGAAAAGCCTGGTTTAAATGTTTGGGTTTGAGGCACTTCTTTTTTTTTTTAAACTGAAGCTTTGGAAGGTATTAATCAAAGGCATATGACAATACTTATACTTTTTTTTTTTTTCAGTAAATAAATTTCTACCTGTATTTGGTCAGGACAGGCTCTAAACCAAATCTACAAACGTTCTTCACCTTTGTAGAATTTTTAATCCAAATTTCTGACCCACGCTTTGTGGCCAGGTGACTTATCTTATGGACCAAACCAAAACTTCAGTCCCAGAAGACTGTAAAACTCTGAGACAATTTACAGCAAAATTTGTGTTCAAATTGCCATAGAGAAATCAACTTTTCATTCACTTTATTTTTATGAGACAGGACTAGTTTTTACCTCCTTAGACTTGAACAGATTCCTAAAACTCAGTTTTCTGAGCAAACGGCTCTGGTCAGGCTTCCTCCTGGAGGAAGCGCGTAAACACATGGTCACAGCCATCAGAGACGACAGAAGCATGAAACAAAAGCTGTGGGAACTCCTACACACACACCCAACCACCCCAAGGTTTAGGCAAGGGAGCTGCCCCTCCTCCTATTTCCCCATCCACTCTCATTCCTGCCTCCTTTACACAATGTAGGAAACTTAAGCTGACTTCCCCGCAAAAGCTACATCACTTGCCTGGGAGCCGTTTCAGTCCTTCTCCCACTCTACACACAAACCCTTCCCAGAGTGATACCCCACCAGGGCCTCCTTGGGAAGGGACTGACATTCCTGAGCCTTTGCCTTTGTTTGGAGTGGAAACATGTGATTAACTCTCTTACTGCTAATGGAAATTTAGGGCAGTAGTTAAACTTGCCACTTTCAGCAAGGTTTAACGCATCTGAGAACAATGCCTCTACAGAAGAGAACAAAAAACATGGCAGTTTTAAAGCAATATTTGGCTTTGATGCAGCAGCCCTCTTTGCAAGGTTACCAGAGTCTGTGGAGAGGCAGGGCTGGATTCACCAAACTACACAGACGGGACCCACTCACCTAACTTTCACATTAGATGTCTCCCTCCAAAATTCAGGTCCTAGAAGCCTACGCTGCAGGCATATAAAAATGGGGGACCATGGAGAAGATAGCCTCACATCAGCTTTAAAAACGGTCCTTGGACATATAGTGCTGCACTAACTCCATGAGAGACATCTTTGGTATCTCTACAAGGCCCACCCTCAATCTAAGACGGACATCAGCTCTAGGATTACAAAAAACATAAGCACCGACATCCTAAAGGATGAAGCCTTAATCTAGGTGAGGCTGTACATGCCTTTTATGAATCCCTTCCTTCAGCTATTAACTGTTCCCATGCCAGGGCACCCAAGCAGTCACTCACATGACTCACGTGAAGTCACGCAACAAACTTGCGGGTAATATTTGAATTCTTACCTCAAACGAAGATACGACTCTGACGCTCACTCTCCTGTAACAGCTGAGCACTCAGTACCACACAGGACAGGCAGTGTTCAACAGCTAGAAGGGCTGGCCTCGCTTCAGATACCCCATTACTGCCTCTAAATAGGGTGAACTGTCTCCACCACACTAATCGGAGAAGCAAATCCAAGAATGGGATTCCCAGGAAGTTGCAAACGCAAAAAGGTAGGTTACAATTGCATGGCCAGTTTGCATGCCATTTACCATAACTGCACACGGCAAAGGCAAACAGTCGGCCAGCTACAGATTTGCATGTGTAATTAGCAGCACTAAATAGAAAGTCACACGCAAGTTTTGCACATGTTTGTGCATGTGTACATTCAGTGCAGAAAATCGGGTCTTGGAAGTGTCCTGGTAGAATAACACAAACTAAGAGCTTCATGATATCGAGGGAGCCTGGGCAGAGGGCCAGAAACTCCTGAGTTGTAATCTCATCTGTGCAACTGAATCACTGCGGTTTTAGGCAAGTAATTAAACTTTCCATTGTCTTATTTTTCTCCTAATGTTAGATAGAGCCCGGTATTTTCTCCTTCGCGTATAAGAAAGTTAATGCCAGTAAAGCACTAATACTTATTGCCCAACCTTTACATTTTAAAGCACAGAGAACTGATTTCATCACACAATTGATTTTTACTCTTATGTCCATCCCAGTTATACATTGACAGTTGGAGAGGACAGTCCTGCAGGTTTACAGATTTATCAGTATAGACCCCATACAAAACCAACTGAAATCACCAATTTCTGTGACTTTAGGATCACGCCTCATACTAACACTTAGTGTCTAAGGGCAGAGTTTTCCTGGTTCATTAATTTAATACAATGGAGATTTTTTGTTACTTTCTGTGGTGCTACAGATCTTACAAACAAGTAACTATCAAGAAAGTGATTGCAGTCAACTGCATGCCCAATAAGCTCAGTGAGTTCACTTTTCTTAAGACAGGAACGTATCATTCCAGTGAAGTAATAGCTATAAACGATGTTAAGATTAAAACCCCAATGCCAGCTTATAAAATAAGCTGTGAAGCAACCATGAGCAAAAGCCCAAGTTCAGCGTACAGGAGTCTTCTCTGAAGCGCGGCACGCTTGGCAAAACAAAGTCCCATAGTTAAACGCTCACAGCCAATGTCAGGTGCGATTAATCCATACAAGAAGGGAAAGCCAGACCCTCCACAGCAGGCAAACAGCTCAACTTATACCTCATTGTAAAGTGGCATATACTCAGTCATTTGTATGCAATTTACAGCTCTTAATGTATTACCACTCCTTTTGACCTGTGATGCACTATGCACTGCAAGCTGCACATAAGCAGCTGAATCTGACCACTTCAAGGGAAGTCCAGCGTGAAGGACTGGATGAGATGGCCACAGGCAAAAAGCTCAGAGGTGGTGAAAAATCGCGCACGCTGGTGTAGGTCCTTCCCTTGCTGTCCAGCTGTAAACCTCAGGGCCTCGTTACCATCTCTTCCTTTCACCTGTGAACCAACATGGAACTTCTGTCCTTGAACCTGACCCAAGCAAAGTCTCCTCCATTGATAAAGTGAGAAATAGGATGTGAATTACTACCATAAACAAATGGGGAATGTTCCTGTTTAAAGTTTATTGCATCCATTATTTCCATGGGGTAGGAGTATTTCTAGCAAATACCTGTAAGAATGCCAGCCCTTTTGTATTGCCTCCAATTAGCTTATCTCCAGTTATATAAACAGGCACATGATGACAGTTTTTGCTAACAGAGGTATTACAGGGAAAATAAGGGTTGCTTTACTTCGAGCACAGGTCTTAGCAGAAAACAGATTAAGGCTTATGTGGATATAGGAAATAATAGATAGGCTAATTCTATTGTCTGCCTCTCCTAAATTGTTTTATTAGATGGAACATATTAATTATAATGAAAGAGAACCCCTGACTCCGTTGGCTCCTCATGAAGACTCCTTTGTAGGAGCGCGGCAGGATTTCCCACCATTTTCTCTTTCTGATGAAATTAACTCCCTATGGTTGGTCAGCGTGATAATCTCATTCCGGCCAATCAGCCGGGGAGCTGCCGTTTACCTCACAAAGGGAGAAAAAGGTATCTGCTGTCATAGCAACGAGCAGCTTTGCACTGCGCATATTTGGATCCTTTAGCATAATGAAAGACACCGGCTTGCTTTTTAGATGATTAATCTTTTCCCCTGTGAACCTACTTGAATACATTAGCAAAACAAGTATGAAAAATTTGTTTATCCCAAGACAATCATTAGAAAATTACCTGCAAGAGTAATTCTCATTAGGGCAGAGTTTGTGAATAGCAGACCATATGGTACATGAAAGCAGCAAGAAGCAATAAAACCTCGAGGCTGCA
Organism: Struthio camelus; assembly: GCF_040807025.1. Taxonomy (NCBI): domain Eukaryota; kingdom Metazoa; phylum Chordata; class Aves; order Struthioniformes; family Struthionidae; genus Struthio; species Struthio camelus. Next base: position 23,844,822 of record NC_090950.1, read on the forward strand.
ACAGGTTGCAAAGTTTAGCAGGTTTCAATCTCAAAGTTTAAATCAGTTAGGCATCAAAAGTTGCGCAAAATTTTTTCTTGCTAAAATTCCAGACAGGCTACGACAGAAAGAGTCAACACATTGTACAAGCAGGCCTGCCAATCCTACCAACCTACAGATCCTGCAAATCTACTCAAATCATCCTCATGCGTGTGGCCAGTTGTGCTAATCCAGAGGGCCTGATCCCAACCACATCCTGTAAGTCTTGCATATCTTTGTTAACTTCAGTGGTGATAAACTTACAGTTGAAATTATAGAGGACGAGATTCTGATATCACACTAGCATGAATTTAGATATTATTAGAGATATAAATAGCATTATAAAAAGAATATGACAGAAGACTAGCTACAGCTTTTGAGAGCCAACTCCAGAGGAAAATGCAAGACAAACTAAGTTTTCATAATACACTCTGCCTCCTTTGATATTCAATAACTTCTTATTTTAGCTATGTAAATGCTGAGTAGTTAATTTTATACCGGGGCAAGGTGAAAAAAAAGGGAGATCATGTGCAGTATTTAAATAGTTTAATTATTATCTTATACCCACGAGAAATCCCAGTGGAACAGATTTGGAATTCATACTATGTAAAGCTAAAATGACTCCTCCAGTTTCAACATATCATTAGGGAAAAAAAAAAGAAAAAAAAAGGAGGAGGAAGAGAAAAATCTCTACTAGGTATCATCTGCTTAGTTCTGAGAGGAAAAAGCTGATGCGATTCTGCAGACGAGCATAGGCTCCAAAGCCAAGTTCAGAAAGAAGTTAAATGCAGCCAAAAACCGGCAAGATTTTGCTTTCAGGGTTAGGGTTTTAGGAATAGAATCCACACAAACCAAAACAAGAAACCAAAGCAGAAAACAGAAGGAGAATTTCAGTGTCACTGCTTTTAAGTGGCCTTGCACCCTTCCGCAGTGCACAGGAACAGGGCTGTTCACACCACAGTGCACGGCTCTAAATGCTTCTGTGTAAGCATGCGGACAATGCTTCTCACCTTAGCAAGGATTCTTATTCCACACCAGATTTTGTCTGGATCTCTCTGTAGTCACAAATCTGAGGTAAATCCAATTGCCGCCTTCCTTTTCAGAAAGTGAAAATTCCCGGTTAACAGCACTCAGTCAGTAATATCCCTCTGTTCTCACTCTCTCCGCACCAGAGGACCAAAACAGTTGACTTGAATTGTAATTCTCTTTAAAGTATTTGTAGTGTTATAACATTCTGGGATAGAAGAGTACTGAGTCTAACTACAGATAAGCCGGTCTAATAATTTAACCTCACTACTGTCACGCATTGTCTGCCAGGCCCAAAGTTACATTATAATGACAGAAGTATAAGAGGCCACTTCTCTGAGCTGCACTTTCATTTGAACTCAATGAAAACTGATTTCATACAGATGCTTCAAAACTTGCTGGTTTTTATCAAGTGCTGTGAAGTTCTACCAGCAATTATTAATGGCTTGCTAGCTAGAAGAGCTAGCCACTAAAGAATGGAGTATGATATTGAGTCGGGGGTGGGGTGGGGGGGGTTGTTTGTTTTGTTTTTCCTCATCCTGACTGGTGAACATTTGCCCCATTCAGGCTGTATCTCTCCTTCCTCAAACGGACTTCTAAGAGCAATTAGAAGACACTAACTAGTTAAGACAACACAGACTGCTGAGGTCCTAGAAAAGTTCACCCATTTGGAAGAGGGTGGTCGTTCTAATGTAATTCCTAGCTCTAAAGACTGGACTTGCACTTGTAGGATCAAGTGGAACTTCTGTGCGTGTTCACTATCCTAATAGGAAACATCTTATTTTCTCTTTGTCAACGCACAGGAATTTCTGCAACATTTTTGTTCTGTTACCTAAACAGAAACACTTCTCTCTGGCTACGGATATGTCAGCAGGCTCCTCTTGTAGAAAGTTAAATGAGTGCGACTTTAAAAGGTTGTCAACATAAAGCGCAACTTCTGAGTTGTTCAAGTTAACCCTATGCCCATAATTGCGTATTTACCCATAGGTGAATCCCAGCTAAGTCCATCACAATCTGCTTTCAAATATAAAGCTAACCCTTACAAGTGCAACTTGTTGCATTGCCCAGGTTCCGTTTTCCCTCGGCGTATGCATCTGTAGCCTCAGACAAACTGGTTCAGGAGCAAAGGGAGGAACAGGGACAACATTTCCCACAGTGGGCAAACCTAGGAGGAGAGTTCCTCCTATCATTGCTCATTACAGAGCTAGCTTTTGTTTCTAAGACATTCTTACCAAACCCCCTTCACCTCCCCCTTCAGGTCTTTCCATGCAGGTAACCATAGGTCAGTCAGAAAAGTAACAGTTAATATCTGAATGTTTTTCAGAGAAACTGCAGAGGAACCCTTCTCTAATTTATTTTCAGACTTTTCTGAAAGAGCCTATAGACACTGGTTTGTTTGAGTTTTTTGGACTACAGAGTAAGTTCAGATATTAGCTTCTGTAACTACCTTTATCTACAGAGGGCCTTAATCCTTGCTCAATTTTGTTTAAAGCTGTAGTGGAAAATCTCTGGGGAACCCGCTCTCCAAACTGAACCCCCTTGATCCAAGATCTAGGTGGCAATTAGGCCCGATCTACCATGTGAAATAGCAAAATCAAAACAAATGTGATTAGCATATTCCAAAATCCATTTTAAGCTAAGCCCCAAGTATTTAGCATGTAAATTTTTCCAGGGCCCTTGATGGAACGTTATCATCAGCACCAACCGTTGAAAGCAAAGCAATGACAGATGCAACAGCATCTCCAGGGTGACCAGATTTTCATCCATATGAAGTAGTTAATCCTCACTTTTTTTTGTTTTATTATCTTTCCTATAGTATCTACAGTTACTAGGTAAAACAATTAGAAGCTTTAGCCCCCTCAGCATAGTTAACGGTACAGGAACACACACGTTAGAAAGCGTATGTCCTTAAAAGTGCTTATTCATGGTCATTTCTTACACTCACGTTGCGGTAATCCAGCAATGACAGGAAAAGTCAGTGGGATTGAAGAGCTTTTTCTATACTCTGAATCTACCTCATACCAATCAGGAGAGGTGAAAAACGTTCTTTAACAATTAGAACTGCTTGGATCCATGTTGTGTATTAAATGGTAACTGTGCAATTAAAAGGAAAAAATTTAAAACCTGGCAACAATTGGTGCATCTCCAGCATTTAAAATGATTCAATAATTAATAATTCATGCTCAAAACCCCATATGTGAGCAATGAAGCAGAAGGAGAGATGAAAACGAAGTCTGATCCATGACTAACCTTACATCTGTACAGAGCCTGACTAAACAAAGTTACAGCATTATGTTTTCTACAACATTTACCCAAATACAGTAGGAAATTGTCACAGCCACAATATGTATTCACACTGATGCTCAACAGTTAGTTAATAGGATGGGGGTGGGGGAAAGCCATGTTAACATACAATAAGAATCCAGATAGTCATACAGTTACATACAATGATTCAACTGGAGTTGGTGTGGAAGCGGGTTAGATATTTGGAAGGTTTTAATCACACATGAGCCAAAGCTGAAATTACTTTAAAATTTTCAGCTGATCCAAGCAGATGAGAGGATCCAATCAGATGATCCAGTCTAGCCCGAATGATTTTGGTGGTGGTTTGAACAAAATTCCAAGAGTTCTCTCTATAGCCGCGCATGGCCAAATTTTGGTGAAAAACGTCAGTTGTGCTTCTGAGATGCTAGCCTACGTTTAAAATAGTAATTTGAAGATGATTCACGTTTTCTCTCAGCTCATTTATCCTACCCAGCAACTTATTTTATTAGATTATCTGCTGCCATGAAGTAAGTCTAGACTAAAAATTAAAGAGAACAGCTCATCCTGCCATAGATGCCCTTGGGGCACAGAAGGGATACAGCTATGAGAATTGCTTGTCCTTAATGGATATTTTTATAACATGTATAACATTTTTATAACGTTACTGTATTACTGGACGTGACTGTCAGAAGAGAGCGTCTGGTCTAGGAGACCTCCCAGGTTAGAAACACACACTTAGAATATCCTTAGGAATACAATACCCTTTTTAAACGGCATATGCAATGCTTTACCTTGCACTAAGGGACACAGCTATTTAAGAAATAGGCCCATGAAGGGTTAGGCTGGAACATATCCATATTCTTACCATTAAGATATATGCTTGATTGTGTGCATTAAAAGGGGTTACAAAGTTAGCATTGTAAACACGTTCATAAATTTCAAGTTTTTGATGCCCTCGTTCTAATCATCATCCCTTGGCGCATCCCCCCCCAAGGAAAGAGCGATGTTTATTCTATATCTGATTGATTACAAAAATCAAGACCATAGAGATTCAAATTCCTCCCCTCCTTAAATACATTGGTGCTGTTCTCTCTTTCACACAACTTACCACCACATGTACAGGTCAAGTCCACCGGTAAAGTAATTCATATGGTTATCCAAATCCTACTCAAGCTATAAATTATTGTGACAAACTGTCTACAGCATTTCTTTTATTCCTAAGGTTGTACACAGGCAAGTCCAGCTGGGTGTACTGATAATTACAGTAAAAACTGCATACACCTCCCCCAAGAACATACACACCAAATGAAGTCAATTAGTCTCAGGATGGGACCTGCTGAGGGTGACACAGCAATGATCTGCAGCAAACGCAAACTTTGGGCTTTCAGTGGAAAAATAAGTACATTGCTTGGCAGTTGCTGATCCTCCTGTATCATCATCACAGAGAGAGAAGCCCCAAAGGAGGAGAAAAGGCTTGAAAACTTCATTAGAAACCTAATGTTCCTGATTTTACACAAAGCAGCCCGAAGAGCTGCAGGCTGGTCCCCTAACGCTCTGAAGATGAACACTTACAGAAACCACACATGAACATATTGTCTTCCAGAACTCACCCTTTCCTTAAAAGTCTCAAGCGGTAGTGGAACACGGTGCCCGCTCTGCGAACAGGAATTACATTTTGCAGCCAGAATGAGCTTATTTATCCTGAATCCACAGACAGATCAATGATGCCCCCAAGAAGAGTCAAAGGAGATTATACCACACTTTACACATTTGTGGTAAAGCTAACAGTTTGATTAGTAAACTTAGTACTGTAAGCAAGCTGGAATAACTCATCCGGCAGACTAATACGCACCTGCAAGATGCAACCCACAAGGAGAAGGTCTGCTTGGAAACTGCTCCTAGTGGTCTGAAATATAGCGGGAACGGTCACTGAGAAAAAACAGATAGTTAGAGGTGCTAGGAGAACCGGTGAAAGACCAGGATTTAACCCCCCCCCCCCCCCCAAAAAAAAAACCCACTGTCCAAAGAAGGGGTGTTCAAGCATGCATGTTTAAGCAGTTTAAGGAGCCCAGGGTGGGCCTGGTAAGAAGAATCTATATTAAAGAAAGCAAGAGACACTTCAGAGCCCAAGATATTTCATCCATCCCTAAATTACAATTTCCTTCACTGAGATGATGTGGCTGAATTACTATCATCCGTGCAATTAAACCTGTGCAAACATTGTATATCTGGGGGGGGGGGGCTCAATTCATCTCTGCTCTAGGCCTGGGCATTTGCAACACCTGCTAGTATTCACTGGTTCTCACATGCTTGGAGAACATCTTTCACTTTTGATTAGCATTACAAACACAGTTACTTTCTACTGTCCTCTCCCTCCTCCAAAGTCTTTCATAAAACCTGTCGACTGATTTATTCAAGCACTTATCTTTTAACTTGCTGTCACTAGACAGGTGCACACTTGCAACAAGTCTTGTAACCAAGTTCGTTTACTAGCTCTGTTAGGAGCCCATCCTTACAAGACACTGAGCTACAAAAACGTTAGTGCCCCAAATACGCATTGAATGCGATGATCTAGGACAGTGCTTGATGCCTTAGGCATCCATTTCTTTCTTGTTAAGACGACAGTAAAATGACCATCACATCTAACTACTTAATCTTATTTTAACAGGCCACATTACATGAACTTGATATAGTAGTGGTTATCTGGATCAGTAGCTCCATTTGCTCCAGAAACTTCAGTCACAAAAGGTAAAAGCAAATCCCTACAACACAGACAGATAAGAGAGTTTGGATAGTGTCAGTGTCCAGGCCTAGGTGATCTCATTTGCGTATTTCAAACCCACTTGGACCACACCTGCACTCAGATATTTTTTGTTGACATTTTACTTGTCAGATTGGAGATGGAGGAAGGAAAAAAAAAAACACGAAGAGCAAAATCAGCGGGAGGGGTTTTTTGTATGTGTGAGTGTGGTTTTTTTTTTTTTTTTTTTTTTTAAGTTAGCAAGAAAGTAAAGAAAATACTAAAGAGCTAACTCGCACAATGGAAACAGGTGGCAGAGCACCTCTCGAGCTGCCTTCTACAGTAATCTGTACTGCAGGCTGTCCTTTCTTAGGAGACAAACTTTGAGATACCACTTCATTTCAAAAGATCTCCGGGATAGCATGTAGGACCATAGGCACAGATTACACAGCCACATAGCAACTGCGTTACCTAAAAGCTGAACCAGAAGTTAACATACACTCACCAGATAGCTCCAGCCACACGTGAATATTAGGGGATCTCTGATACACCCCCACACATCCCTTCTTCTACACAAAAACCAAGCCCACTGCAAAGAAAAGGCCTTAGAGAAAAACAAGACAACAAAGCGTAAGGAGTTTCAGTCCCTCTCCTGGGTATATTCCACTAGCTCTCCCGTTAAAAATTCTCTCTGCATGTGAGCTCTGGACTAACACTGTTTGGAAGATGACGTTAGTCACAGACGACGAAATGACAAAGGTGAGCGTACAATCTTAACAGTTTCAAGCCAGAATATCATATTATGAGCTGTATAATACTTCCTTCCAATTCCAACACATTGTCGTACATCCCAACAACTTGGCCAAAACATCCAGGCTTCAAAAGTTTTATCTAATGAAGCATTTACTAGAATTGCCAGAAGAACTTATGAAGTCACTCCCAAACACGCACAGTGTTGCGCACCACAAACGTTACAGGTAAAATTAACATTCAGCTCCCATAATTCCTTTGGATCCAAACAGTACAAGTGTCTACATGAAAGCTGAAATCCTAAAATATTAGGAAACCTAGATAAAGCTGACTATAAATTTTTAAACCCAAAACCATTAAAACCAATCATACGAAAACAAAATGAACAAAGGAGTCAAGTAACTGGAATGGAGAGCAATTCAAACCAGCAATAAGGTCACGAATCATTTCTGTCATGCATGCAGGATCACAACTACCTTTGTAACTTTTCATTTCTCTTGACACGTGCATCAGAAGATCCTCGGACAGCACCTGCTCATCTAACTGTATTCCTCTTAAACCCCTAATGCCCTGCCCTGACGTGGCTTTCAATCTCTCGTTTCCAAGCACTCTCCTAACTTAACTCTTGGGGCAATATTAAATATTTCACTGTCAGACCTCATTCTCTCCCATCTGGCAGGATATCCTCGTACCTCAGATGAGAGGTTTTTACTGTTTTCATCAAAAGAAAAATCACACACGACCAAGTCCTAGCTCGTGTGGGCTGTGACGCTAACAAGGAACGATCCTGAGTTAGGACTAACAGAGAGAGTTCTCTAGAGAGGACCGTGGGGTGGGTTTGCGGGTGGAGGGGAATTAATTTTTAAACACAGCGGTAGCTGTTTCAAGCTGCTAGCAGACCAGTGACAGGCGACTGTACTTATTTGCACACACGCTAGCAGTCGCGCTTCAGGGCCTGAGCTTCCAAAGGTGCCAACAAGCTTCGGTCTGAAATAGGTCATACTGGCAGACTTGACCCTGTTAACTTTGGGAAAGAGCTGCTTACCCAGAAGACTAACCGTAAGCAGCAGCATTTGTTAATGGAAGGGAGCACCGCCTAGAAAAAAAAACACAGTCCACAGGTCTCGCGATACAGGAATTTTGCCTTGCCATGCCCCAGGACTGCGAGCTGCACGAGGTGGACAGAGGCTGGTCTCGATGCACCCTCGGGGGCTTCCCGGGCACTCGGGGCCCCGCGGTCAAGCCTGAGCTTTGCAGCGGCCAAGACCTGGGTGCAGGGTGGGCCTTTCCATACAATAATTCCCATCCTGGTCCTGCGAAAGCTGCATCGTGACAAACAGTTACAGCAAAGATGGTCAGCACTGACCTGAAACCCAGCTGGTTCCCGCCAGGGGACGGGCTGCTGCGGGGCAGTGGGGGGATGGTGGCCACAGGGCCTCCCCACCGTGACATCTCGGGCCAGGACCCCTTCACCGCCCAGCACCTTCCCGACCCCGCTGCCCTCCTCACGGGGCTGTCGTCAAACCGGATTTACTTCGGTTCCTTATTCAAGCGACAAAGCTCACAGCTTTAAGGAAAGAGATGCTTGATCAACCGTTTCCTCATAGGAGGGGGTTTTTCCCTTCTTCCTCACTTTGATTGACATGGGACATGTTTCAGACCATAAAGAATCAGTGAAACCTGGGAGCCGCGAGCCTCAGGGCTACATTTATAGGCAGAAAAAGAATTCTGTGATCTTTTTCCATGTACTTTTTGTTTTGGGAGAAACAGACCTCCTGTTTTCAACCTGGAGACACTCTTGCTGTTAACCTTTTCTTGCATATCCTTAGGCACACAAAGTCACAGCAAAGGTGAGCAAGGCTCAGGCACCAAGGCAAAGTATCCCATGTACCAAAGATTTCTGCTCCAAACTCTGGTAATAAAGACATGGAGCCGCATCCTCACTGGTATAAATCAGCCCAGTTCCAGCAGCTGAAGGCCTGGATCAGCGCTTTAGCTTTACAACCCACAGTTAATAATTTCAGTCCCTCCCAGGCTACGCTACTCCCCCCCTACACCCCCACGTGTTATGCCCGACTGAAGTCAACACAACTGCTTTTATGAGATGACGAAAGCAGAGCCTGAGACTTAGCAAATTCTGAATCCAGTTTCTCTGGCAATGCATAATTGGAAAAAAGCTATTTCTCCTTACTTTGTTTAGGGAACCACTTCTTGGAGTCAAGCACTTCCATTTCCAAGCTCCTTTTTCCATCCTGGTCAGACCCAATTAGCCAAGTACTAAAGGATCAACCTGGCAAAGGAGCACGTTAAGCTGGCTTTATTAATTTGTCCAGGGTGCTCGGAGATCCTCCAATGGCTTTTTACAAGATACAAAGTGTTATTACTGCATTATTTTGCTCTGCTTCACTAAGCAGACTTTATGACAAGATTCTCAGGGAACTCCTGCAGAGTGCAAAAAGGTAACTTTTAACTGAGCTGCCTGCGAGCCTGACATTAACCTTTCCAAACAGGCTTTGCTTTATGCTCAGGGCAGGGGCTTATTAATTGGTCGAATGAATCAGCCAGCACAGAGAGGTATTACAAATACAGTCACTTATCTCCTTACATTCAGTTGGGACATCTAAGTGCCTGAACTTCTATGCTTTTACCTGCAGCAGCTTAAAAGGGGACTAGTGCCTGCGTTGCTGGGCTTGTTTTCTCCTTGCATCCCGCAAGCTGCATCATGCCAGAAAGCAGAGCTCCTCTCAGATATGAAAACTTTCAGACAGCTAAGTTCCTAAAGCAAACACTACCGAAGAATATGACGGCCCACACACCTTTAGGGCACTTACATCACAGACATCTGTACATGACAGAAAGGTTTAAGATGGGATAAAATAAACAGGCATAAAGTTATTACCCTTAATTATCCTACGGATTTCCCCCTTTTCCGCCTCATTCTCTTCCCCCCAGCCAGAAAAACATGAACTATCAACAAGCCTAGAATCACGGTGCAAGTTCATCGCAGTTGGGCAAAGTCATCACAGCAACTCTCACATCAGTGCCAAATGGGGCTTGCAAGCAGACCACCCACCGACCGCACCAGTGCAAACTAGACCGGTCCCTAGCTCCTTGGAGAGTCAATGAAAAGAAATAGCTTTAGAGCTTAACTTAGACTGCCTAGTACAGACATTACCACCTTCTCCCTACATTAGTCATTTAGGGAGCCATGGTCCAAATAGTCCAAACCATCCCTAAACGGCTCAGATGAGACAACAACAGCGAGAGCAGCTTAGCTCTCTGCAGCAAGCACCCTGAATCCTGCCCATGACGACTCGGAACAGCAGCCACAGCTCTCCCAATGCACACAAGCAAAAATAACCAAAAACATTCCTGCTCCTAGACAACTGGAAGATTTAGTCTCAGCAGCACACTTGACCGTTTTACCCAGCGAGTACCAGAACCCTGTTTTTCTTGCTGGACTTCTGAGCAAGACACCCCTGGGTGCTGGGTACAAGTACTGCCTTGTCATTTGCCATTTCTTTTCTTGTCTTCACTCCCATCCCATTTTTTTTATTTCAAGGCATAATATAGTATATAGAACAGAGAATTTGATAACAGCTGAAAAATACTGTATGTTAAATGCTAAATAAACATCACAAAGCTATCTTCCATTAGCACCCTTCCAAGCGCTGGTTCCACAAAGTAGTTGGACAGCTGCATTTTAAACCTTAATAAATCCTTTCAAAACAATTTAACCTAACATTTGGATCATTCACTCTGAGCAAAGCCTTTAATCGGCATATAGCTTTCAATTTCCATTATTAATTAATATGTCAGGTATATGCAAAATAAATATCCTGCAGGATCTGGATTTACAGATTGTATACAATAAAATAAAAGGCCAAGTATAAATTGTTGAACCATTCATTTCAAATTCCTGAAGACATTAGCGTGAGAGAATGATTTCACAATTTGGGATTACCTTCTGATGAGTCTCACAGTAGTTTTGCCTGATTGCAGCTCACTCAAGAGAATCAACCCGTATAGAAAAGAGTATCTGAAAATATTTATATAGTAAAGCATTTTTATTAAAACACAAACAAACCCTGGTGAATTTTACATCTATATCATTCTCATGCGTGCTTCAGTATATCCATTGCACTCTCAACATATGTAACGTACCCTAAAAATGACACTGGCGTTTTGCCTTAGTAAAAGATTGGATGCAGCAAAAGGAAGGACCGAAGAATCGACAAAGGTTTGTCCCGATACACAAGTGCTTTGATGCTACATATAAGAAATTTGTTGCTCTAACAGCACAGCATGCCGTGTAGATACCTAAGTTGGATGAAACAGTCCAAAAATACTGAGTTACTGGCTGGATTTGCCTTATCGAGCTGGCCTTAAACACTCTTAACCTGCTTTTTCAGTAAAAAAGTTGTTTGAACTTGGGCATAGCTTACTCTCTAGTTAATCGATACCAATCCACAGCCAGTTTGTTTCAAGGATTTGAATTGTTTGGCAGTAAATAGATTTTTCCTCAAAGGAAAGTTGTCCAAAGGTATTAACAGAAAGATATTTTTTTCATTAATGGTCTAGTACCTATTAAGAGTTAAATGGGAAGCTGCTTCTGTGTGTAAGGATTTTGGTCAGATCCTCCTTACGTGTACACAGCCACGATATCAACCACTTGCAGTAAAGACAGCAATTCCACAATAACATCTCTGGTCACACATTATATTTGTCTATCCCTTTATTATGCAACTATACCAGATCATCAATAAAACCAAAAAGGCTTTTACATTGCCACAGTAATTAAATCGCTATAGAAATTTTTGCGGAAACAGAGACTGTACGTATGACATCGGTAATCTAACCATATATGTTTCAAATGAAACTTCTTACTTTTTTCCACCTCCTACAGCAAATATCCTCTATAGCTCTATTTTGCTACTGCAGAACAGCTGCTATATTCCACTTGAGAAGAGTATTACCCGGCTATTAAAACACTAGGTTAGGATCTCAGCTCTGCGCCTTCCCTGCTGGGTGATCCAGGGTCTTAACTCTGTATCACAGTTTCTCCAGCCAGTGGTAGAACCGTAAGTTTCCTTTAAAAAGCACTTCAAAATACAATGACGGAAAGCGCACATAAAACCTTTCTGTTCTTAAAATCACCGTCTTAACCATAGGATCAAGTGACACACAAATCTACAGCTTAAGGAGCACTTTGGGATAGAAGATTCAGAGAAGTTAGCCACAAACTAGCTCCTGTCACCTCTTTGGGCATTCCAACCCTTACCATATCAAATGCAGCGATGACGGCTTGGAAGAGCCCCCTCCACAAAGATTGGTTATAACGTAAGGAACAAAGGGCATACTGCAGAAGCAGCAGAATAACGTTTGTACGCGTTTCACACCACATATCACGTTCTTTCAAAAAGAGGCAAACACTAGAACGGCTCAAGCACACTAAGAGAGGAAACGCACAATGCATAAGAAAGCTTTTCTCAGATATTCGCAGCCAGAATACAAAAAAGGTACTAATGAATTTATGAACATGCACGTCTCCTTTTGCCCTTTCCTCACCAGAGTTAAAGTACACAATGTATGTTACATATCTGTTAATTGGCATTTCCTTTAACTTAGGGATCTGCTTATGTGGAAGAGGGTACTCTGAAGCGCTGACCCCAAAGCCACCTTGACATTTCGTTAATAAAGTTTCTACTTCATTGAAGCCAATAGAAGTTCTGCCACTGTGCTTCAACAATGTCAAGGTTTCATCCCAGATATCTGCAGCACATGGCTCCCTAACTCCCTAAGCCTATAAGATAACATTAGGACTTGAAATTTTTTTCATCTTCTATGTTCTCATTAGTATAACTGAAATACTAGAACTGTATCCCCTCCCCCCCCTTTTTTTAAGGCATCACAACATCTGATGGCAACTGAACAGTTACTCTCAGGAAAAAGACACTCTAACTTATAAAACAGATGCAGCTTTCGATGTAGCTACTGCCCAGAGCAAAATATTATCATAAGCATTAAAAGTCTAAAACCTGAATTAAAGTGATAGTGTTAAAATTTGATTTGGTGACTTAATGTGATATTGGCACTGAAGATGATATGGATTTCCTCGCATTGTTTTAGCAGCAGATGTGGTGAGATAAATGGTCCCTTCCTTGGGAGGAGAGAATTTGAAAAGCAGTAGATATGAAGTACACTACAGGCAGGAGGTTGTATTTCTGAGAATTCCACTTAAATGAATCAAGTAAGAGAGCCAAGTTCAAGAACAAGAAAAAGAAACGGTGCCTAAGAGAAGAGAGGAGCTCTTCTCCGTGGTTTCATCTTCACTAAAGTTTCAGGCTGCTGGTCAATTTTCCGCATTTGAAAACAAAGTAACACTTTAAGAAATACTGACAGCTGGTTCTGGGATTACTCATGCAGAGATTTCTCTGAAATTTAAGTGGAGCTCCTTAAAACATATACAGGTGTGAGGAGCCCAGTCACTTCAGGATTAGCTGTTCCTCAGAAACCTTAGCAATGATATGAAATCTGAAGCTCCTCTTGAACTTCTCTACTAGTTCAGTAACTGCTGCTGCGCCCAAAATTGGCCCCTTTCCTGCAATTACTCAACAGGTACTTTCAGTAAGAGGTTAACACTTGAATTTTGATTCTAATTAACACCTAAGGTAGCCCTTTTGTTTAAAGCTTAATAAATCAGACTGCCTAGCATAAGATTTCACTAGCCAATATAGGCTACATAGGCAAACACACAGTACATGCTCCAGCCATCTGAAGAGCTCCAGCAGGTCATGGTCAAAATATGATCACTCATCAGGTTTATGGGATGTTAGGACTACACACATAAGCTGGGATCAAGCAGCTTGCATGCAGGCACACCTCCTTTCTCCCCAACTAGAGTTTTCAGTGATATAATTTAGCATACACAGAGGTGGTACTACAAGTTTCAGTGTTGAGAAACCTGCAAGGAGAAAGTTTTGCACGCTCACACAGCTAGAAGCTACATCTCTTTAAAGTTTGGCTTCAAACCTACACAAGGTGTGCAACTGTCCTTAAAAATGCAGAAAACACATTGTTTTAAGCACCCATTTTAAAAGCAGTGTCCTGACAGAGATGGGCAGGGGCAAGAAAAAGTGCAGGTGAAGCGAACAAGGTTATGTTAGACATGTGATATTAAAAAAATAGAACAAATGATTACCTCTTAGGATAAGAGAGTAATAATATACATAGGATTGCTGCTGTCTTGCAACTGTCAGTCTAAGTGAAACCCTCTGACCCTAGGTCTTCCCCTAAAGCATGTCAGGGATGAATGCTAGACAGTTAATCTCGCAACCTTTAAAAAAGCGGAGCTAAGCTAACAGGCATTTAGCTTGAGGAAGGACCGAATTAACAACCAAAGGGGGTCAAAATTGCCTCTGTGCTCTCTGCAGAATGGTACTGTTGCCCGATTGTGAAGACATGTCAGTATGCTGCATGAGGTTTTTCAAAGTACTAGTAAAATTTCCATGTTGGTTGTGACGCCCCTGCCTTGGTCTTAGTAAGCCTTTGAGCCCAGATCTGCTAAAGCTGAAAACATTTCTGGAGGAGTATCACTGTAATCTTGTATTGTTCCAGGACACCTCCCCAGGCATCTTCTGTTGGCCCCCGTTTGGATACGGGACACACATCTCAATAAACCTTTGCCCCAACCTGCTATGGCCATTTTTATGTTCTTGTACGTCCTCTGTTGGGTTTTATTATTTTCCTCTAAAATTACGTTAGTTACCATGGAAACAATTATGCCACTGACATGTAGGAGTTTAGTAACATCCTCAGGAAATGGGTACAGTAAGTTCACAAAGAGTCAGATGTCTTCATGCATGTAAGTGTTTAAGCAAAAGTTTTATTAAGGCAATAAAAATAAGTTCACAAGTTTTCCAGAGCATAATACAACAGGTAATGAGCACATTTTAAAAGCCGCCCCTTATTTCAGACTCTAAAGCAAGATGCTTCCTTTTTGAAAATTTGGCCCCAGCTGTGAGCGCTGAGCCTTTGAAAACAGAACGCAGAATGCTCTGAAACGTTATGACCTGCTATGGGAAATGTTATTATACATAAGCTCTTGGTCACGACTCTGAGTCTCCGTACACAGACTATTTCCAACATGTTAGTATAAATACAACACAGTTCTCTTATAATCCAACACTAGGAGCATTACTATACAGCAAGAAGCTACAGGGAAAAAAATGAAGACAGTATAATTACTCCTTTGACCACAGAACAAACCACAAAACAATGTGACATTATACTCACTGTTTACCAGCTCACATTTAGACAAAAATCTTATAGCATAAAAACATTTCCTTTTTTAACCAAATTGATACACTGCTTTTCAGATAAACCAGAGACTCAAGAGCCAGTCTGCAAATGCTTCTTGCTTGCCTAGACAGAAAGACTCAAGGGAGCACTCCTCCTTTTATATCCCACACCAAGCCACAAGGCCCTCTCCGCCTCGTGCAGGTTTGTGGACGCACACAGACCCCAGAACTACACAAGACGGGCAAAGAGATAGGCTTGTAGTCCCGCAGGTCGAGCAAGACAGACTGGGGTGCGAGGAAGGACAAGGCCGTGCCACAGCTTGCCCAGGGCACACACGAGCTGCACTGCCCCTACTCACAGCTGTATTTTAAAGCAGCTAAAGCACAAGGCAAAGGGAGACTTCGATGGCTTTTAGCACCGCTAAAAGCTAATATGCTGATCTCTGTGCATGGGGCCCGGCGCTCGGTTACCCCGTCGCTTCTGTAGTCCTCTATAGCTCTGCAAAGCCGATGCATTGCCAAATCCACACGTGAAAGGAAACCGCTTGATAGCTTGCTGGCTGCTGAAGGCCTAAAGGAGGTCAGGATTTTTAGCAGCGTTTTGAAAAGGTACAGAGAGAATTAGTGTGGGAGACTAAGGTAGGCAAACCGTTCCAGACAGCTGACGCAGTGGCAGTAACAGATCCAATTTAAATTCACTTTAGCATTAATTGTCAGGAAAGGATGAGATCGGTTTATGAACTAGGAGTACCGTGCAGTCAAAAGTTACAAGCCCAAGTTGTTGCCACAAAGTAGCTGAAAGGCTTTTCTTTTGAAAAGATTAAACTTCAAAGAATTGCAGAATAAGATACACAAGAAGTGGCATGTGCTTTTGCTTGATAATGTTTGATTTTCAGCCATCCCCCCTCCCAGCTCCATCATGCTGTAAATTCTTAACACTGAAGTTGCAACTAAGTAGCTGTTTTATAAGATAAATGACTTGGTGTATGAAAGACTGACCAAAAAAATATAGCTGCATAAAATGGATTGAAACGAAACGTGAATAGCAGAAAACATTAACCAGTGTAGGACAGCAAGGTTTTGCATACGTCTTGACCAAAGGAAGCGAATCCAAAGTAAGAGATCAATTGGTGTCCGACAGGTTAACCCAGTGGGATGACATTTGCCTTATGAAAAATACGCAATACAACAGCTGAGTCAGACTGTGGTGCTACGTAAGACCATCTCCCCTATGGTAGTAAGGGTCTTAATTCTCACAAATCAAAGGAAAGTGGGTCACAAAGACGTTTTGTAACTTGGGTTACAAAGGTGCTTAAGGATAAGTCAAACCCTGTGTATGCTGTTCCCTAATGAAGAGAAAAGGGAAACTGAGGTTGAGCCATTGGTGAGCTGACCACAAGAAAGCAAGCAGTAGGAATAGTCCCTCTTGATGCACAAGAGGCCTTGCTAGGACTTGCTTTCGTTTAAACGTGGTTCTTTGACAATAATGGCAATTCCCAACTAAGCGGGCTGTGGGGCCAAAAAAAAAATACACACACACCAAACACACACACAAAGGAAGAAAAATTACACAAGGACTTCAGTCTGTTTGGAAACTGGGGCAGACCTTTCTCAAGGCATGGGAGGTAAAAGTGTACTTCCCCTTTTAGTTTATTTGTCCGTATCTAACGGACTAAAGGATTTCTGTGAGCTACCTCTGTAAAAAGAGAGGGACAGCTTCAAGGGAGCTAGAAATAGGACAGCGAGCTAGAGAAGTAGTTGTATCTCCTTTCAGGAAAGGACAACTGCAAATACTAATCTTGTCATGATCAAGCCATACATTTAACTCATAAAAGCTAGAGCATATTTACTGTACCAAGGAGCTTTGAGAGTCATGGAGGGTTTTCTGTTTGTTTGTTTTCATTTGTCTTTCCCATTTCTTTTTCCTCCCTTCTAAATGCCCTTAGTGGTTTCTGATTCGGGAGGGAATTTCTTTTCTTTTATGTGGACCAGAAGGCAGTAACATTGCCAAAGACGGTAAACGAGCCCCAAATCCTGCAAATACTTAGCTAACGCAGAACAAAGCACAGAGCAACGTGACGCGGGGTGGGGGTAGGGAGGCAGAGATTAAAAAGCAACAGCCCCGTACTCGTTACTAAGTCTGCTCCCACACAGATCCTACGGTTGGTCAGCACTACGAGTCTAAAATTCCTCATGCACAGACTAAGCTAGCTGAGGAATCCTTTCCACCTTTACAACAACTAAGTCAACAGCTAAGTTCCTTGGGAACAACGAAGCTCCCATAACAATAGCCTAGGAGTAACCACACATCAGGCACTTTGGCACCCCTCGCATAGCGCAGAACACCTTTCCTGAAGGGGCAAAGGTAGTCTGGACTCTATTGCAAAATTCCTCTGAACACTCAGCTTTTCCCTGAGCAACAAGTACATTAATTTAAAACTAATAGCAACAATTTGCTCAATAACTTTGGGACAGGGAGGGTGAGAGCTACCTATACAGCAAGAACGAGCTTCTCATTTTATTTCTTGCAAAGGATTCATCTGCCACAATCCATGAGTGTATGGCATAAAACCCTGAGTAAGCAAATGAGTCCAAATTATACAGTAGCAATTATGAACGAGAGAATGCACGCTGGAGGTGGGATGAAAGAAAATTAAGAAAGATTAATGTGAAATGTAAGGTTATAATTAGACAGGGGTATCTGTTTTCTACCTGCTTTTGCCCATGGGGAATTTGGAAAGATACTCTCATTTAATAAAATTCTCAGCGTCAACAGAAGAGCAAGACAACTCTTTAGAAGCTATGACAAGATATGCCAGACGGGCTGTGTTGCAATGGGTTTACATTTCGGAATGGGCTATAAGAGAACACAGCCTGCTATAGCATGCTTTGGCGATATCGGAAAAAAAGAAAAAACATAGTAAAAAAGTTCATACTGGAGGAGGGGGACAGGAGGAATAAATAAGTAAATAACGCAATCAACCTGAACTAGGGCAATCTACAGAAGCTCCCCCACATGAAGAGACAGAGGTTCCAAAACAGCCAGACAGATTCCTCCAAAGTAGTCCCAGTTGTGACACTTAGCCACAGGTGTTTCACAGGAGCTAAATCAGCAGCTGTGAAACACTCAGATTCTTGACTGGGTTCCTTCCTCATTTCTGAAACTTCCCTGAGCATGGGAAGCAGATAAGCTGGCCATCCTCGAAGGCAGGTCTAGATGCCAGAACAAGAAAACCCATTCAACCCTACAGGTAAGGCACTGATTTTTCCAAATAGTCCTGTTATCTTCTCACTTTATTTGCAATATCACCAACTACATCAGCTACAGCACCCACTGAAGGATAAGATACCATAAGCAGCATGCCTCTCAGCTAAAGGTGTATTTAGTTTCACAGAAAATACCAATCCCTGTTCTCAGTTACAAATTTCTCTATGTTTAAGGGTACTCCTTGTGTGATTCTGAAGAGGTGAGTGGAAGTTTTGTGCAAATAAGAACTGAGCTTCTGTTTAATATTCATGTACACATACAACTTCCTCTTAAATTACAATTCCTATGAGCACCTCCCAACTCTGAGCTCTGTTTCCATGTTCAACAGATCTCAAGAGAGCCTACAGCATGTTCCCTTCACGAATCTTCTAGTGATCCAGGATGAGACACGGATCAAATTCTCTAAGAGAGAAGCCTTAGTTCACATAAGCCAAATCAAGACTTGATACCGAACCACAGAATTTAGCAGGGATTTTGGCATTAACATCTGTAATTGCAGCATCAAATTGTCTTCTTGGTCCCAGTTACTATCACACAACCTCACAGAACTAGACATTCACTGACCTTTTGTATTTCAGTCTCATTTCACCCGGACTTGTGTGCTAATAATAAGTTCCTTATTATTTCAGTAGGCTGCAGCACTTGCCCTTGCTGGCAAGATATCGTGGGCACGGATTGCCAATTGCCTCTTTGAGGGAACTGAAGTTTATTACCCAGCTGTGGCAGCCTTCTCTCCCTACCCCCCAACATCAGCACCTCTTCTTATGGCTTTGGATACAAAACCACAGCAAAACCACATAGACAACAGTGCTGTTTAAAATAGCATAACATCACAGATGTTTATGACAGCTAGCTAACTCATTTTCTTGCACTGGTGCCCACCTTTTCAAGAGCATTTTCTGCAACAATTGAACCCCCAGGATATCCCAGGTCCTTCTGTGCCCTTCCCATTTCTTCCACCAAATCTGAGACAAGCACATTACACAAGCATTCACTTCTTATCTTCCCCTCCTCTACTTGCCCCTTTCTCCACAACCTCCCAAATAACTTCAGCTTAGCTGGTCCAGCAGGCAGAAACAGCACCCCGTGCTACAAATGCAGCATTGTTCATTTCCTCCTGCCCAGACTTTCCATATCCACATCTAGGGAGGAAGCTCGTTCCCCCTCAGCAGGGGAGCCAGCTTGAGAGATTTCAACTCCCAGCTATTCACTACTGCCCTTCAGCCACAGCTTAGCTCTCTTTCACCAGCTTCAGCCATAGAAACGCTTGTGGGGCTCCATGGTATCCGAACCTACAGCACAGCCCAAAACAGTTGGGGTGTGCTGGCTTTTAGGCAGGGAAGAGTAGGCAGAAAGGGGGGGGGGGTCAGAACTCCTCGAGTGAACGCTGCCACCAAAGACAGCATGATGTGCAACTGTGGGCTAACTTCCTGCCAGTAGACCTTTCACTGAAATAAGAGATGAGTAAGAATCTCAGGATCTGGCCAGCTGTCACAGCTCTAAGCGTAAAGAGGTTTTCCTTAATGGTGTTATTACTGAGAAACAAGCAATTGTCTGTCACTCATCACAGCACACAGGTCCTCACATCTCTCCAAAATGCTGAAAACCAGCATCTTACAAACAAGGAAAATGAGTTATTAAGCAATTGGAAAATGATTATACAATTATGTTCTGTTCAGGTACCATTAGTCACAAGGAAGATGGAATATATCCAAGCGTTAAAAGTGAATTACTCATACAAAATTATGTCTGCTGAGAGTCACTTCTCCTCTAGGGTTCAATATCCTTAGTGCCAGACTTTCAAAAGCGGAGACGAAGAAGGGTGTTACGGCAAAGCCTAAGTAGAGATTTGGGTTCCCTTCCAGCCAACAGCAGCAAGCAAGTTGCAACCAGCATTAGGTCTGAACTGGTATAAACAGTCACAAACTGATGCTAGAGAAGTTAAGCATGTTTGCAGCAATGCAGAAACCAGCTCCCTCTACCTCCTGTTTAAGGAGGTGTGTAAGAGCCAAAGTCATTCATTCATGTAGATTACAGGCTCCAAAAATAGCAGTTTTGGAACAGTACCTCCAGCAGCACCACAGTCACTTTTGGTTCCGTGTACTGAGTATGTTCACTTTAAACTGCGCGTCCTCTCCCTTTATCTGTCAAGACTACTCCTGAGGGAGCGTTCGTATGCTGAGCTCTGCAACCTCTACATACCCCAAGTCTGTAGCAAGACGAAGGTGGCCTTAACTACACTTTCGGATCTCCACGGGCTGCTTTTGGTCTCCCTACGCTGTACCAATTTCTCTCCATGCAGTTTAAATTCCAGTTTAAACTCTCTGGCTGTCATTGCTGTTTGTACGTTCCAAACACACTTCAAGTTCATTCTTGTGTCAGCATTAAACATTTCACACAGGTGTGGCCTCGGCAGAGCTGATAATAATTACGCACTTTCCCTGACCTTTTGCCCAACCTTCCTGTAAACAGGCACAATATCACCTTCCCTCCCCAAAAAAGGAGTAGTTTGTAATATAATACTCAGCCTTAAACTCTGGGGCTGCTGTGCTGCTCTATTGTGTCCGTTGGAATGCTTTTTACTAGTAATTTCATGTAGAAAATGAAAGGGTGTAATGCAGGAGAAGCAACTGGAAAGATTACAGATTGTGTCTTCTTGTCATTAGCTGAAACCAAGTGCTATAACAACAAATATCTATTTCCTGCCCCCCTCCCCCAAAAAACACCATGGGGGGCAATATTAGGTGGCACAGGAACTGATAGGGTTAAACAAAACCAAACCCCTGCAGTTGATCCAGTACAAGTTTAATCATTGTGCCTATCCAATGCTCACTCCAACTTTATTCCGTCACTTCCTCAAGCAAGCATCAACTTCTAGCAAGTACCTTGTTTTTTTCAGGCACTGTCTCATTACTTGGTTTCAGTAAACACCTCAGGTTATGAATTCTGTATTCAGGACTACCTTGTGTTTGTAGTTTGTAATATTATGCAAATACATCATTTCTAGTTACAGGGGAAACTGGATTTAAACCTTGAGTCTCAGCTCTTCTGGCTACTGAAGGAAGATGAGATCTGGAACAGTCACAGTACTTTGCAACTCCGCTCCCTGAGAGGGCAGGGGATAGAGCTCCAACGCAGCCCGAGTGACAGGCTGTACTGGGGTGGAAATCTGTCTCCTTGCCTGGACAGACTATTGTTTGAACAGACTCAGCTAAAGCCCCAGGCACATCCCTTGAGCTCACCAAGCCAGTCACTCCCTGCTGCTGGTGCCAGGGCAATTGCATGGATGGGTGCAGCCAGGAGAGAGCACCTCCTCTACCGCTCCCACTGCGGACTTCTAGGGCAAGGGGTAGCACCAGCCAAACTTGCTCTAACTTGTACTTGAGCAGGACAGCAACAAAAACTGTAGCTGGTACCTTAATAAGGCTGGAAGAATTGAAGGAATAGCTTCTTGCATAATTTGCTGATGAATCCTCACAGAAACACACTACCATTTAGTAAATGTTTCCTGGCTAGAGAGGCTTGGCTTCCAAAAAGGTATTTGACTGACTTCAGTGTAGAGCCTACTTTTATAAACCACTTGCTTCGGGCCAGTACAAATCCAGAGGTCCATCAGAGCTTCAGCCAGTCAATGCCTACCCAGTATATCAATCTCTATCCAGCACCAATTCACACAGCTATCAGAAAAGCACCATGAACTTCCATGGCATCCTGCTAGTTCCCATCAGCTGAGAAACCATCCGGATGAGTACTCTGTTCTCAGCAATGATTCACACTCATCACCACCACCATTAGTCAGAATATTTTCAGAAGCAACTTCAACATGGTTTAGGAGCTCATTAAGACATGCATTTAGATAAGCTATCATCCTTGGGGCAGCCACCTAAACGAAGCGGGCCCACTGCAAAGTTAGAACTGAAGTGTGGCAAAACAATTCCAGAAGATGTTTTATACTTTATATAATCTCTTGCTACAGAACCTCAGGAGTTCACATTAAACACCGTAAATCAGACCACCTGGGGCTCCCCTATGATTATTGCAGCTACATGCTGCAAGCTCCACTAGAAATGTTCCCTTTTATTGTAAGAAAGTAATAGGGCATAGCCCAAGTCTGCCAGAAAAATGCATAAATCAAAAGCAAGCTTTGCACAAAATCAGCTTCTGATGTGTTCGTTCGCTCTAGATATATGTGGCAAGCTGACAGTCGGAATCACTTAGTACTCACCTTGCTGGCAAAGGCATCAGTGAGCAATGAGGACAATGTGGAACAGTCAATTCTAAAGAAACATCAGCTCAATGGAAAATAAAACTGAGACATTTGTTTTATTTTTGTATTTTCCCCTTAGTGAGTTTCAGTGATCGTAAAGGTGCTGGACTCTCCGCAACGAAGGCTGAAGCTCTCTCCGAGGAGCATGCACAGCTCAGACAACAGTCCCATGGCCACCCCAGCCGCCTCTGCTCCTAGAAGGAGTCCCTGTGGGTCAGCAGTGAGGCCATTTTTAGCTTCTGCCATGTTCTTAAGCTGGATTTTCGCTACCAAAGATGGGCGTCAAGTAGAGGGTCATTGTGTTAAAAAATACAGCTAAATTAAGCATGAGAGGGGAAAAAAACAAAACAAAAAACACAGAATATTTACCCAGAAAAAGGGATGGTAAGAAAAATAAACCGAAAAGTCTTCTCCTGATAATACCCTAGTAGCCTTAAGTCTTCTACCATCAACTACAACGATTGGATTTAGGACAGAGACAGATAAGCTGTGGTCACAGACCCATCCTTCCCAGCTTCTCTTTGGAAAGGCTATACACCAGCCATCGCCCAACTTTCTAAGGGCATGCTGGGTGCAGGGAGTAAGAGGGGATGAAAATGCTCAGTGATATATATGAAATATTGCCCAAATAGATTCAGATTTTCTAGTAAATCAAACAAGCTATTTGTCTTTCCAGCATCTCTTTGATTTACTGTGCATGCCAGTATGTTTGCATAGTCTAAAAGTCAGGGCATCCAACGCTTAAAGACAACCTCCAGGATTTAGATCTTCTCTCAGCTTTTTTTCCCCCCCTCTTTTAATATATACATTTTCTATTCCTCTTACACATACTCTTTTAACTATATTTTCACATAAACTCTCGGTCATCAGCAGAGAGCAGGAACATGAAAAGTGTCATATTTCATAAGACTAGGGATGATCCATATAGGGGAGGAGCTGGCACTGAACAGAGGAGAAGCTTCAAAAGGAGATGCAAGCATCTGCAGTAAGGAGACATTGCATGACTAAGCTGTGCTCTAGATCTTTTGGGAAATCCCAAGCAAACAGAACTTGTTTGAAATAAAGAGAAAGCAGGAACAAAAAACAAAATTAACCTCTCTGAACGTATTCTCAGCCTGAATATCAATATAATTGTCATTAATGCAAATGTTTGAAACTATTTCAAATTCTGCCTCAGAACAACTGTAGGAAAAACTGTCTTCAGAGAACTTTTCAGGATTGCTCGTAGGATGAAATTATGGGTGGCTTGCTTCAAACATCTCCTCTGATGCCTGTGTTGCCCAGACAAACAAGTGTTAGCCAAGTCCCGATACCTCGCTACCACGCCTTTAATCTGGTAGTTATGGTGACCCACCTGACGAGCAGCATATCAAAACCATCAGTTATTTGGAAGGCGGACCACGATAAAACAGGCTCAGCCTCAGCGACTGGTCTCCCTCATGACTTTTGATAAAATTAACACATTCTTGATGAAACATATCGCTCCACTGCCTTGTTATCAGGCTGCTAACAGAGCTTGGGTTCAAAGCACGGGACTGCTCGGACTGTTCTGGGGGAAGGCTCTACCTTTCCTTGCAGAGCGGGCATCTCCTCCCCCCTCAGATCTCACATCCAAGCCACAGTCAGATGAAGAGCCAATCTATTGGCTGGGCTTAGTAGAGAATTTTGTTTGGGGGCTTTAACTATCTAGACAAAACACAATAGAATACGTGCACAGATTTGAGGAGAAAAAGGTTATTGAGGGAAAGGAAGTGAGAGATGTTTGCAAGATCAAGGACTAAAGGGAAATTAATACTGCTCCAGTTGAGCAATGCAACAGGAAAAATCTTGATAAATTGCCCTACCACCTGAAGGAAGGTGTTTCCTAAGACATTGCTGC
Organism: Struthio camelus; assembly: GCF_040807025.1. NCBI lineage: Eukaryota > Metazoa > Chordata > Aves > Struthioniformes > Struthionidae > Struthio > Struthio camelus. Next base: position 23,869,335 of record NC_090950.1, read on the forward strand.
TTTCTAATGTTGCTGGAGTTGACTGATATACATATATATATGTACTTATATATATGAACAGTACAGAACATATAAGCTGGCAGCATTAAACTTGCTATTTTATTTTTAAACACAATTTAAACTTTTAAGTCTTCCCCTAAGCAGCTGACAGCTCAGTGGGAAGTCATATTTGATGGCCAAGAAAAACAAACCCACAGACAAGAGCCTCCCTGTATTGCAGCTTATTTAGAATAATCAGGTAGCTACAAAGGAGAAACACTTGCAGAAAATATCCTAAGCCAGGTAGATTTTTTCAGACAGCAGTAAGCCAGCAAAGTAGCCTTTTGCTGCACCTGACAGGTAGGAAGTATGTCTGGAAGCTTACCAAAAGAGGGAAGGTTATGGTCTGAGCATGCTGTGCTCTGCTATTCTCATGGCAAAGAATGGATGTCTGGGACCATCACAGTTGAGTAAAGCATAAATCAGCCCCAAAGCCATTTTTTCCTTATTTACAGCAGGAGTCTGGTAGGCTTTTTGCAGGGCTGACTCCACTGGAATCCAAAAGCTGACCTCACACTACCTTCAGATGCACTTTCCTATCCTCAGCCTGAGAGCAGCACAGGTGGAGCAGAAAGGCTACTGTTATCTGTGCTTCATTAGGAAGGTTAGAGAATTTGCTGCTCTCATGGAATGAGAAAAAGCACAACTTGCAAATCATCTCAGTATTTAAGCCAGCTGCAAAAAATTCATTTTCTCCCCAAGCAAATTAGTTACTAGAAAAAACATCCTGCCTCCCAGCCCATCACCCTGTTTGACAGTACCTGTCAAAGATAAAAATCTTCCAATGAATTAGAGGAGGGGAAAGGCCAATCCCTCCCAGTTATGGTGCTGTGATTTACATCAGTATAATTATATCTTCATTGCTGTGGGAGATTGGTTAGACCTCCAGGGGAACGCTGCTAGTACATAGGAAGTTTTATTTTTAATTGCAATAGATATGCTACTCTATTCCTAAACCCATTAATATACATTGGAATAAACAAAAATTAATAGAAATATACTGCTAGGCTGCAGTTCAGGTTTGTTAAACGTTAAACTAATTGCATCTCATTCTTCCTAGTCTATAAACAGGAGTATACTGGAACTAGATCATGACGTTACATTACAAGGGTAATGCACAGATGATCTTTTTCCCACTAGCAGTGTTCTCCCTCAAGCAGATCTCATCTTTATATACAATCTGCAGCTTATACTTAATGCTTAGTATTTGAATTAAAAGCAAGTTTCATAATGACTAACATTTTCACCCAGAAATTACTGCCATTGCTTTCCATCTGAAAAGTGCCCTCATTTAGTCAGTGAAAACAACTGTTCTGAGGGTATAAAGATGCAAAACACATGGGGGCCACTTCTCTGAGCATACACGCAATGCAGCCGAAGTCTAACAACAGGGAATATAACACCTTGCTTTACAACCAGGTAATCCAAGCATCTGCCAGGAGTCTCACAATTTAACCATAGCTTAAACAATTTGTCTCAAAGCAATTAGAACTGGCTCTTACTCTCCTCCCATCACCAAAAAGAGAAGGGGGTAGCGAAGGAAAGAGGGAGAACCTGAGCTATCAGATTAAAATCTTGTTCAGCATTTGGCTCCTGCAGGACTGCACACGCTTGAAGTTGGGAATGTCCTGATCTGCTTTACACTTTAAGGGCTAAATAGCATGCATACACATTGGGAGGGCTTAATTTTATTAAGCATGATCTACAACATACCTTCCTCTGGTTTTCCCCCCGACTTGATGTCCACAGAGAAACCTAGAACAGTTCTCGCATTGTGCTTTATGCGGAATGCTACACAAATGCCCTACACAAACATATCATAAATGAATAAGAAAAAGGAGAAAAATGAGCATAAAGCTAAATTGATCAAAGTCCCATGGTAATGCAGAGTTTACTCCGATGGCACGTCCTAGAATTCTGAGATTAAGACCAATTTTTCCTCATCTTTTCAGTTGCTCACAAATCAAATTGATAAAAGCAGCATGACCTTTAAAACATTTACATTTGTTTTAATTATCCTTCAAATATGTATGTGAAGTTCCAACATTAAAACCTTAAAGCTTATATACTTACACATAGGTTTCAAATCATATTTTCCCAACAAATATCCCCTTTAAGTAGCTTCCCACGAATTCATTCTTAGAAACATCTTTATCTTCACAATATAGTGAATTTTCCAGCCTCTATTCTACCAACAAACATCTTTCAAACATGAAAGATACAGTGAAAGCTAGACCTAAGAAAACATAACGCAAAAGACTAGCTGTAAAGTTCACTTAAAACTTGCACACAGTTAACTTAAATGAAGATAATATGAACCCTGCAATACAGGGTCACAATCTTGCATTTCACCTGTACCCATGGGACCCAACCTATTTCAGCTGAGCTTCCCTCAGGGGCAACCCACCTTCAGCATTTCCTAGCACACAGCATTTTGCAGCACAGGCAGAGGATGGATCTTCATGTACGTAAATTTGTCCATATCTTTGGGGCTCCTCTAGTACCTAACACATTCACAACAAGTAAATTACATAGAGAGAAGCAGGATTTAGCTCTGAAGAGCTTCGCTTTTGCTGATATAACTTCGACCCTTGATGATAGTTAATGTCAGGGTTTTTTTGCATTCAATTAATTTAACAGTCCAGATTTTTAATTTGCATTTCATTTAACATTTCAGATTTTTAATTTGCCAGATATTGTTTATCAAGTATTCATTTCAGCGCCTTTCACCGTATATACAGTGCATACTCCACAGTAATTAGTGTGCAGTAAATTAATTCTCTCCTTGCTCCTTCATCAGATATTGGATTAACAAACTTCCACTGTACCAACACAGTGAGCTAGATTAGGCATTTCCCATCCATAATACCTTTGTTTAATATTTGTCTTGTATATGTTATGCTGCCATAATGCTTAACACGATAAGAAGTGTTATAGTTAGAAGCAGAAACCTCCAATTAAAGTTGAGTCACATGTTTGAAATTATTAGACTCAAATTAAACATGTTCACACAGTTCTGCAGTCTCTCCTCCTTTAGGCAGCCCTACATTTTCCTTAAGAATAAAATAGAGGATCTATTTATATAAAGGGCATTTAAATCACCTGAAGTTTTTCCATCAACTGCCATCAGTGTCAAATCAGATCCAAAGTAAACAACTAGTTATAGATCTGTCTTCCGTGTTATGTCAATATGGGCCACTGACCAGCTAAGGTGTCCTCTTACTAATTCAGGGAAAGTAACACAAACTCAATAGAAGGGCATTACCACCACAGTCCGCTGAAATTATGAATGTTTCGCAAACATTTTCACAGTTCATTTCACCCTTCCCACATCCACTAAGACACGCAGCATAGAGATGTGATTGTTTCCCCAACCAGTCCAAACTGAAGTGAATGCCTTTGCTCTGTTAATAACTGTAGGCTGTGAAGAGCAGCGTTATCTCCTGCTACCTGTAACAGACAGCAGGAAACACGGGCTCCGTACTGAACCGGTGCCCAAAACATCTTAGCTCACATGAGGCGTCAGTGCAGGCACACAGGGTACTCAAGTCAAGCTTGGGCAAGCCCCAACTTTAGGTAAAGAGAACATACAAGAGCCAGGGAGACAAACGGGGGCACAAGAGATTTGGGTTTTTTTGAACCAACTAGCAGCTGAGGAGTATGAACTGCAGACCAGCTAGTCCTGAAAGTTATCCACAGCTGTGTGGATAGCTCAGACTTCCCCTTTGCTTTTCCCAGCTGAACCAGCCTTCCGTTCCTGTACACTTTCCGAGCAGGAAAACCAAGAACAACTGTAAGAGTAAACGGAGGCAATGATTGCAGACAAATACGATGTAGCAAGTCTATTTGTTTGCTGATACCTGTTGCTTCCCACTGAAGCCAGCAAGACGCACCCAGACAGTTACATCTGGAAAACTGCAGAAGAGGACAGCTGCTGTTTTTCTTCAAGTGACCCCAAGCACAGGACATCTAGATGCACTGAGAGAAAAAGGTCGCAACAAGGCCTAGAAAAGAGACTATAGAAAATTTTGCATAAAGCTAACTACAAAGACGAGCATGCTCTTCTTCCCATCCAAACCAATAAGAGCTTGTGTTCCACAACTACTATCTTTTTGTTTAAAGACTATGAAGTTACCAGCTTCACAGTGACCATGGACAGCTCTAAAGTTCAGAGTGCAGCTCGCACTCCATACCCACAGCCAGGCCTCGTCAGGCAAAACAGACATCCTTCTCCAGTCTCAGCCCTCTTCCACAACAGTGCATAGCACTTGTGAGCAATAATGAAAAGGAGCCTAGAGAGCAGATCATAAATTCCCCAGAGGCAATTTTAACCTCCATTCCTTGCAGGAATTAAGAAAGCTTGGGGTTTTGTCTCTGAACCGTCCTAACCATCAGTTAATCGTGACTGGTATGAAAACAGCTTTGTGCAACAGAAATCATTTTAGACAGGAAAACAAGCCTGTTTCATTCCAGATACACGGGATCCATTTTTTCAGTCTAGAAATTAATAAAACATCATGCCACCTTCTGACAAACTTCATTAGGCCTTAAACATACAGAAGTACTAGAAAACAGCGTTCAGTGATCCTTCTAGGACATTTCTAGGATCTTCTACAGCAACCACCTGAAACGCCATAGAACAAAAAGATCTTTAGGAACTGGGACTCATCCTTCACAGCAGAGCTGCAACATGTTTGTACTGCATTAAAGCTTGGCTGTAAATTTTGCTCTAGCACATGCAGCTCTGTGTTGGAGACGGATTAAAAAAAATTAATTATCAAACGCAGATTCAGGCTACAACAGATGACCCTACCAGATGATCCCAGTCGTGGACAGACTTGTCAAGTATCTTAACAGGAAGCTGGCTCAGGTTTCAGTCCCCACTATTTCTAGTAAAAGGTGTTTTATAAACTCACTTCACTGATGAATAGAAACTGTTTTTTCATTTCCTGGCTAACTTCACTCATGGACTATATATTTCCATTTGTTTTTGTCCTTCCATTTAAAAGGACTACGGCACATGAGCAAATAGATAGAAAAGGGCTCAGTTTTGGCTATATGCACTATGCTTTTACCTGACACACAGTATTTTCATAGGGATTCCTATTTGACAAGATTTTACATATGGGTTTGAAATAAATAAGCTATTCAGCTCAGGGCAAGTGAGAGGGCTGACCTGAAAGACAGATGAAGAGGCTGCTCACTTTCATCACACAGAACTCAACTTCACATCAAGATGTCTGACATACTGCAAACGTGCCTACTCCAAAGAGCAACCCCAAATAGGTTTCTTTCTTACCTAAGGGGAATTGCCTCACGCCTAACTCTTCTTTAGAATGCGGTGGCTTTGCCAATTCTGGTATGTATGTCTGCTCTATCTCCCTTTATATGGGCAGCATGGATAAAGCAGTGCAAATATTAAATGAGGATCAGGTTCCATTTATATTTTGCTTAAAATCATAGTAATAAACTGAAATGAGTTCAGAGTAACCTCCCTGCTAACTCTGGATCTACCAGAGAAAACAGTTTCTATCATCCAAACATCAACTTCATAACAGACTAATTTCAATTAGCTAATAAGAATTGCCTACTAAAAAAGAGCTGCCTAAGAATTAAGAGACCTTGGTTTAGTTTTTTTGCTTTGCATGCCTTCCACAAGTTGCCAAGCCTTTCTACATCTTGGCTTTCCCTAAGGAAAGCAAGAACAGCCGCATCCCTTACCTCAAATAGCTCGTGGGTAAATATATTACAGCCTACAAGGTTCTTGGACAGCTGAAAGGACTCTTGCATCTTGAGTGTCAACAACAGCACTGCTGTTTTCAGGTGCTATAACCAACATGGGGATCTCCCTTGTGCTCCATGCTAGTTCTGCACTGCCAAACACGATCAGCAACATCCTCCACTGCGGGGAAGTACAGGGCAGTGCACCCACGTACCACCTCTCTCCTGGGCAGAGCAGACACTCTGCTAGATGCAAACCATCATTACAGGATCAAATCAATGGCTCACCCCAGCACGGCAGCAGGAAGAAATGCAGCACACCTTACTCTTGCTGTGATGAAACATACATAGATCACTCACTTCACCCTTCTAATTACATAGGAATACTGTTCAATGCATTCTTTAAGCCACCATGGCAAACACACACCCTTAATTCTTCAGCAGCAGAAATATTGGGACCTCTTGGAAAAAACATTCACACCTGAGGAGTTTCAATCTTTTGCTCCATAAACTGTTATCAAAAGGCACCTGCAACATTCAGATCTTCTTTCCCAGCCTCCACCTTCCACCACTTAAACATAGGTAAGTCCTTTCTCTCCCTGTAGCAAATACTCCTTGGGTATACAAGGCCCGGGAAACTGGAGAAGATTTGTATAGGATGCTTCAAAAAGAAAAAGTTTGTGGCAAGTCTCAGCTAAAATCAAACATGAACATCCTGAACTTCACAGCAAAGTTATTTTGTCTCCTGCGGCACAGAGACAGGACCTACAGCACAAACACTCATCTTCTGGGATTTTAAAGAGAGGAAGCAAGAGAAACACACTTACAAGCAGCTTTAAACAGGAAGTGCCATGCTTGTATCAGCATAACTGTACGCAGGGATGGAGGAGGAACCGAGATAGAAACTGCACAATTTCTTTCTTAACCAGATATACAACAGGCACTCTTAAGGATCAGGGTGCAGTTCCACCCTCCATCCCCTGCAGCAAGGGTTGCATAGGGATGCATAGCAGCAAGGGTTACCATCCACAGGTAGTGTGACTAGAGGGGGCACATGCAAGCTTCACACCCCGAGTCACTGGGGAGGGGAACACCGGCGAGGCGCAGCCCGTCAGCCTTGCCCAGCATTTCATATGTGCTCCAAACAGTGCTCTTCTCCAATTTGGGCCAAAGAGTTCAGGCAACCTGCATGCACACACACAGAAGTCAGTACTATCTAGCAAAAGTGCAAACAGCAATGTAAACATCTTCCATGTTCCATCTCCCTTCCAACTGCAACACGTTTTGCCAGATGAGACACAACATTTATTTTATTTAGAAAGTTTAGACTTGTTTATCTAAAACCTTCAGTTTATTCAGTAAATAGCCCATCAGGATAAAGGGTCACTGCGTATGCCAAGGGAAAGTATATCTTTTGAATTAAAGGATCGAAAACTCAGTCAGGCAGAATACTGGTTGCTCTCAAGAACATTATGTGAACTAATGAAAGAACCTGATTTCCTGCCTTATACAATTAAGTAATCAGCTGCCTTTGGTTACCCCTAACAACTTACACAGGCAAGGGGATTACTAAGCAAACACGCCACAGCATTTCAGAATACACAGTTAACAGGAATGCCGAAATGACACGCATTCCCAGGGGAGTCGCTACCTTTTCAATTTTAAGGGAAGGAAATAGGATTATTGAAAATTTAGGACTTGACAGACCTTTACAGAGGTGCTCTGGCTGATGTAATGTGCACTGTCAAAGCTAAGCACAAAAATAACATTTGTGACCTGAGGGGTATTTCACTCAGTGCCTGTTTTCCAGTTACACTGAATTAATTTGGTTCAAATGAAAGGATGCTTACATACATATAAAACTAACTTTTTAGGACCAGAATAGATTGCTGCAATCACACATTTAATACGAAGCATAATGTTAGGGCATACTGCAGTGAAAATTATTAGCATTGAACAATCGCTCTAACTTCAGCTGTGGGTGACAATTTCATTTCTGAAAAATTTTCACGAAAAATTTTCACTAAAAATTTTAGTTTTATGACTTCAGCAGAAGCAGTGCTAAGACATTTTGGGAATCCGTTCCCAAACTAACACCATCCAATAACGGAATAAACACAGCTTAGCTTTTTTAGAGCATGGAAGTAATATTTTGGGTTTCTTTATGTTAATTAACTTTGCTGTCTGCTTTTCAGCTAATTGGTACTGCAGGTAGCTGGTCTAGAAGTGCTGTAACAATGCTCAGAGGTACTTTCCTAAGTGCTTTGTAACCTCTGTGGGGGAGGATGAAGGGAACTAATGTCTTCTATGAGGTCACTCAAACCCGTCAAATAAAAATTTGAAAGTCAGCCAGTGAAAAGAGGTAACAAAAATATTTACAATTTGATGAGAAAGGAAGGGTAATGGGATAAAGAACATGAGCAATAGTCTTGTTCTGAAGTGACTGAATATCCAAAGTAAAGAAAAATTAAAATGATACACTGCTCACTTGAAACCGTCGAATGAAGTACTAGAAGTGGTGAATGGAATAGTGCTTCAGAAATAAGGTAAATATTCACTCTGACTTGCTATTATCTACTGAGGCACTAGAGACATATTAAACAAACAACTGTGCAATGTTGAAAATACTTCTAAGAGAATAAGAAAAAACCGGCAGCATTGCCAAAAGATAACGCAGAAAGGGGGGAAAAAAACTTGTAGTTAAGAGACATGGAAAGTGAAATTTATCATAAAAGTGCCTTGCCTCTCTCCCTTTAACAACGTCAACTCTCCTGCACCATCTGGCTCCACCATCCCTACCACAGGATGGTCTAGTTTATTGAGGAAACATTTGCTAACAACAGCACCTGGCTGCTGTTTGGTGTTTAACTTACTTCCCACTCCCACAGCCTCATTCTCACATGGCTCAGGCATATCTGCAAAATTGCTAAGGAAAACAGAATTATTACTTATCCAATAGTTTCAAATTGGATAAAGTGACTTGGGTTATAGCTATTCGGTTGAAAAATTTTGAAGGGTCCTAAAAATAACATGATTTTTTTCCCCCCAAAAGGTCTGGCATCTTGACATCCAAGTCCAGACAGATCCAAAAACCAGCAGCTCCAAACTTTCTGATCATTCAACTGGCCCTTCTTTCCCAGCGTCATTGAGTCCCAAAGCCTGGGCAACATGCAGATTATATGCTATTGGGGAAGTTGAATTAATAAAGAGGATTAGGCAATCTAACATCAGAGGTGGGATTAACCACTGAAATACAACCTCAGATCTTCGAGTTGTGCTGATAGGTCGGATTTAGTCATAAAAGGACTCTTTTCCAGTTCCACCCTAAAGCTACCCAAAATGCCACTAATAATAATTATTAAGCCACATTTATTAAACTGAAGATGTCTGGGAGGCCAAACCTTGAGACACTACTACCTCCTAATCCAAACACCAAACAAGCCTCAACCACATAATCAGGTTAGAGGCTCACCTACCTGCACAACTAGACATACCTACCACCTGCTCAGCTTGGATAGAGTACAACAAACTTGTTGGTGCAACAAACATTTTCCTTGGCTTTTATAAAGTACAAACTGGAATATAACATCACATGGCTCTCACACTGCTTTTAGTATACACTGCTGACCAATATGTTCCTGTACGGTAGTAGAGAGAATCGCTACTCGCAGCAATGCATAGCTTATTCCCTTCCTAGACCTGTTTTTTATCTCCACAGCTTTCCTATTCCATGCTTCTTGCTCTTGAACCTCCTAAATTATGAAAGGGTTGAAAACAAAAATAAAGGTAATAACGAGCTGTGTTCTCCAACCGGTCTCTGCAGAAATAAAGGAATCGCTGCAAGCTTATATCATTCCCTAGACCGGAATAGCAATACACCCAGAAATTTTCTCCATATTTAATGCCACAATTCTGAACATGAACACACATCAGATATTCACATCTCTAATTACATGAATCTAGCAAAAAGCCTAAACTATTGGTTTCCCAAACATGAAAAGGACATTGAGTGCATAGAGACGAACAAGGCTTAAGAGGCAAATTTGACCAACAACATAATAGATGTCTTCAGCTCCTTCCTGTATGCTACTTATGTGCCACAGTGTTCAGAATTTCTTCTAACTTTGCCATCTTGAGACGATTGTTCTATGGAACAGAGAAAAAGCAAATAAAACCAAAGGAAATAATGAACTGTAAAGGATTAAAATTAGTACTTCTACATAGTTTCTTCTGCAATACGAGAACAAGGAGACATCCAGTGAAACTAAAAGGCAGAATACCCTAACCAAACACGTTTATATGCATAATTTACTGCATCCCATGGAAAACGGTCTTCACTCCCTCTTGTCTTTCAAAGCGGCAACAACAGCAGGGGTAGAAAGGTTCTATCCTCTGCCTGGTCTCCCTTGACCCTTTTTCTGGAGATGAGCATATTCACCAATTCAGGAAATTGACATGGCTCTAAGATCCACACCTCCGCCTCCATATCTCTCCGTGGTTCCACCTCACATCTTTGTCTATCACTAGGATTCCCACAGTGGGGCAGGAAAGGAAAGAGGTCAACCCACAGCTAAAGCAGAGCTCTTAAATCCTCTGCCTTCCTAGTTCCCTTCCTTTCTCAATCCTTGTTGACCATACCACTACCTTCTCTATAACTCACGTCCATTCTGTCATCATAAGTATGGATATCTCCCCAGCATCAAATGATCATTTTTGATTCGGAGCTTCCTCTATGAGCTCCGCAGCCACATTATATACGACTTCTGCCACTCTTCTGCACAACTTCTCTAAAATAGTCTTTTCAGCCAAATCCTAATCTAAAACACCTCACATGTCAGTTCCTGCAATATCCCTCCCTCTAGCCAGGATTAACATGATATATCACCTTTCGTTCCTATCCCATCAAAAGACACAGATCACTTCTTAGCTTCTTGCCGCAACTGTATCATCCATTTCTCAGCTGGTTTCCCTTCTCCATTTCATCAAGTATAAACTTGCCCTTCCTGGTAAGGTCTTCCACTGCTTATCTTCAACCCCCATCTTCTGCATCATCATCATCCCAGTGTACCAGTTTGCATCACATTTGCTACATTTTACAGAATACCATCTTTGTGATTTCAAGCACACCGCCTCTGTATTCAGGGAAAGTTGCTTGCAAGCACCTACAAAACTATTTGTTCATTTGTGCTTAAGCCACTCCTTTCCCAACAGCCACACTGAATACCATGAGCGATGGTACAGCCGTTCACATTCTGCAGCCACTGCCCTTCATGCTGGTCATTAAAGTCTCTTCCATCTCTTTCCATCCAGCTCCAGTTCTTCTAAGGTTCTAAGCTCTCCAAAGCAGGAATCAACTTTCTGTTCTGCGTTTGCTCGACGCAGCCGTTGGCTGAGGTACAACAATAATACAAACAACAAGCACCTATAGAACTTATTATCCCAAGGTATCATCGACAGAGAGAACTTCCACACATCCAAGAAATAAGACAAATTACATAGGGACACATAAACAGGACTTTTGAGCCAGAAGAGCCCATATGTTCCCACTATGGGTTTTATTGTGTTTTCTCTTAAGGAATCCATTACCAGCTCTTGTCAGACTACATGTGCTGACTAGGGCAGTGAGGAGACCAATTTTTCTATGCAAGAATTTATTGGCTCATTTATCAGCTAACTCCACTGCCATGGATGCTTCAATTACTACTATCATTTATCATCACCTGTTACGTGTTAACTGTCTCGTTGGGACTGGACCAGTTGGCAGTACTGAGGTGGGTGAAAAGTCCTCTTTCCGGGAAAAGCCGGGGGGGGGGGGGGGGGGAGAAGAACCATACCCCACACAACCCACCACAAGAAAAAAAAAAACACCACACACACACACCCCACAGTTACTTTTCCTATAGGACAGGAAGCCCTTGCATTGTTTGTCCTTTTTTCCTGATGCATTACATTAGAAGCCTTATTGAAGCATTTCAAAAAAAAAGTCTAGATTCCCTTTTTCTAAGGGGGGGGGGGGGGGGGGGGTTGGCCAGCAAATCAGGGAAAGAAAATCAATCCAAACAAATGGCAGGATGAGAAAAAAGCAAAGGACAAAAGATGTTATAAAAAGGAACAGCAGGTTTTACAAAGAGAAGCAAATTTTGAAATGTAAACATGACCTAGATACAAGTTAGAAACATTTCCCACAAAATATTAAAACAATGATGAACCATTTATACTTAAAATGCCTGAGGTTGCTCGTTGAGTATGAGATTAAAAAAATAAAATACATATGTCTATAACTCTGGTGTGGGGGAGGAGCAAAAGGGATGAGTGAGTGATGTGAAGCCCATACAACAATGCACAGTGTTAAGAATGGACTGGGAACCCTTTAGCCCCTGCAGTAAAACCATGCCAGTAAAGGCCTGTACAGGTCTCCTCAGTGGAGGTTACAGTGGTACCTGGACATTTATAAAAGGCATTTTTTTAGCTTATCCTGGTTTAAAAACCAAACAAGCAAAGTTTTCAGTAGAAATTCAGATCTAGAAACATCATAAGCAAAACACACTGAAATCACGCAAACCTATCCAGCATCACCACATGCATCTAATGTTAAATTGCTGTTAGACTTGCAGAACTATGCTGGATTATTGCTCAGCTCAAAACACATCTCTAGTACAGACAAACAGTATTGAAAATGATGGATTTGTTGTATGCAATTCATTTGACAAGCATCAGAAAGTGGAGGGCAGGGAGGAAAAAAAGCATTTACCAGAGCCGCATAACCTGAGTTAATGAAATCATATTTAACTAAGGGTGTGTATTTAGATTTGATCTTACCTTGGTGACTTAGCCATTAGTAGGAATTCATTGTTTACCCCCACGATTCTTATCGGTACTTAGGCAGTGTTTGCACGTGATTTTCAACCGATTGCTCAACATGCTCTGTGTTAGGCTGTTTTGAAATAAATGAAAACACAGCAAGATCACAGAAGGCTAATCTCAATTATCTAATCTGCTTAAAACTGCATGGTTTCTCTTCTTGTTGAGGCCACATTACGGCTTCCTCTATAGGCAGAGCTATACGTACTGATGCCAAACTAGACATCTGTTTCTTGTTTTCTAGGACTACAACTTTGCTATCAGTGAAAAGGAAACAGTTATTATTCCAAATTATTTTTCTTAGGTCTTTTGATGATTACTCCTCAAGAGGTAATAACCCCCTAGAATGGTCACGGGCTCCTATTGACATCCATGATCATAGTGGGCATTTTATCTACATAACAGACCTCCCTTCCTTCCTCCCTCTGCCCCGCAAAAAAACACCTCTGAGAATCAGATCATAGAATGGTGAATGCTGAGGTTTGCACCTCTCAGAAGAAGCTGGATAGCTCCTGAAGTCTTTAACAATACAGGAAATATCAAATATGAGTAATCCAACTTTAACTTCTGTATTCCTGCTGGCTCTCGAGTACAAACCCTACCCAACAGTTGCTAAAGGTAACAGAAAAGGCAAAAAGAGTTCCTGGAAAAATCATTAGGCCAATGGGTGACTTACAAAAAGGATGCATGGAAGAAAAGCTGCAAGAAGCTCTCTCATCCAGAATGAATATGCTTGACCCTCATGCCTTCATTTCTCAGTTTTTATGTGGAGCATAGTTGATCCTGACAATCCAACTCCTTGAGCAGCTTCAATTTCTAGGCCAAATTCCTCCAAATATATTAACCACATTCCAGGAAAAAAAAACAAAAAAACACACTCAGTAGCTAAAGAGTTAACACAGGCATTAAAGAGCTTTCACATACTTCTGCCAAATCTGATGTCTCATTGTCATCTTCTTAGATAATAAGCTAGCCCTTGGGACGTGTCTTTAAAGCATCTGAAGCCTTCGGAGCAATTCCTGAGAAGAGTACTTCCAGGAATATTATTCTTCGTTGTACTGCACAGTGGCAGGGTATCCCACAGTCCCAGACAGGATCTCATGACACTAAGCACTATGCTACAACAGCATACTCTGGCTCTGTGCTAATTAAAAGCAGAAAACACAAGATCCAAACACTAAGCTTTCAAGGAAGCTGTAACAAAACAAGAACAGGACAAGAATAAGAAATTTACTTGCAGTTACTGACTCTATTTTAAAAGTAGAAAGTGTTAATTCAAAAATTAATGCTCAAAAGCTTTTTAAAGTATGTGGCTAAAGTTCGCTGCTCTTTTTGCCTATATTTTGATCTTCCCCAACGTACAATATCCAATTCCCTCTGTGATTAGACTTGGTGACACCCCCCTCCCCCAACTCCAGAACTATCCATTGCTTCTCCAAAACTCTACACAACACATTGCATGTATAGAGCACCACCACTGAGTGAATAATCAGCATTCAGTGCGAGGGCCCAACAAAACACATTAGAGCAGCAGGAGTTACAGCAACACTGGCATTTTCATCACAGCACACACTAGTGAGAAAGGACCTGGCTCAAGACAGAGCAATTGAAGGGCAAAAAGACTCTGTAGGTTTGCTTAAGACTTCCTGAAGTCTCAGCACTTGTCTGATGACCTTCCTTTTAAAAGACAGATCTTTATTATAGCTTTTTAGCTAGGAGTTCAAACGAGGAACACTGACAAAATGAGAGATGATTCTCCCCACGCCTCAGATCACAGCTTGCCAGAGTGGATAGGAATTATCTGGCAACCTTTCTTCTTCCATACAACAACATGAATACTCAATCAAGAAGTAGCAAGGAGCATAAAGGTTCAGAGAGAATCCCTGGTTAAGCAGCAACATTTGCATGCTGTCAGAATTATTTGAACTTCTTGAGTCTGCAAAATGAGGTTGAGTCTTTCCCAAGAAACACCACTGCCTGATTACATTCCTCATGTAATGCACTTTCAGGGGAGAAAAAAAAAAAAAAAACACACACACCACACACACACTTCCTGAAATAGTTTTTTTCCCCAAATCTAACAAGATACCCACAAAAAAATGCATTCCAATAATAAGTCAGGAAGAGGAAAGCAAAATTGAAGTGCTGTTGGAATATAAGATAACATATATGCAAAACAATTACGGCTGACCTCCAGTTTTGGCAGAATTCACACTTAAATTTTAACAGAAGTCCACCTCTCGGAAAGTAAACACACAAGTGGAAAATCCAGGCACTAATGTAGGAGACACTTCTGCCATAACGCTCCATAAAAAAAAACTATGCCTTCTTCACTTAATTTTGCACATGTGGATGGGACTGAGAAACAAAGCTTCATGTTTGCACTTAAATATGTGCCCAGAACTGTCCAACAAGTGCTAGCAATTTCACCATACCTCAAATTAAGACAACTCATAAGCATCTAAGCCCCCCTTGGAGCCAACAGTTCCGAGAGGTTTTCCTTTAGCATAACTGGCAAGTGTCTGCTCTGTGTGCATCAGGCAGGTGTGAGTTTGATTTTGCCATGACCATAAAACACAAGTGATCACACAGTACACAAAGCCCTAAAGAGCCAGAGATCAATAGCAACACATTTTTTCCAATTAACAGAATTATATGAAGTATTAAATGAAAGTATGCTTGAGATTCAGAAACAAATGAATTCAAAGTACACCTTTCCAATATTCACAACATCAAAATATCAGAAAAATGATCCTTCCCCCCCCCCCCATAGCAAAGTAACATAATTTGGACTGTTGAAAAAGAAGGAAACAAAAAAAGCTTTAAAAGAGCAAATTTAAACGACCCAGTTAGTCTGAAACTACCCCACCCCCTTTTTTTAAAGCAGCCATAAAGCAACAGTGTTGCCAAAACCTACCGTTTCATTACAAGGTAGATGATAACCTTATGGAAAACAGTAAGATTTTCATAATTACTTCAGCTCCTGCAGTCTTGTACTTATTTAATAATCTATTTGTATTTAAAAGGGATGTATTTCCAAACCTTAATTTGGACAAAGTAATATTTTCAACCCAATTTTTTAAAGAGACCTAGCTGATGAACAGCAGATGTTTGAGGCTGGCCATACATATTTCATTATTTTTGTCCCTGAGGTTGGGCTCAGAGAATACACTCTTCTGCCAGAAATATTTCCTGACTAACAGCTTCTGAGGGTATTAGATCATTAACTTCAAAGGGGTCTAAGACAGATTCTGCTCACCTAGACCAGCAAAGCAGTCTACCAGAGAGCAACAAGAATCTTGCCATAGCACCAGCAGGAAAGGAAAACCTATATAGCTTTAGAAGCATCTGTGAAGGAGTATGCCACCCTGCTCTACCCAAAAGCAACAGCTTCCTGCTACCTTCAATACGTAACTTGTGCAAAATTAGTATTCGGTTTTGACTTGCTACTCTTTCATCTCTCTCTCAGGATCAAGTGCATGCGCCTTCACACCCTTTTACACACAACCCTATATCTCACTCTTCAGCAGCTAACAGAGAGGAGATTCTTGGGACTATTAAATCAACCAGCTGAAGACAGTGACTTTTTCTGAAAATCTTATGCAGCACAATTCTTCACAAATGAGCCTGACAAGCACTGTATAACGTGCAAGCCAAGTTACACATACAAAAGCGTGAAACAGAGCACGCATAGAAATAAAATTATGAACAGCAAACTTAAAACAGTTGCGAGACTGCACAGCCAGTTACTGGCAATGCAACAGAAGATGAACTTATCATTCAAACAAAAAAAAACCCTAAACAGCACCTATTCCACATGAATCAAAGACAATGGTGCCTCAGACAAAAAAAAAGCTGTACTCACACCAGCATGAATATATCTATCTTTCCCTCCATTCAGGGAAACATATTCTAAGGACCAGTCTCAGGTTGTGAGGTGAAGATTCCCAAATTCTATTCTTAATTCTTTCACTGAGTCATTATGTGACCTGGAGGGGAGGGGGGAGAATCACTGAAGTGCATGGTATCTCCATTTACCTACTGTAGAATAGGTATATAATGATAACATTTATCAATAACATAGAAGTGTTGCAAGGCTTAATTAATTGTCAAGCACTTCAAGGTCCTCAGCTGCATAATGACAATCTTCATTAATAAAGTTCTATTTATTGGCTATCACTTCCCTCACTTATGTAAACATCAATTATCATCTTTATAGCAGCTCTAGTCTTCTTTAATCCCCCCCCCCTTTTTTTTTTTCCTCTCCCCAACACTGTGATCCAAAGATGTATTCTGGGGAGCATACAGAACTGACTGATCATAGCCTGGAAGAGAAACAGGATGTTATATCAGAACCCTATGTAAAGGAAAAAACGGTAGGTCACACTGGTACACCCACTATAGCCCCCTTGCTCTGCCTGAAGTAGGTAAGGGGCCTACCATTTATGACAATTTGGCCCATTTAGGCCAAGATACTCTAGGATGCATCTAAAGAGAACAACTAGACACAGTTGTTTAAGAATTAAGTATCTTTTTTGTATTAATTTTCTCTCCCAATTCACAAACTGCTGAACAGGCAAGTTTTACCATTTAACCCTCATGAAAAATAAATGTGATGCTGCTAGTCAATCTAAACATATGAGTTCTCCCCAAAGCCAAAAACTTAATTAACATAACCATCAGTGCAGCTTAACACCCTTAAAACAAAAAAAAAAAAAGGCTTTAAATGCAGGCTGTGTAGTGTAAAGCTCAAAACCAGCTGTTATGCACGACCCAGCATTACAGTGACTAGAGGCAACATAAGAACACATTCAGACTCTTACCCAATTCCTTTTACCTTCTCCAAGTTTCCCATTAACTCAGTGACCACTTCGGGCTCTCACAGCCCCACAGAACACTACCATTTTCTTTAGTTGAGTCAGGATTTTACCACAGCTTAAAGTGAAGCAGCACATATTCCACCAGCCTTTACAGATTCAGGATCCTGGCTATAAACAAGCCCAAGCAAGTATATAAAGTTTAGTTTCACCTTAATTTAAGTGAGAAGTAAATGGCAGACTCATAGTACTATTTGGGAGAAGAGGGAAAAAATAAATCAATAAATGAAACAAAAAAATCTGTTTTGGGATATGTACTCAATTCTTTGGGGGCTCTTACACCAAGACAAGTTAGGGGAAAAACACACAAATTGTTTTCAATATAACAGTTCTGAATGACTACAGAAGTAACATGCTGTATGCAATAAAGCTAAGAAACTGTCAAAAAAGTGAGTGTTGTCTTAGGCAGTAACACCTGATCAATTATTAATCTATACTTTAGAATAGCCTTAAAATGTATGAGAGCTTCAAGTAGAAAATGACAATGTACACCTCAAATTCCTAAGGGAAACCCAGAACTATAGGTAAAGCTACTATTAAGAAAAATTCTGATTTCTATTTCTTGGCAAATGCTCTAAATTAGTTATCATTAGTTAAGTATTATGTGTGTCAGTATAAACAAATCATTGGGTCATTGATGAGCTCAACTTTGTGAAACATTTAAGGACATGTGTTTGGAAAGGGATACCACAACTTAGGAGCATTTTGAAGAAACTTACCAATCAGCTCAGTCAAAAGATAACTCACTTGAGAATGATATAATTACTTTCAGTTTGCTTAAAGGCAAGGAAAAGTTGACACAGTGATTAAAAGAGGGGGGAGGTTGAGCAAAGGAGGAAAAAAATTAAAAAAACACAAAGTTACTTTATACTGCCTGAAATCAGTCTGTTTCGAAGCTAGGACCTGAGCTTATTTGAAGAAAGATTATCTTGACAAATTGGATAAACATTTTGTGCATGACAGGACGCTGATGGAGAGTCTGTTCTGCAAGCACACCTGGGGGATAATTTGCTTAGTGTGTGACCAAGGTGCTCGGCTAACCCCGAGTCCTCCCAGGGGACTTTGTTTGCCGTGTGACAGGTATAGGCAGATCCGCAGCCGAGGCCTCCATCGCAGCTCCCGCAGATGTATTTCCCTCCCACTTCGGAGGGAATAACTCTTGGCTAAACGAGTCCACAAAAGGCTCCACCAGGCTTCAACAAATAGTTTGTATTTAAGGCAGTCTGCAGACTGATGTGACCCAGGCTATGACAGGGCCAATGCAAGTAAGGCATTCTCTCTCCACCCCTCATCTTCCTTACACCTTCAACGTGCACTGCAAGGGACCAGTCCAACATCCAGCACTCCGGCAGAGCCAAATACCGAAAGGGGGAAAAAAGGGAGGGAAATCCCTTTATGCATACATATATGCATACATAACAAAATACAGCCTATTAGCTAATTAGCAGAAGAATGAGCATTATCTGTGTAGACTTCTGTACATTTACTTCTCTTCACTTCTGTACATTTTTAAAAAAAGACAGGGGAGAGACAAGACTCCAGTGACATTGCCATTTTGCTCTGCCTTTACTTTGATGCACAAAACCAAGAGATGCAGAGACAGAGGCTGCTGGTGACTGGCATGCAGGCTGTTGGTGACATGAGCTAGCTGAATGTCTGAAGGACTCATTTGCCCAGGCAGGCAGCAGCAAAGAAGTTTTTGCCTCACACAGAAACCACACAACTGGCAACTAAACATTCAGCTTTACAGGCCCATATGAACTGCTCTCAAAGCATTTTGAGGCAATTGAAGTCACCTGACTGAGGATGCTGTTCCCAAACCCCACAAGGTCCTTAAAGCTGCAACATAGCCCTCCCCTGCACCTTTTCCAGGTGGGCTGGTTTCCTGCCAGATGAGCTCTTTGAGCTAGCTCGCCACAGGGTCAGATGAGCACTAGTGCTGAAGCAAAGGGGCAGCAGGATGGGGACAGCAGGAGAGACAGGATCAAAGAGTAACAATTTAGAGAAGCTCAAGTTATTATGGAAACACTCTTGAGGACTATAGAGGTTCACACTAGCATATGATGAAAGCTTAGAAAAGGCTCAGATCAGAACTTGGCTTTTCAAAAGTCAAATTCCAGCCCAGGAACAATTTCACAAAAACAGCAAATTTCCTAGATAAACTCTCACCACAACTCACTTTCAGCCTGGCTTTTGCCTACATTTAATCCAGATAAAGTGAACGTCTATTGGCCACTTTCTACCTCCAAAGCAACGAGCAGAGCCAAGTGCACAGCAGTGCTAGAGACAGATAATAGCTGGAGAAAGGAAGGATCAGAGTAGGACTCCTCTCACTTTAGCTGCCTTAGGGCAAGACAAGGTAACCTCTAGGGCAGGCAAACCCGAACCGCCAGCTCCATGGAAGCCTACACAGCCGCCTGAAACTAGATGCCTAAATTTTTAGGGCACGAAACTGAAGAGGACCACACGTTATCTGCAGTGAGCTGAGCCCAGCACACCAGTATGTGTGCTCACTGAGACAAACTCCAGTACAAGAGAGACATGGCACTACTGCAGAGAGTCTAGTGGAGGGCTACCAAGATGATTAGAGGACTGGAGCATCTCTCCTCTGAAGAAAGGCTGAGGGAGCTGGGCCTGTTCAGCCTGGAGAACAGAAGACTGAGAGGCGATCTGAATGTATACAAGTATCTGAAGGGAGGGTGTCAAAAGGATGGGGCCAGACTCTTCTCCGTGGTGCCCAGTGACAGGACAAGAGGCAACGGGCCCAAACTGAAACACAGAAAGTTCGGTCTGAACATGAGGAACAAGTTCTTCACTGTGAGGGTGACTGGGCACCGGCACAGGCTGCCCAGAGAGGTAGTGGCATCTCGTTCGCTGGAGATATTCAAAACCCTCCTGGATGTGATCCTGGGAAATACGCTCTGGAGGACCCTGCTTGAGCAGGGAGGTTGGACTAGATGATCTCCAGAGGTCCCTTCCAACCTCAACCATTCTGTGAACTCTGAACTGGCAGACTTCAAGTCAGATGTATAGTAAGTGCTCAGAAAAGTTGTTTACAACAAGGGGAAGAAGGGAAGGAGGCAAACTTATCAGTTTTACACCCTGGCAGTACACTACCAAACCCTGTTCCCCCACCTTGAACTAACCTGCTCCATATTTGGGGGCAACTGGCTTCCTCTGCCTTTTCTTGTAAGTGATTTTAAGGGAGATCAGGACTCAACATCTTAAACCAACAGCTCTGACGGATACCTTGGATGCTAGCCATAGGTTATAATGTTTGACATGGGACTGGCCCTTAGTTTGTCTACCTCTTGCTTCGACTAGACCACAGATGCAATTAAGCACTGCTAACTTGCCATATAGCACATGGATGTTAACATTGCTTACTGCTCCGAGGCAGAACTAGAGAGCTGCAGATGACATTTATCCTATGTGTGCGCTAAAGAAAGAGCTAGTTCCCTAAAGCAACAATCAACCACTTCTGCATCATATGAATAAATTCTTCTTCTCCTCCTCCTCCTCTTCAGGCTAGCAGTGATGAGCAAAGTGAAGCCTGAGCTGCTGTGCAACAAGCACTACAAGGCTGCATCGCATAGTACAGGTTTCATTTAAAAACCCTCACAGAGGAGGCAGGGAAGCACAAGTACAGAGAAACATTTGAGAAAGACCATTTTTAACTGGGTGGAGGGAGACCCTTCGCTGATTTGTCTCTCAGAATCCATCTTCCAAAACAGCTGCCTTCAAAAAGCAGCAATTGAAGCAATAAAAGCTGTAGCAAAGTTGCTTTCACCCAGAAAGAAACTTTGCCCAGGCAACGATAAGTTCCCTCATCTGCTCAGGCAGTGCACCCCAAAGCTAGCACACGTTTCTCCTGTGACTTAGACAGCAGAATTCAGAATAACTTCAGATGGTGCTCCTCATTTGTTAGATATGAATAGGTAGAGAGAGACATATAGTCTCCATCCAGTGGAAGCAACGTGAACCTCCACAGGTAGAACTGGACTCAGCAAACAAGTACTGTCATTAGAAAGCGTTCTGAAAACAAAGTAGTTCAGTGATAGACA
This sequence comes from Struthio camelus, assembly GCF_040807025.1. Taxonomy (NCBI): domain Eukaryota; kingdom Metazoa; phylum Chordata; class Aves; order Struthioniformes; family Struthionidae; genus Struthio; species Struthio camelus. Next base: position 23,890,897 of record NC_090950.1, read on the forward strand.
ACAAATATTTTTCCGGGATATAACAGTCTGAAGAACACAATCAAAGTTAACGAGCTCTTAGAAGTAGCTAGGTATCTCTAGCTTGCCCTCAGGTATACTTAACCCATGACAATTGCTCTTGTGACACAATCCTATCTTCTATTTCATTAGTTGAGCGTGCTGTCAATATCCTGACAGAAGGGATTCTCTTTTCAGGTTGACTGAATAGGAATTAGGACGCTTTCATCCAAATTCACACAGTTATTGATAAAAGGCATTTTTCTTCATTTGCCTTCAATATCATGCTGCACATACACAAAGTGAACATCGGCTGTCAAAACCAAAAAAAAAAAATTCGGTCAAGCAGGAACATTCTGGCTTTTAACATACGTGATGTCAACTACTGTTTAGCAACTTACACAGCTATGGCTACAGAAGTACTCCAAAATTGGGTTCTTCCCTGTAAAAAGAGATGCACTAAGCTACGGAGGAAGTAAGTGACTTTATCATCTTATAGAAAACCTCTGACGCAGCTGAGAAATGAAACAATCCACATGAAAAGAAACAAAAGAAAAAAGCCCTCATGCAAGAAAAGACCACTTAGCAATCTAACATCAGACATCAAAACCCAATGTAAACTATCCTGCTATCAAGCAGCAGTCCCAACTATGTGCATCCCTCATGATGGAACATGCACTAGACACCTGCTCTTATTATTAAAGTCTTTTCTCAAAGAGAACAAAAGATTTACTTTCTCTCCCAACTTCACTCTATCATTTTCTTTCTTCAAATTCTCCTTTGAGTTTCAGACAAACTGTTTTCATTATCAGATGGAAAACAAAGTTCATTTTCTCCGCAAAAATTAAACTTTGCGGGCAAATTTCTCAAAAACTTCCTTTTCACAAAAAACCTAAGTATCCTGGCAATATGTCCAAAAGTAATTAAAACTGAAGAAGCCTGACACCTTTGTCCTTGCATTAGTTTTGCACTTCTTCGCAAGTGATCCCAACATTTCTGAACAAGAACGCACATTTGTACGAGAGAGAGACAGCAGCAATATCTGACATTACAAAGAGTGATAAGATAGATACGTTTATAATAGAGCTTTCCATCAGTGCAAACTATCAGAGTCAGGAGATCCAGAATTACATTTTCAAAAATAGGTTTAATTTTTAAAAATAGTACTTACATGATTTCTGAAAATGGGACACAGAACTATACCAGCAGGATGCCTGCAAATAAGCTTTCTCTATATATTCAGAGTGCAAAGAGCAATGAATTCCTGCTTATTCTTAAAGCTTTAAGATTAGTTTTTCCAGCCCACCTGGGACTGCTGAGTCCATACTGGTGGCTGACCTATTTTAATAACAGCAATTGTTCTTCAATACTTCTGCTACCTGGTCTAGCTAAAGCTAGCTTGAAACACTGTACGCTTGCAGCTACACATTGCTATTGGGTTATTTAGAAAGCACTACCAGCAGCAATACTGTCACACCACAGTTGGTTTCTATTACATTATTTTTTTGTTTGTTTTTTAAATGCCATATATGATTTTAATCTCATAAGCAAAATGAGAAGGGCTGCAACTGGTACCCTTCTATTCCATTGTGTCTAAGGGTGTATCCTCTCAGAATATCCATCAAAGGCAGTTACACAGAAGACAACCAGTCCTTTATAGCAAAAACAGCCCAAGCCCCATTAGCCAGGCAGACATGCAAGTGTTTCGAGCACAGATCCCAGAACATAGGGATGCCATTGTTTCATTTCAAAACAGGCCACGAAGCTTGCATCACACGAACAAAGCCTTTGATGTCGCTCAGATCTAGAGGGCAAGTCCAAACGAAAGCAGCAGGAAGACCAGCTTCTGTTGAGCAGGACACACTTTTCCTCTCTGACGACAGGAGGCCTTCTGTGGAAGCAAAATGGGCCACCTCACGTGTTACCAAAGAGAAGGCTATGCTGACTGGCATGACAGAAAATGAGAGCTGGACAGTGCCTGGGAAAACTAGCAGCTTGGAGTAGGGAGCAGCATCTACTCTTACAACTAAGGGCAAGAAACAGAGTGCTATGACTAAAAGTAAGTATCTACGTGTTCATACTGATACTTCATAACTGCCAGCTACTTGGCTTTATATTGAATGGACTTGGCATCAAAGTCCAAGGCTGAGTCTAGATTTGTGAACTGGCTCTTCACAATACAAATTTTATAAGCAAAACAATTATGCATTATTGTGGGACATGAAACTTGACATCTGAGAGGCAGCTAACAGATGAACAAAGTAATCCCTATGTAAACAGTTTGCCAAACCACTCGGTAATCTTGGAGACAGAACACATACAACTAAACATAAACCAGTGCTAAACCATTTGAGGGGTGTAGTTAACATAGAAGTGCAAGCAGAACATATACCATAGACCTGTTGCACCTTTAGAAACCAAGTGATCCATGCTAATCCAGTAAAATAAGCCACATGCAACCCCAGCAAGCAGCACAATTTCTTCCCTTGAAGTCACAGGGCAAAACATTTTGTACATTGTTTCTGCAAGGCGAATGCTAGTATATGTTGGATCGCACCATCACTGGAGTACTCTACTAATGCACAAGCACAGAGGGTGATTTGGATAGAACTTCTCAGTGACCCAAGAGAACGTTTCACAGCGACCCAAAAGAACGTTCATCCTGTATAAGCTGTAGAGAACATGAATACTAAACTCCAAGTAGACAGGACTTGCTTTTGTAATAGGAAGCAGAAACGCTGATCTATAAACTTAACACCAATTCAATCCAAACAAACTTAAACCAAAAGCACGAATCTTGCGCTCAAATCAAGCGTTGTCATAGAGAAGCTTCTTTAATGCCTCCAAATACATTAATCCAACAAAAACCAAGATGTCTTCTGAGACATTTGATTAGTAGTTGCCAACAAGACTCTCTAGCTTTGATTTTTAAAGGTTTCATAGTGCAATTAGAGACCAGAAGACTTATTATTGGGGGACAGGGGTCCACCCATTCCAGTTATGGAGCCAAAGTCTACCCCCCAAGAGCGCTTTGTCTCTGCACTGTCTCATCATTCACACTGTTGTCTTTTCGCTTCTTAGGTATTTCTGTTCTAACCACGTTTTTGCACATTGCAATAGTTTCTTAGGAGGCCAAACCCCACAGTATCAGCACACCACCCTCCGCTGAGGGTCTTATTATTCTGACATTACTATTCACCTACCAGCAGAAGTATGCTAATAAGAGGCTCAATGAAAAACAAACAAAACTATCCTGCTAGAACTCCGCGTGAAATGTTGACCAAAGGAAAATAGCGTGCTTCATTGATATACATCTGTCCACTTTGCACAACAGATAGCAGGAGGCCTGCTGCAGGTGCTAAGGAGAGGAGTTGCAGCAGGCTCCCAAAGTTCATATTGATAAATCATAAGCATATCACACCAGCCATCTGCACACACCTAGTCACATCTGCAAGTCATACGGAGGCCTTGCAAGGAGCCGAGGTAAGTTTTACATACAGCTGAGCAAACCCTTCCCTAGTCACCTACACTGGAATTTCAGATTGCTCTCGCTAGTCCCAATCTTTTGCACTAGCCAAAAAGAGTAGCCTCTGATTTCCACCAGCTCGAATCTCAAAGTCCTTCTTTGTCTCACAGAGACCCCCAGGAAACTCTTGTGCTCACTATCACCATTTTCAACTTATTTCACCACTTTTTCTTAGGCGCATATATATATACATACACACACACACACTCTTACATATACAGACACATGCTGCTGAGTTGCCCTTCTACTAAGACTCAGTAGCAAAAATTTACCTTGTATCTAAGGTAGCATCCAAGGATTCAAGGGACAGGAGGGGGAAAGGATGGAACAGAAAGGATCTTTTGATTGCAGGTTTTTCCCATAGCAGCAGCATCTGACACATTCCCCCTGCTTCAGACTGCAAAGCCAGGCCTACCCAGAGAAGCCTAAGGGCCAACATGAACCCACCACATAGCTCACTTTGTTTATATCTCAGTAGCACAGTTCCTTACAGAAGTAAGGAGACTCAGTCTCCTTACAGACTCTCTAAACAGAGACTCAGCTCCCACTTCCACACACCAACATTAAAAAAAAAAAAAGGCTGCATCAGGATAGGTGTGTGCTATTTTTTGTTATAATAAAGGAGACAGTAAGTGTAATAAGCTCATTCATAGTATTTAATGCATACAGGCCCCCAATCAACAAAGCACTCCAGAACACCCTTTACACCATTCCTATTCACTAGGACACATAAAAACCAATGCTCAGTTTTAAGCACATTCTTAAAAACATTTTGCCAAATAGGGAAAACAACTTAAATCAGGTGCATAGGGGCATTGGTGAATCAATACCATAAGGCTGAGATCCAGAAAGACCGGCAACAGTTATTTTTCCCCCCCCACACCCTTAGATTAAACTCCCCTTTAGATTAAAAAACACCTTAACGAAGTTTAACATTTGCCAACAGAATCCACTTTCAGATAATTTTTTCTTTTCCATAAGCCTGAGACTTTCACATAATCCGCAAGCAAATAGCTCTATTCTGTAGATTAGAAATTATAAAAGACCATGTAATCAGCTGACAAAAGAACCGAAAACAACCCCAGAGGAAACACAGAGCTGCTCTTGCAGGCTCTTGCTCGTGCTGTTCAGTCAGCCTCCCCCTTTTCCAGCAGACACTCCTGGCATCTCCTGTGTCACTACTAGACTTCATGAATGGGACAGTAGGATGTTTTCTGGTGAACAGTCATGAAGGGAAGGGGCACGGTATCACAGACAAGGGAGCTGCTTCACTCTCTGCTGACCAGATCCAAGCAATTAGTTCACTGCTTTCTCCTACCACCAGCTAGGAATCACAGTTGAACATTGTATTAAAGGACGATTTGTTGCTCATTTTTGAACAAGGATGCTTAAGAAATTAAGAAACTATTGTAGCCCCAAATAAACTGCACATGGTTTGGCGGTTTTATTTAATTCACACATATCTAAATATTTAGGTACTTATACAAAGGCTCATCAACTTTTTGGGCCAGAAGAGTCAGCTGAAAGCCTCAAAGACAGTTATCTCAGAGAAGCCAGAGTACATCGTGGTTCTCAGCTGCAGAGAAAAATACCATAAGCACAGCTCCTTCCACTGAGTTTCACTGTTCCCACTTAGCTTACATATTCACACATGATATCATCTGCATAGATACATCAACTACAAAATATGCACACGGAAAGAGAAAGCCTATGCAGAGAGAGATATATTTCAAGAGGAAGAGTTTAAGAAACACTACTAGTTATGTAAAATATCACAAATAAACATGGAGGAACCTCATCCAGGTGATCCTGTTGTCAGCTGCTGCTGCTCCCACTTTGAAGCTGAGCACCAGTTTCACCTAAATTTGAAAAGGTCTTGGAAATAGCATCCTTACCAGTTCCTCAGAAGTAGGCAGTCCCAATACAACAAATGCCCCAGCTGAGAGAAAGGCTGCAGCCGGACCATGAGCCACAGTATCCACACAGGGGAGAAACCTCATGACTCATCCCAGCTGCAGGAAGAGTTTCCATCAGAGCTAGACCATCACAGGCCCCCAGGAGGGCACCTGGGGCACACAAATCTGAAGGACAGCAGCCTCCACTCCTTGAAGCGTGTGGAACTGCCCGTTTTGCTTCATCTTTTCCCTCTGAGCCTGCAACGTCATGATGTCTGCAGGGCAGTATCTGGCTAGGCAGCAAATATCTTTTTACATTATTAGGATGTCAGCACTACTATGGCTTGGGCCCGGGAGGCACTGGTGGAGCCAGTGCTGCAGGATCACAGCCGTGGTGGCCAGGAAATTCATAGATCTTGCTCCCAGGGCCAAGAGGCTCACAATCAGTACATCGATAGAGCACGTTTTTGGACAACTTGGGAACAGGAGGAGTTTCCAAGGTGATTAGGTATAGGGTATTTTGAAGAATTAAGACCAAAAAGCTGCTTCATTTAAGCATGCCCTGTTGACTTCAAGTCTGCTAGCCCAACGTGTCCAGAGGTGTTCGCTTCTCGTGGCAGAACCAGTGTCCTGGCCACCTGCGGTCGTAACAAATCCCATGGCACTCCTGCCAAGGGAAGGGCTGCTACTGAACTGCAGAGTTGTTATATACTCACTGGATTTCTTGGTAAGGTACATACAAGATGCTTACCTCAGAGATGGGCAAATGGATGAAAAATTATTCAAAGTACTTGTTTAAATAATAACCTACTTATAACCCTTTTGCATTTATGATTCTCTAGTGAGTCATAGGGACTCTAAACTTAGTATTGAACTTTTAGTGAACATGTTGAAATTCACTTATAAGTATAAATAGGATATCATAAAACAAATTCATTATGTCCTGCTGAGTTACATAAGCTAGAAAAGAAAACACTACCTGCAACATAATTCCTCAACATCAGCAAGCACCAGATTTTGGTTGGATTAGGAATAATTTTAGTATGAATGCAGGCAATCATTACAGAATGTTTCCAAAAATTACAGTAAGTTTTGCCCAATTCTGTATTATTTCCCAGAAACACATTTACTACATTGTAGGAACATGTATTCCCCATATGCATTCTTAAGTATTAAAAATAGTTGCCTAGCTCACAAAAGCATGGTTATGCTTACAAGCTCACAGAAACAAGTATCTGCCATTGTGCCGACTATGCTTTTAAAAAAAAGCAAAGAAAAACAGAAGACAAAAAAGGGATATCAGAGAAGATTTAGACAATCTTACAAATAGACCTAGGTTGATCTTCATGTTCACAAAAAGAGGCTGACCTGGCTTAGTTGTTCAGTCTTTGCACTTGAAGGTTTCAGGTCTCCTTTATTTTAAACCTTTTGATATCTGTTTAAATTAAGAACATTCTTATTTCACCTGTTTCTGTCTTATGATTCAAGAACACATGCCCTCACACACTGAGATTTCTACAGCAAGGGTAGTTGACATCTGAACTGATCCCATCACACACAAATTATTAGTTCTCTGCCTGTGGAAGCAAAACTTCACTTAATCTGATAGCAAATAACATGCATTTCTCCAGCAATTCCTACTTTGCCTAATCAGTCAGACTGATGGATGTTTAGCACTTACCTTAATGCATATTTTTACTTCAGCTAACATTTGTAGAAACAGAATCAATTGCAAACGAGAGATTACTGGGCTGACGGGCTTTCATACTATTGCAGTTGACCATGCAATTGGGTTTCTAAGCGACAGACACCCCAGGACAGTCTCAGTTAAGCAAAATCCTCCTTACTTTCCCACTTACCTAACTTATTCCTCATTGAGCACTTCAATTTCCCATCCTTTGACTTTTTTACTGAGCCATCTAGGCAGAGTGCATGCACATGTACATGTTCTGCTCTTTCCTGTTGAGGAAATATCTGCACCTGGGTGCCTTCACAGCAGCAGGCAAGCCATTTCTGGCACAACAGTCAGGAGGATTATAACTTTTATCCTCAAAGCCTACACACGTTCAAATGTTGAAGCACTGCCTGACTGCACAAAGGGACATTGGTCAACATGAAACAGTTGAGCAGTGCTCAGGAAACTCCCAAAATTAGTGCTTTTAATCAGCATGATCTAGGGCCAAGAAGAGCCCTATCACAGTCAAGTGTTTTTGAAGACAAAACCATTGGAGTTCCTACTCCAATGGATTATCCTGTCCCCTGCCAGTCTCTACTATGCAATATGGATTTACCAGCATTTATTAGAACCCTGTTTTTACTTGTTACTTTCCTAGGAAAGCAGCTGCCTCACCACCTCCATTAGAAACACTAGCGCTTAAAATCAAGCCTAATGCTCTTACAGATGTCAAGAGAGGTGGGGAAGGCCCAACAGAACTCTGCAGAATCAAGCCCTTCAATAAAGGTAATAAGAATTTTACTGGTTCTGAAAGGTCTCAGACTTGGAGCAAATGACTATCTTTAGGGGACAAATCCCATTAAACTTTAAGCAGATAAATGGCATAGGAAAGTAGGAGCTATTCAATTAGCTAACTGTATCTAGCCTGGAGCCGCAGTCTCAAGTGTTTTTACAACACAGCAATACTCCAGCTCACATCTGTCAGCTGGAATATTTAAGCTTTGTAATTATTAAAATTGTCTGAACTTCACAGCTACAAGCTGGATGGCACGGAAAGGGCAGTCTGACACAAGGTACAGAAATAAGACACTTCCATCTTGCCAGGGTGCAGGCTAGCTTTGAAAGCTGAAAAAACAGCAGAAGCCAGGTTTCCCACAATTTGCATCTTGTTTCCGTTCATCTTATCTGTAAACATCTCTGTGGCTGAGTTGCACGGTCGCTTCCCCTCACTATGAAAAGCAAGCTCATACTACAGCTTCTTCCCCTTCTGATCAGGGGACTGCCAGGGCATCCCTGCCCCACTTGTAGTCTGCTGTCACAAATCTTGTAGCAACTTGTAGATCTTTTCCACTCTGTAAGCTGTGGTTAAAGGCAACTAACAGCTTCAAAAGTTGTTGAGAAAGACGACGTATGCATATACACACACACAGACAGTATCCTCACACAGGCTTTAACCACACAGAGCTAAAAAGGAAAACCAACCCACGGATTAATGCAGCAGAGCACTCTGGCAATCTGCGGAGCCAATCCAGCATCAACAGAACATGGCTTTTCCCAGCTAACCACCTAAACACTGTGAGATGAACTGTCCCCAGAAGGTGAGCACAGGTCATGGGCAAAGACTGGATGCCGAGGTTTCAGACAGTTGAATTAAAGAGATGCCTCTCCCCTGATAGGAGCAGAGCTGAGATCAAGGTGCGGCCCACTACACTGGCAAGAGCTATACTAAAGACTTATGTAGAAAACAGATCTGTAGAGAATGAGTTTAACTCATCATCATCTTCTGCTTTGCTAACGGCAGCAGATCCCCTTGGAGAGGGCCTCTTATTGAGGTCACGTTTGGCAGCAGAGTCAAAAAAGACACATTTGTTTTCCACTTGTTCCTTTCGCAGCAAATTTTTCCCAGCGCATCACCTGTCCTCTTTGACACGCACCTACTGGCAAAGTCACAGCGGTCTGAAGGACACAGGCCAATGGGCCATACAGCAGTGGGAGACTCCATTCTTCATGCAGGAGATTCTGTAAGTGATATTTGCATTGAAAAATGTTTACCCTTTGTGTGTTCCTCCCCAGGAACAACACAGATGTGGGCTCATTTTTTTTTAAGACACACTTGGGTAAGTGCAAACACATCTCTTTTGTAATCAGCACAGGCTGACCCTGTTTAGCCTGAGGTCAACGACCAGTGGCATCTGACCTGCTGAAGTTAATGCAGCAGAACAATAGAAGAGGGTTGGTGAGGCCTTATCCTATTACCTTTTTGATACCAAATTAATTGTTTTTCTCCCTCTCAATGATTCCCTGACCTTTCAGTTATATGCGTTGCTGGCACAGAGTGATGGATTAAATTTAAGCAAGTATACTTCTTGACATTGTCTCACAGATTTAAAAGTTATTCAGGTCTTCTTTTTGGTGCTAAGAGGTTTAAGAATGTGCTTATGATTGCAACCTCATTTCATAGTTAAAAAGAAACACGACTGCAAATATTAATTAACCTGAGAGCATTGGAGGCAAGAAAACTAAAGGAAAGATCATAGAACTTATTACCAAAAAAGATGGTAATAATACAGAGGCAGAAAGTTCCCCTATAAACCATAGGTAGGCAATTCTAGAAGCCTGGTATAACATCAAGAGGTACTGCTTCATTAATTGGCAATGCCTCACTAATTGGTGGACCCAAAAACATTACTTGTAGAATAAATTTAATTAGCCAGACATACTTTTTATGGAGAAAATAGCCACAAGATTTCATTGGATGAGAGGAGATGGAATGGAATAGCTTTTGATCCCCATAAGCGCTTTCTTTTGATTAAGTTTATTATCCTAGTTGTTGGACAGCTTCACCAGATGGAATCAACTGAGGTGATATGGTGGGACTATTACCACTGTCACACCAGTCCCCTCCTCAGTCATGCATCTCTCTGTATGATTTTGATTAAAAATAATAAAATGCAAAAGATTTTTCCTACTGCTGTTGGCCATATCTGTAAGCACCTTTTACAAAAGCTGAAGACTGTTAATGAGATTGATTGGAGATGCCTGTCTTTCCACTGGCAACAAGAGGAGCCTAGACAGCTTGCTTAGATGCTTAGTGTTCAAGCAGCTAGAGCTGCAAGGTGGATCACCACCTACATGGGAATCAAGATGAAAAAAATATTTGGGGGATTTTGGGGGGGGGGGGGGAAGGGGGAAGGTTGGAGGAGCAAGGACCAAATCATCAGCCAGATGTAACAGGGATCAGTTCCACTGACTTCAGATAAGCCCAAGAAACCAGTAGGTGTTGTTTTCGGGTTTTTTTTTTGTTTTGTTTTAAATTTTGATGACTAGTGTAAGCTGGGGCTTTCGAACAAAACAGAGATTGGGAGGTTCTGATCCCATTAACCTTCAGTGGGAACGGAATTCCTAACTACCTTCATCTTCTGCAAAGTCTAGCTAGTATCCTAGCTGAATTAGTACTACAAAATTAAGCATATGCTTAACTATCTGCAAGATTGCAGCCAAAAAGAAAGGGTTTATTTCCTGAAGATATTTTTCAGATAAACACATCAGACTATATACTCCAATCAAAAGGAAACAGAATTTTATAGCTGTTATCTCAAGATAAAGCTTTTAACTGGGTGGACTGGAAATCTCACCAAAGTTTGGAGAATTATACGTTTAGTCTCTCATATCACTGCAATATATTTTATTAAGTCACAATAACTGCTTGTCAGACTGCTTTAAGTAGTAATGGATCATAAAAAGAAAACAGGATCAATAGAGAAAAAGGGTTATATCAGTGCTACCACTGAGTGACTACACCTAGACACACAATTTAAATATTTTCTTAATTCATACTCCCAACTTCAAATACTCATGATTAAGCATATGTATTAGTGAGATGAACAGCAAAGGATGTCTTAGACAGCACTACCCAAAAGCAGCAAAGTATACGTGCCACAGACTGCCTTGGGGAGAAAATGGGACAGAGGTAGTAAAACACCAATCTTGCTATAATGATTTATGAATCCCGAAAAAAATTCAGTCTAAGCTTTCTTTGGATTTTCCAAAATATCCATACCAGCATTTCTATTCTTGCTAAAGAAAAATATTTAAAGAAATAATTACTATTTCCAGAAGAACACAATACTTTAAACCAAAGCATAATTTTACAGTAAAATGTTCAGGAAGTTAAGAAATCCAGCACTTATTTCATGCACATAACCAATAAACAGCAAGCAGGACTTCCAAGAGGTGAATACAATCTTCACATCACTGAAGAGCTAGAAAGGTACCCAAATAAGATGGACATACATTTGTCTTCTGTTGACTTTAGTACAGTGACTTTAGTACAGTGAAAAGCTTTAAATAATTTGGAGGGAGTGGAATGGTATTTCAGAATAATTTTATACAGTTAAACAGATAAAACCAAATCACCACTAGAACAAAAACACATATTATAACCTTCCCAGAGCAAAATTATTCCAGCATCTAGATCAGTAACAGACAAGCCAGAATGCTAATTTCAACTATATTTTTTAATCAGTTTTCAAAATGAATAAAAATGTTGCTGTAAGTTACCAAAAAGGGTATTCCTCAATGCTTATAATATTCAATGCAATTGCCTTTATCACTAACTTAGAACATTAAGGCCTTAGTTTGTATTAACTGTTTGTTACCTGCCCATTTAAAAAACAAAAACAAAAAAAACCCCCACACACAAACATACACTCCTCCAAAACTTTTAATACAGGCACTGCAGTAATCTCAAAAGAGGGGGGGAAAAACACTAAAGAACTGCAAGAAGACATCAAAAGTCACAGGATCTATGACAGACAATATCGTTTTTCCTTCTAATCAATACTAGGGAACATTCAGCACATAATTGCAATGGTCCTGGGTTTATTAGTATTTCATTTCTGGCCTAAAAACATGCGCGTTAAAAGCTTGATGCATTTCAACTAATTCCTGGGAACTCTGATACGGGTCTACACTTGGTGCTAGTGATCTGCACATGACTAACAGCCCTTGCAAGTCTTCTCTTAAATAGAAGAAGGAGTGCATATGCAAGGCAGGTGGAAGGTGTAATTTTATCCTAAAGGAATAATGAAGTGAACAAGACATAACTGGGCTAAGGAAGCAAGTGTCAGAAACTTTAAACTTCAGCTTATATAGTGTGTCTGCTATTACAAGGCAAGGACTATACTCAACATGAGGGTAGGTAACTGCATTTACAAAATGCAGATTAAAAATATCTATCTTACAACACAGAACACATCCCATATGAATTCTATATTTCTCATTAAAAAACAGAAAACAAAACTTTCTGATAAAGCAGCAGTCAAAAAAACACATTGACATCACCATTGCCACTGTCCTGAGTGCATGATTTCCTAGACCATCAGGCAAGTGAATAAATTTAGCAGCTGACAGCTACAAATAGCAATCTCTGAAAGAGATTGCTATTTATTTTAAGATGTATTCCTCCTCAGGGTCTA